>NC_043999.1:23288681-23631181 GCF_902150065.1 Myripristis murdjan | reverse complement strand
AACACTATATGCATAGATGACTGAGAACACATTCAGGAGCTCTGATGCAAAGGTGGTGGATTTTAGGCTCCTTTTATCCTCATTTAATATGTGACATCTCAATATTAGGTCAAGCTAAAATTTGAAGGGCATACAGTCCTTGGACAAAGATTCTGGAATACAGAAATGCATTGGATTTGTGTAGCAGGACTGGATAGACATTGGACTTTTGTCTTTTTGCCTTCACCTGTTCTGTTGCTGAACCAGGCTTCACCGACTGAATCAGCTCAAGTGTGCCCATGCAATGCAAATCAACTTCTCACTGTGAACGTGAACTGGCAGTGTGCATGAAGTTCACTACAACAATTTGAGCAGATATCCCACTGAATATTCTGCTTTAGAGAAATGCTAACTCTCACAGGATGATTTCTCCATGATACTCAGATGGCTTTGGTCCAAAAAAAGAGAATTGCATGGTAAAGTTATTTAGTAGTTCTAAACAGCACTAAAATGAAGTTGTGGCCAATGCAAAATGCTCTCATTAAGGCAACAGTGTTCTTAAAAATGGGCAGAATCTCTTACAGTATATCTTGCATGAAGTATGGTGTTGTTCCTTTAAGGTGATTGGTCCCATTGTCCCAAAGACTTTCTTTCATTCAGCAGTATTAAGCAATTTGTCTTGTGAGAACCACAATTAAGATTAGACTTTCACCTTGCTTGTTTTGGACTGCTTCATCTACGTAATTAATTCACTCTGAGGGCAAAGCATTTGAATATCCCATGCAACCCCACTCCCAGGTATAATCCTTTAAGAGTTTAATGCTTCTTGTCCTTGTCATTGCCCCACATGTATTGAATGATGTCTTCAGCGTATGTGCTCAGTCTGCTTTGTATCCCTTTGTTGCTTGTGAGGTTTGCTAATCTTGTTATTGCAGCAATCAACCTTTGACCCCGTGGTCATGTGATACTCCTTGTTAGCACTTGGTTGTGAGGTGGTAGGTAAGGGCAAGTTGATAAATTACTCTATGATGTAGCGTTTATCGGCAGGGGGAGTGATATAGGCGTCAAATGGAATTAAAATGACACCAAGATACCTAAGACGATAAAAAAGCTTTCACTGAAGTGTAGCCCTTTGGAAATAATCAATATTTGCGATTTGTCCTGAGGGAAATTCAGTTTGCAATGGCCCGCACAGAAAACATACTGCACTTAGTATGCATACTGTATAGTAAAGCATGTGGCAGTGCCAGTAAAAAAAATAAATGAGTTGGATTTCATTGAAATCCACAAACTGTAACTACTGCATGAATGGATAATCAGAACTTGCTTGTACTTAAAATATATATATAACCCTAAACCTATTGTCGCATATCAGTTGAAAAAAAATCCCCGCATCAAGATACGGATGAGCCATAATGGTTTGTTTTCTTTAGTTTTGATAGTTCAAGATGTTTGCTTTATTATTATAAATGATATCAATAAGGCTGTGTCTTCTTCTTTTAGGGATTCCAAGGAAAGACTGGTCCACCTGGCCCGGGAGGTGTTGTCGGACCTCAAGTAAGACAAATGGATTATTAAAGAATTGTTGCAGCCAAAAGACAAAATGAATACAGTTAAACATCACCTCGACCCCATCTTGTCTCGTAAACTTTATTTGATTCAGAGTTACCAAGTGTGAAATTATCTACCAAGGGATGCCATCTTGAGGTCAATTAAACCTTGTTTTATTAATTGCTAATCAATGAAATGATGTACATGGCAAATGAGTGTTGCCCCGAGCCTGACATTGTGGTGTAAACTTATTGCTGAAGAGTGAAAAGGGAACAAAGCATTTACAAATATCTCACAAACTTAAGAACACAAAAGCCTCACTGTGGGATTCACTTACTCTCTGGGTAAAGAGAAAATGGAGAAGTCTAGTTTAATTTTGAAGGCCTTCAAAGTTGATGCTTCTGCCATTTGTTGTGTAGTCCAAAATTGATACAAATAATTTGAATGGTCAGTTTTCCCTGATAACTAGCATTAAAAAAGTATTAAAAGTAACCAAAGGATCAAAATTGAGTTGAGCTGATCAAAGCTGAGAATTGAAAATTGTGGCTATCTTGTGTGTATCCTATCAACATATTTTGGATTTCACCCAAAATGTCAGAGAATCTAATCTGTGGCATACGAAATGACAGTGTATGCTTACGGCCTCCATATTATTAAGGTGAATTATTAACCCTTTGAATCCTGAATAACTGATTTCTTAAAAAAAAAAAAAAAAAAAGACCAGAAACTTATTCCAAAAAAAACATGGGAAATAAAGAAAAACTACAAGAAAATTATCGTAAAATTACTAAAAAAAAAAACAAAAAAACTGTAAAGAATTGTAAAGAAGGAGAAAGGATTTGACCAACTGTTTGCGTTCATTAGCCATAGGCTGTCTTTGTTATATTGGACTGCATCTAATTATCCTGTTATGATGTTGTAGGGACCAACTGGAGAGACCGGTCCTGTGGGTGAGAGAGGACACCCTGGACCCCCAGGCCCACCTGGAGAGCAGGGTCTTCCTGGTGCTGCTGGCAAAGAAGGAGCCAAAGTGAGTAGAGAGAACATGTATTGTCAGTTTGCGATATTCAGCACTTAAATGGATTCGAGACAAGGTTGTCCACAGGTAATGCTCAGTTGAAGGAGGAAATATTGGAAAGAAAGAAATACTATTTTATTAGCAGTAAACTAAAAAGAGGGAGGCAGTGAGGTGGATAGAAGGATAAACAGCAGTATAGTATTGAGCTGAGGTGTTAACCTTTGCATTTGGAAATGCATGCAGTTTGATTTGCTGTAGTCACCACAAGTTTTGTTTCTGCAAGCGATGCAAGTCTCAGATTAAATTCAACTGAGAAATACAGTAATCCTCAGCATCAAATTCACCCTAAAGTTCCCCCTACAACCACAAAAACCCAAAGTCTCGCCCTGTTTCTGTGCACTATGCACGACGTTGGCAAGCAACTCATGAAGCTACAGTAGCTGAGATGTGGAGAGTGTGTGGCTGAATTCCCTCACTGGCCCTCCCTGGTTGGCACTCAAGTGCCCATTAAGAAGAGACAGCAGCCATTTTGTAGAAGTATGGGCTTTTTCCAACCCACCCCAACTCCCTGGACCACTCAGCAGCCCCCCTCACTGCACCCTCCGCTCACGCTGCATGTCTCCTACTTTCATTTTCTCCTTGTCTTCCCGAAGCAGACAGTTTAATCAAGTCCGTCGGCTAACTCCAAGCCCTCCGCCACTCACAGTCCCACCTCCCTCCCCATTCTGCTCAGGCCTCTGCATCAGTATGCCAGGGACACTTCATGGAGGTCTTGGCAGCAGAGCCTAAATCCTCTTATACCTCTCGAGCCCACTCCTCTGTGCCTCCCTGTTTGCAGATAAAGTCAGCCTGCCAATACAAAAGAAAAGAGAGAGAAGCCTGAAGCAACTTTTTCTGAAGTAAAATGCCCTTGCTTTGGAAATGCGGGGCACAAAATGAACAAGCAAGTAATTGAAGCTACCCTAGAATAATTGGTACTTTTTCTTTCATGTAGATAGGGTACAAGGGAACTTTTAGAGCTATAACAATGGCCTGGGGTGGGGGGGGTACATGCAGATAGTTGCAGACACATGAGCTTTTCACATCTTTCCTACCCCAATATGATAAATAACACAGATAATTTTTCTATATCAAACCAACATGCTGAATTAAACACACCAAAATGTTTTGGGTGTGGAATACCAAAACCAGTTGTTTATGTTTTGACCTTTGGAAGCGCCCTGCAAGCAGCTCTTGTTATCATTATGACTCCTCCATCACAAATCCTGGCCCCTAATTAGTTTGAGTTTAGAAGAGCTGAAATCTTTGAGTTTCATGATGAGGCTGATTATTTGAAAGCAATACCAACCTGGTTTGCATTTTAGTTGAAGCCTCTGTATTGACTGTGTGTTGACAGCACTAATGAATCCACAGAAAATATACATGATTCAAAATAATTGCAGCTAATGGCCCATTAAGAATATGTCAGCTGCAAAATGAGCATGTTTCTGGTGGGATGCAAAAAAACAACATTAGTATACATTTGCTGTTATTTGCTTTACACCTTGCATCTTTTTTGTTTATTTTTAGGAATAGAAAGCACTCACAGTGCTGTTAGTGATTTGTTTTCGTTATGTGGGTGCTGGACACATGCATTTACACATTTCAGCAGAGCAGGTGGGTGTTCAGTGTGTCTAAATGGGATCGACACATTTCTTGAAGTTTGAATCATACGGATTTAGGGGAGTGCAGGTCTGAGAGACGGATCATCAGACATTTATGTACTGTCTATGTATTTTTAATTCATCTGTTTTAAGGTTTAACTCCAAAAGTAAAATAATAATGAATATAAAATTACTAAACTAAACCAGGCTAAACTAAAATAAATAAATAAATAAATGCACACGTCTAAAATAGTACTGAAAGATGATGACTATTTGAAAAGTCACAAAAGAAATCTGATCTCATCCATTTTAAACCTCATATCTTTCCTCTTTCCTTCTATGTCATTTTTTTTCATGTATTCATTTTGTATTTAACTCATTGTAGTTCTCTTTTTGTATATTTCTCAAATATTTCATGTCTCATGTCTCACTGAAAACCACATTGCAACTTCTGCTTTTTGATTAGTGCTACATTTACACATAAGTAATATACCGGTATTGTAATATAATAGCATTAAACATTAAGCATATGCTAAAGATGCAAGCTTTTGGTTTGGTTTGCAAATAATTTCAAAATTGAGTTCACTATTACTAAGACAAAAACGTTGTTTAAAACAAGGCTGCATTATTGTAGTAACACCTTAATCACAATGCTTTGTCAGAATAAAATGTATGTAAATAAACATTACTGTTATTATAGGGTGTTTCCCTGCCCTACACCTTATGAGCACTGGGATAGGCTCCAGCAAGCAGGGACCTTAAGTAGGATAAGTGGCATTGAAAACAAATGATGAATTATTATGCGACTGTATTTAAACTACATAACATGAATTATACTGATTGTGTTCATAGGGAGACCCTGGACCCCAAGGATCTCCTGGTAAGGATGGTCCTCCTGGTCTTCGAGGCTTCCCTGGAGAGAGAGGTTTACCTGGCGCCACGGTAAGAGCCGCCTCACCTGCACCTATTCATCAGCAGTTCCCCTTCCACGCATTTGCCAGTAGAAGGAGACAGAACTTTGCCGCCTAACAAATGAACCAGCGCCGTTTCAATGCTATTCACTTCATTAGAGACACCAGCCCTGGAATTCACTCCCAGCAATCAATCCCATGCAGAGGAAATCCAAAGCGACATCTTACAAATGAGCGGGTGTGCCTCGGCATCGCTCCGCCGCCGCTGACACCACTGTTTTAACGTCGCAATGCATCATGGTCCTCTATTACAGAAGTAGGGAATTGTGGGTTGGGGATCCATTTGTAAAATCTCACCCTGGTTCATCTGAAGGACTTGGATTGTTTTTTGTTTTTTTTTTTTGTTTTTTTTACAGGTCTTGCATTTTTTGGAAGGGAGAAAAGCTATTTGTTGGTCTCTGTATGCATTATTTACTCAATGAATTATTAAGTGGGAAATGTTGGCAATTAGAGTGGTGGCTGGGAATGAATGAGAGAGAGGAGCTGTTGTGCCGCCTGTATCTCCAAGGTCAATCCGGCTCTCTGCAGGCCAGCAGCACCAATGATTGTTTTCTGCCGCTGTAATTTACTCCAGCGCGCAGCCAGAGCCAGCAGAGACTCATTACCCAGACTGCCATGTGTGCTACAGCAGCCCACAAGGGAGCTGCAAACACACACAAGCACCCACATGCATATACACACACAGGCTTGTGGGCTGATAAACATGCAGGGGGCACACACATGCATGCATCATGCCATACATGCACAAACCTGCATATGCACACAGGGGTATAGAAGGTATAGAGGAAGAGCAGCTACTTACACATGCATACACTCTCAAATAAGACTGGTGCACCCATGCGTGTGCAACGACCTTTTGCACCAAGAGATATGTAGTGGAAAATGGCATAAGCAGCACACACACACACACCCAAACACACATGCACACACACACACCAAGTTATTTATTTCAGTTCTTTTATTTTATTGTGCATTTGATGAGAGGGAAAATGAAGGGGAATATATGAGCCGATAAATACCTGTCCTGAACTCAGCTCGACAAAATCAACAAGCTCTGTGCTGCCTTCCCCCAAAAGCCATACCTTCTTCTTCTTCTTCTTTTTTTTTTTTTTTTTTTTTTTTTTTTTGCAAGATGTGACGTCAGTTACTGAAGGCTGAGGGAGAGGTTGCATTTATTTTTTCTCACGTACCATATTGATGGCCGCGGATTCATGCCAGCACTCCAACAGGTAGAAAATGTCAATAGCAATGATATTTCTGGAAACGGCGTTCTGCCGCGTTAATGCACTCACAGCACATTCTCAGTGATGTATGGCTGAGGCTGGAAACCAATGAGGGAAGGGAAGACAGTCGTGACTGGAACGGCCTCAGATGAAGACGTCTGAATGCAGAGCGGCAGATGTATTGTACGGGCTACAGTGTCATTTCACAGGTCACAAGTTCAGACGTTAAGAAAGCTCAATGATCAGGTTGAAAATAATATTCCACTATTCGGTGTGTGGATGAATACATGGTAATATGTTTTAATATGCGTAGCCTCAGTAGATATGAAACTGCTGCTTTATTGTCTTGCTTTAGGGAATAGAACCTCTAATGCTGGCAATGTTAGCGCCTTGATAGCTCAGATGAAAAAAAAAAAAGCTCTCTGCACTTCAAGTGAAAATGACACCCAGCCACTTCCTTTTCCACAACATAATCCTTATCGATCAAGCTGCCAGGTTGAAAATATCATGTTTTGATTTTGATTGAACTTAATACATTTTCCAAAAGCCCTCATGTCTTTTTTCCCCCTTTTTCTTCAGGGTCCAGCAGGTCTGAAAGGAGGAGAGGGTCCTCAAGGTCCACCTGGCCCTGTTGTAAGTACAGATCCAGTTACCTTTGGGTTCATTTCAGAAGAAGAAACATGAATGTTTCTACTTTCGGCCTGATTTTTATTCTTGCCTTCCTTTCTTTACGTTACCCTGTCTTGTTTTATGTCACTCTATACTTGATTTGTGCCAGATTTTGTGTCACAGGGTTTTAGTTTGTTTGTTCATTCTTTGTGTTGTGAGTTTGTACAGTGTGTTTTTACTGCAGTTAAGATGCCAAGCACTAGAGGGCAGTTTCAATCCTTTGGATGTGAAATAGTGTGGAATCGCCTCAATTTATCTCCGCTAACTGTTGGAACCAACTTCATTCGTGCTTTTCTATTGACATCACCCACGGGTGGCTTCTGTCTGATTCAGCCGACTGTCTCAAAGTTGAGAGAGAGAGTTGGATTTTTTTTTTTTTCACTCCCCCGAGGGGAGATTTGATGAGCACCATGCTCTTTTTCAGCAGTATACTGCAACATTCATGCAGGTCCACACATTCACACTGGGAGCTGCCTAATGCAACCACAGTCTCCTACTGTCGGCTAGTGAGAGCTGCCCAGAACAACTACAGTCTCCTAATGTTTGCCATTGTGCAATTTGTTATTTATTGTGGGGAGAGACTGGATTTTCTCAAACACACCAGGCATTAGAACCAGCAACCCTCTAGTCAGAGGGTACAAGCACCAACCAGCCCTTATCTGGTTAACTCATACGTTTGGGTCCAAAAGTCCACTAACAAGAGCAAAAAAATAAATACAATTTTTTCATCAAATGATATTTGTAAAAGAGGAGTACACCATTTTCAGTAATAATAAATCAGAAAAAGTGTTTACCGAAAGTCAAAATTTCTCTGTTTGGTTTGTCCACCATTTGCCTTAATAATGGCTTGCCCTGGCTCAATGTAGCATCAGTTCTACACATTTTTGCATAATTTGGCAGTCCACTTTATTCCAGTGCCCTCTTTTAGAGCAGCCCAGGGAATGCCTTGTGCTAGGCCTTTCAAATGCTCCTAAAGATGTTTAGCGGGGTTGAGGTCTGGCGAATGTGGAGGTACAGCCTTGCGTGTCAGCACTCCTTGCTCTGCCTTGGACTTGAAATAGGCCTGGTGTGGCTTCAGTGCATGTTTAGGGTCATTGTTGTGCCATTTGTAGACCATTTCCCAAATGGATGAAAAGGAACGGCATGGCTCTGCAGAAAAGAGTGCTACTTCTCTTTCATCAGTGTGTAGTTAAGAGAGTGGTGATGTTACACCATTGGTCGGCCAAGTGTTGGTGTTTCCTCATTGGCCATTGTTCTTTCAAAATGAATCAGTGTGAACAGTGTTCTGTGAGGGGTGTGTGTGTATGTGTTTGTGTGTAGGTAGGATAGAGAAGTGAAGAGAAAAACAAGGTGAGCTGATTAAAATAGTTTGTGAGTAAACATCAAAATAAGGTGAATTAAGTAGAAGTCAAGTTTGAGCCGTACCATGAGTGGAAAGCAGCTTATTTCATTAAAAAAAAAAAAAAAAAAATGCTATTTAACTGTATGAATAATAAGGGTCTGAAAACTGCTGTCCAGCACAGCCACTGTTCATGGAGCCGAGGTCAAATAGATGCTTTTTAAATGTAGTTGCAGACAAGGTTTTGACCTAGTCTGACCCAGATGCTGTTCTCTCTTACTTTGATATCATGATTTTCTGAAGGTATTGTCACTTTAGGTCTATTTGGTCTTCCTTTGAATGAAGATTACATGTTTTGTGAAAATCTGTCTAGCATGCCTTATATTGCAGTTTGGTGCAAAGGTAATTTTTCAGTACTGATGGGAACAATTTGGCCCTGAACTGCTTACCAAGCTCTTTTTGTTATGAAGTATGGGAAATTATTTCTTAGTGGAAGTCTTTTTCAAAGTTAAGTTACCACCAGTACGGTAAATAACTCACAGAGAACAATATTAGTCGATGTCTGGTGTTAGCAGTTGACGACAATGAGAGAAAATCTTTACACTCAGATATATTTCAGTTTGAGAAAAAACATTTTGCAAAGATTTGAAAGTTTTAATTTGTATCAGGTATAAATAATTAATTGCTGAACAAGCAGCATCTACTGAGTAACAAACAAGTTTTTGTGTTAACTTGTGCATTATGAAAACAAACAGGTGCTGGTAGAGGACTCAGACTTTTGGATCCCAATGTATTTTTCACACTTGATAAGAACTGAGTTGCAGCTCGTCACTCTGTAGGTGCAGTGACAGCCAGACCTTGCAATCGCTAAAACATTTCTGAAACACTGAAACATTTCATTGCATGTGTATTCTAGTCATTATGTCTGGTGCAGCTCATTCCATCTGGTTTAATGTTTTTGAATGAATGAATGAATGAGTGAAAGCATGGCCTGATTTCACCTCATCCTGCTGCACAGACCAATTTGTCATTGAAGTGATCATGCGCTACCGTAGCTGGGTATCAAGATTGTGTGCTCCATTGCTTCCTGGCATACACACACACACACACACACACACACACACACAGCCAGTAAAAGGCATCCATATGGTGAGTCACACTGTCTAGTCGCCCCAGCCACAGCTGATACACGTCCTTTGACTCAGAGTAGGGACACACATTGGCTTTAAAAATGTTCCAGAAAAACATGTTGCATCATGGCCATTTCTGTTGTCTTTTGAATGCAAGAAAGTGTATGCAAATGTGACATATGCCCTGAATTTACAATTACCATGTAATGTTCTTGATTGCAGTTGTTTTGGGCAAGTATTTGACTAGTTATGAACAGCTTACTGCAAACGTTGCATTATTGTATTTTGTGCCGCTTCTTTTTCTCTTCAAATGCAGCATTGATCTGCAGAGATCTCACTCAGCTGCTCTGACAGATCTAATATGTGCTGTATGGGATAATGAGCCTTGCTGTTAAATATGTAAATGCTAACATGATCATTTAATTACTGTCAGTTCATCCGTCGCTGAGAAAAAGGCAGTGGTAGCATGGTGCCATCGTAGTAATCACAACCTTGGTAAATTTATGAAAATGTTCACTTCACTTCAGCTGCAGATTTTGCCCACCAAACTGATACTAAGTATTACTACAGAGATTCATGTGAGTCATGTGTCTCAATAACCTGCATGCATCCTTTTGCAATAACATGCCATAATATATTGCAGGGCTGAATCTAAGCACTGTGAGCCCAACATTAAGAAGTCTTTTAATGTCTGTCATATTGTCATGGTGGAACAGAAAGATTGAATCTGAGGTTGTCTTATACCTGCAAATATGTCATTGTAGCTGTGGGATGATGACTGTCCTTTATGAATAATAATAAATAAATAAAAGAAACAGAGAACACATAGTAAAATCACATACTACATAGCAAACGTCTGATGAATGATGCAGGAGACGGCCAAGTCCAACCTCTTGACGTTTACATATCATTCAAGTTCAGTGTTAAACCCATAATGACAAAAATTCATATTAGAGTTCAGCCATTATCGCCTTTTGAGGGCCAGCACAGATCCTGATATTTTCAGACTAGTCCCCAGTGTTTGGTATTTTGTACCAATATGGCTTTTAGCCTTTTGAAGAAATAGTTTACAAAAAATACAGTTGAACAGTTAACAAATTAAAGAAAGACATGTTTCATTGTATGTTTCACAGACTGATTTATGATTTGACCGATATGACTGTTATTTGATTTTGAATACAAGTCTAATATCAGCATTATAAAAATAGATACTGGGACAAACATTAAAATAAATTTGGAAACTGTAACTGATAATAGCTAGATGTTTAGGTCTTGGTAGCAGCTATGCATGGCTACAGATGTCGCTTCAGCACTCAAACATCAGACTGTTTACTGGGAGCGTCTAAGGCACACAAGTACTCAGCAGCTTGGCCTGGTGCAGCAGGGATACAGTAACAAACACTGAGTGTCAGTCAGCATTTAATGGGCTAGTGTGAATGATTTAGTAGTCTATGAGTTCTTGGTGTTCACCTTCCTCCCTTCCGTCCTTTCCTTCCTTCCTTCCTTCCTTGCTTCCTTCACAAATATCTGTTGAGCTCCATGGGAGCCAATCAGAGTCTAGATAGCCATGAGGACCTCAGGCTCCTGCCTCCTCTAATGTTCAACCCAGCTGCAGAAGATAATACTTGCTGTTCTCAACGAGCAGCAGTGCTTTGATAGGACTTAAATGTCACCTGTAACTGTGTGCTACGCCTGCTGTTTTTTCTTACTTTTAAAAAAAGGGTTTTGTGTCTGTTGTGCCTGCTTTTGTGTGTGTGTGTGTGTGTGTGTGTGTGTGTGTTTGTGTTCATCCATTAACAGCAGAACTCTCTTGGGTTTGTTGCTTTGTAAATATCTTAATAACAATGTTCATTGTTAAGCATACAGCATGCTCTTTTTTGTGGGCGAGCTGACAGAACTGTGAAATGTGTCTCTCTGACCAGAATGATTAAATTGTGGCCTATTATCTCTCCCATATTTTTTCTTTTACATACAAAAACACAAAACATAGGGCTCCCCTGGTGAGAGAGGTCCTGCTGGTCCAGCTGGTCCAATCGGTCTTTCTGGTAGAACTGGCCCTCAGGGCCCCCCAGGGCCTGCTGGAGAGAAGGGAGCACCTGTAAGTATTTTTTTCATTGTATGCTCAACATCACACCTCCCTGCAAAATTTATGTTGGAATTTTCACAAAATACTTCACCTTAATGTCTTCAGTTCTGCCATTTTACAAATATAATTAACACATTCATTTGTGTTTCTAGGGTGAGAAAGGCCCTCAGGGTCCAGCTGGTCGTGATGGCGTCCAGGGTCCTGTTGGTCTGCCTGGTCCCGCCGGACCCCAGGGTCCACCTGGAGAGGATGGTGACAAGGTCAGCCCCTCCCCACTTCTACCTTCTCTGTCTTGGCCCAGTTGCAACTCCTTTTCCAGCTCCAGAAAGTGGGATACGTTTTGGGACTAAAACAGATTGCTGATCAATCTTCATCTCCATGATCACACTCGGACCATCTGCAATGAAAATGTGTCTCTCTCTTTTCTTCACTGCTGCATATCCATCTTCATAAGCAAAAGTGCCAGCAAATGCAATTAGAGGAGATGTAAAAGTGAAATACTGTTGCTCGTTTCATCTCCTGCAATCATTATGCCCCTTAAGGTTACCAGCCAGTCAATCTATTGAGCTGCCAAACATATGTCGCCACCAAGGTTTTCTATATAATGAGCTAGTGGGTTTTTAAAAGGAAAAGAATAACATCTTGTGCATCTACAGATAAACATATCAACATTGTGAGAGGAGGCATCTTGGTTGCAGAGCTTCTTAATGCAAATATTGAAGTGATTTGTACCTTGACCAGATGGATAAATTCAGGGTTTTCAGTGGTTTTCCATTGATCTTTGGCAAAGACGAGTGCACTCTAACAAGATGGTCGTCTGTTTGTGTGTTTCCCAGGGAGAGGTTGGAGAGCCTGGTCAGAAGGGAAGCAAAGCCGACAAGGGAGAACAGGTGCGTTATGGGAAACGTGGCACATCCACTTCCATCCCACACCCGCACTTACAGCAACAATACGGTCCATAATTCACCATATTTCAGTGAACCTCAGACAGTGGGTGGTGATACAGCAACTGCTGATTCACAAGAGCTATTTATATTTTCTTAAGGGAGATTCCTCCATGCACCACACTCACATCCCAGTACACATTCCTCACAAAAAACACACAAAACAATAGTTTTGACAAAAACTAAAATACAGCTTTCACAGTAACAAAAAGAGTGTATTCAGGGTTTTATAGTTCTTTGCACATGACTATTTTAAGATAACTATTTCTTGTTTGTGTTCAGGGTCCTCCTGGTCCAGCTGGTCTTCAGGGTCCCATAGGTGCCCCAGGTCCCGCTGTAAGTACAACTATCACATCCAATAGAGGTGTGAAACTGCTCCAATGGACAATAAGCATTTCGATTTTGTTTATAGCACAGCAAGGAAATTATTGCCGTATTTGCCAATAATGCTGCAGATATGTGTAATAACAATGAATGTACAGCATGTGTTGGCCTTCTGTGAAGATATTAAACCTAAACAGGAAATCACTGTGAAAATTTGAGTGTGTGTTGGTCCTCAGGGAGGCGATGGAGAACCTGGTCCCAGGGGTCAGCAGGGTATGTTTGGGCAGAAGGGAGATGAAGGCGCCAGAGGCTTCCCTGGACCCCCAGGCCCTATCGGTCTGCAGGTAAGTGCCAAGCACACGTACACAAACTCCTTTCATATGCATTTATACTCCCTCTGTCCTGTATGGAGAACACTGTGGTGTGTGTAAACAATTACAATATACAACTGTGGACATCTTGCAAATGTATGCAATATTCTTGTTCCTAATCTCCATATACATTGCACTAACATTCATTCCGCACTGTGCTAGAGTGCAACCAAAGCTAAAAACACACACTCACATTCATACAGTTACCCATGCATTCATTTGGTCTCCTAAATTTTAATTGGGTCTGCGATGTGTATTGTATTGCAACCCATCTCTGCACCCCATTGACGTCCATTCACCGCCGCCAGCCTTATTCCACTCGCCACCACCATAAGGAAGGCCAGCGGAGACTTTTCCTCATTAGAATGTCAGTGGTCAATGTCCACTCCGGCTTTCCCCTCACAGAAGACTTCATGAGCACAGAACAAAGAGTGTTGCTGGAGTACAGAATGCTGTCGAATGAACCTGATTGTTACTGTCTCATATGCAAATTTTGATGTCTCTCTGAACTATGTGTTCAAGTGAGCAGTTGCTATGCCAATTCAAAGACACTGTACAGGCCAGCATATAAAAAAATATAAGATAAGGTTTGACACACCAACAAGCCCAAATCACACACATATGTTGGTCCGACATAGGTTGTAGATATAAGACCATAAAGTGGGTGAACACTGGAAAAAAAAATGCCTACGTAGGTCCAATATAGGCATTCCATCTGAGTTTTCCATTTAGGCCTGACTTTAAAGTGATCTCCAGACTACATCGACAGGGTGAAGACAATTTGAAACTGATACATCGTTTGACATTGTGCCACTGAGAAAACTACATAGGGGCAACACCAGTATGACTTACTTATCAGTTTGATGTTAGGTAGATGGAGGACGTGAGATGAGAGTGTGATGAGAGTTGGGAAGTGTGGGCCCTTGCATTCCCACTCAGTCAGGGAATGCAAATAGCTGAGAATGGGTTTTTATAGTTTGACCTGGGTGGTGCTAAAGAAAATATCACAAGGTCACCAAACTTGGCAAGGTTCATCATCTTAGGATCATGAATGTTCTCACCAAATTTCATGGTAATCTGCCCAATAGATATTGAGATATTGTGTACATGACAAATTTTTTGCCTGATTGTGGCACCAGAGAGAGGGCCCTGAAATCACCACAACTGAAAGGGTCCATCCTCTAGGGGGCATTAATGTGCTCTTCATATTTCATAGAAATATGGCCAACAGATTTTAAGATATGTTGGCTTGTAATAAAGCGTTGAAGAGACGGTTGGATATGGTGACAGAGCCACATTTAATGTTTAAAAAAATACATGCTATGTCAGAGACATATGGACTTTTCCTAGTAATTAACTTTTTTAGTAGTAATCAAGACCTCAAGCTTTAAGCGTTAAGAGATTGGGGTTGTTGTCTTGATGAAATTACAAATAGAACTGCTCATTGTTCCAAGGTATTATCCAATCTCTGCATTATTGTGTTCAATGGACTTTTAATTGGGAGTAATTCACTTCCTATTGCGATTCCATTAATTGCGTGGACTGACCTGTTCCAACAGTCAGTTTCTCATCAAGCACAGTTGCCATGCTGCATAATTAGTGGTGCAGCTAACGATCTCAGACCAGAGGAGACTTCTGCACTGATGAGATTTCTCAGCATGGGTAGGAATCAGCATGCAACTGCATACACATTTAAGCACATGCAGAAATGCTCAGAGACAGGAGCAGGAGCACAATCACTAGCATATACACTTGAAATAGACACAGCTCCTCGTGCACACACGCATACAAACACACACACACACACACACACACACACACACACAGCCAGTCTGCAAAGGGTCTGCTTCCCCCATGGGGTGAGTGGATATTTGAGGAAGATAGGTTGGTGTGAGCACAAGTAAATAGCAAGAGGAATGAATTCTTTGATCTCCACCCTCGCCATCCTACACCTTACCCTGATAACAAACTGCCTTTGAGTCAAGAATACACACACACACTAGGCAAAGCCGGGTACAGCAATT
Organism: Myripristis murdjan; assembly: GCF_902150065.1. Lineage (NCBI taxonomy): Eukaryota > Metazoa > Chordata > Actinopteri > Holocentriformes > Holocentridae > Myripristis > Myripristis murdjan. Next base: position 23,615,909 of record NC_043999.1, on the reverse strand, counting down.
TAACCATGGCAATTAACGGTAGAAATGTCAGGGATCAAACGTGCATATGAGGTCCTGACCGCGCTGCTCATTTAACATTCATGGGATAAGCTGGGATCTATGTCTGCACATTTAAGCAAAGATGAACAACTTACTGACTACAAAAGGAAAGTAAACTTCACTATACTTTTTTGCCATTCCAGTAAGACATCACAAGAGAATGGGCAACAACAAAACACATTGCTTTTCTCTTTTGCTCTTGTGCTGTAACACGAAAAAAATGTAGAGAGTTTGCTTCCCTTTTTTATGGAGATAGATTGTTTTTGTCTCTGCGATTAGTAATTGCATGCCAGCAGCACCATTGTTGTTGTCTTTTTAACCTGCAAGCAATAGCTCTCTATCAACCTGGAGCTGAGGACTGGACTGCAAAACAAAGTAATCTCAAGCCTCACTTGAGTCTGCAACAGTCACTCACTGTTTAATCAACAATGCATTTACATCTTAGGCAGTAGTCGAGTTGTAAAAAAAAATCAGGGGGGATGGTCAATTTTTTTCACTTGATGAAAAGTGAGGATGGCAGTTTTACAGGGGGGGTGATTTTGACCTTTTTTATTTCAGGGGGGATGTCATACATCCTCATCCCCCTTCAACTCGAGTACTGATCTTAGGCATTTAGAGGATGACTTAGCTTATACTGTATGCAATAATCAACAATGTTACAAGGAAATCACAGGGAAAAGGTGGGCTAGCAGTCAGAGTGAGCTGTAAGAGGTCAAAGGAGCATGTAGGAAACTCATCCAAATGGATTTGCACTAGCTTTGATAGGATTAGAGCGTGGCCTTGGAGGCAGTCCATGGTGTGGAGATGTCTGATATCACGCCAACATCTTGACTGCTCTTACTGGTCTGCTTTAGGCAGTTTAGCTGGAAGGGGCCGGTCAGGGTGTTAGTGCAGCTGCCCTACTGCTTCTCTCACCTCCTCAAGACTTTCATTTTCAAAGACTCAAAGGCTTGATTTCAGTATGCACGGGGAAACAAGTTACTCATACCGAGAAATTCTTAATTTGCTGTCCTCACCACTTGTCAATGTACTGTAATCAAAGCAAACAAAAGCTATTGATGAATACAAAACAATGATAGTAACAGAAATAAACATTCAAGTCTGTTGTGCAATACTGAGTTGAGTCACTCTGTGCAACTTCAGTGACAAGTTTCAAAAAATCTTCCGGAATATTTTCTTCAAATGATTCATGTCACTCTTTCTGTCATTTGTCAAGAACTGCTAGTGACTGTGCCACCACTCTCTTCTATCCGACCGCACAAGACTCACTTTTCCTTTTTCCTGGTTTTTGTGAAGGTCTGTGGCACATAAAATAATGTGCTCTGCCCTTTGAGGCATTTGAGGCTTTTTTTCATTAAACAGTTCACTCTACTACTACACAGCACTTACTGCGGTGAATAGTTTGTGCATGTTCTGAAGCACAGATATATTTAATATTTTATTGCACTGCCACAATGTATTCAACAGTCAGCAAGCGTGTTCGCTGTCCAATTAGGGCTCAAGTAGGTACAGCTGTTGCAGTTTACAGCAGAAACAGTTAAATCGTGTTTAAATCAATGAAGAACACCACTGCTTTTTCATGCAACAGCACCTTGAGCTTGTAACACAGTTTTATTCTTCAGCAATAATGTGATTGTTTACAACTTTGTCTCACATTTAGGGTCTTCCTGGACCTCCAGGCGAGAAGGGAGAGAACGGTGACGTTGGCCCCATGGTATGAGACATACTTACCTTTTCATAGCTGTCTTTTAATAGTTTAATAAATGTAAAGAGCACAGGATCTTCGTTTCATTACTGACTGTCATTTTCTGTTTTCTTTTTTTCACAGGGCCCTCCTGGTCCCCCTGGTCCCAGAGGTCCTCAGGGTCCGAGTGGAGCTGATGTAAGTACTGTCTGTTGATTTTGATTTAAAAATAGAACTTACCTTGTATAGATGAAATCCCATAGGTTAAATCCCCATTAAATCTCATAGCCCATTTAAGACTGAAATAATGCTAAATGCATCCTCAACGTCTTCAGCTCACCTCCTTCAACTTACCTACCCTGAATAGGATCACAGAAATGACTCACCTCTTCTGTATTTTCTGCTACAGGGTCCTCAAGGTCCTCCAGGTGGTGTGGGTGGCATTGGATCTGTGGGTGAGAAGGTAAGAGTCCAAATGTGGCACTTCAGGGTGATGTAGCTGGAGCGTTGTTGGCTGTGAGGATAAAATACAACCGGCTGACCCCCATTCCCCCTCTCTCTGTTATCACCAGGAGTGCATTCATTTCATACGCCCAGACGTTTTGTCTGAGTTAGTGCTTTGACACTATTAATGTCTATTTTACAACGCTTCCAACAAGATTCGGCCATTTTACTGCCATTTGGCAGACGGCTGCCCTATAAATACTTAATGCTGTACCCCGGCTGCTGAAATGACTCTGGAATATGAAACAGAGACAGCTAGCAACGCTATGAGGGAGAGCTCAGAATACAGTAGCTCTTTATACCTTTGGTAATAACATCAGTCAATTACAATGATAGACCATAATGTCTCCACAGAGTAGAGTTTTAGCAACTTGCTGAGTATATCATCTGTAGGACTTTTGTTGTTATAAGCCATTATTTTTATTTGTTCTTGTTGAACCGTTAAATTTAGTGACATATAAGCGAAATGGATTAATTAAAAAATGTATTTCTAAAAATAATTTCACAAGTGTTAATTATCCATTTGGAAAAGAAAAATAATTACCTGAAATTCACCATTCAGTGTTTTTAAAATAAGCATAATCCAGTGTTATAATTTAGTCAGCCAAAGACTCAGCTTACCTGCACAAAAATATTCCTTTTGTCTCTATAACCCTTAAGCACATTTTATCATGTCTATAGTTACAGTAAACTCAAAATAAGTGTAAGGAATCATTGTTTTAAGAGTTTTGAGGAGAAACTGAATTCCCTGTTCATAGACAATATTATTTTGAAATATTTAGATAACCAGAATTTCACTTCACGGTTGTTGTAAGGAGTTTACCAGGCAGCGCACTTTGGCCTCACCAGGTGATCTGGTCACAGCACACCCCACGTCTGCCGAGCAAAGTGAAACAGCTGCTACAGTTAACCTGCCAGCTCAGTTAACACGCTAGTTAGATGGGTTAGTGATTCCCAAACAGAGACAATTTGATTGACTTAGTTTAGTGTAAAGGTTAGCTCCAATTTATCCGGTGGAGACTAGAGACTTATTGTTTGGAGCCTGGGGAAAACAGCTGCTAATTATTCCCCTCATGCCTCTTGCTTTGCTACAGAAAATCCTCTGTATGTTCAGGTTCAAACACATAACCCTGAGCTTCATCTGAAACATTAACCTGGTTGAAGTTGTCTTGGTTCGTCTTGCTGAACCAGACTCTCAACACCCACTTTTCTGTTGTGATTGCACCAAAAACAACAGCCGGCTTCACAAAAACAATTCCCTTTGCACGCAGCATTCAAAACAAGCTCCATCACCTTCAGTGTGGATGTAGGCCTGGTTTTTGGATCAAATGCATTTGGCTAAACTTTGAATTCTATTAAAGTGTCACTTTTTTCAAATGAGAAACTCCATATTTGATGATGAAGGTTCATCTGACCAAAACTGACATTTCTCTATTCACAGGGTGAGCAAGGTGAGGCTGGAAACCCAGGACCACCTGGAGAGCCTGGAACTGGGGTAAGTAAAACTTCTACTTGTCTGTGTAAGAGTGTGTGTGTGTGTGTGTGTGTGTGTGTGTGTGTGTGTGTGTGTGTGTGTGGACCCTCGCCTTTCAACAAAAAACATGTGTTGCCCTGTCAGCATGAATTTACAGTATGTTATGTGATGTAAGTGTCTGTGTGGCCAGTCTTAGGGAGAAAGTAGCCTAATAGTTAAGGCAAATATAATGTACAAGGCACAGTTTCCTCTGACAAGAACATTTGTTTCAGCAGAGTGACATTGTGTATTCATCAAATTGAATCTAATTGTCCCTCACGTTGGGGCTGGTAGTCCGTCTCAGCTGGCTCTCCTGCCTAGCACCCCGTGTCCACATGGCCTGCCAAATTGAGTCTCTTCCCAGACTCTTAAGACATAATTACCGGTAGGATATGCCTGCTGTTTCTGTCCTAAATGACTACAGCCACCGTGAAGCCAGTTAGCTTCAAAACACCGGCCACCCACTTGTCTGAGCAAGGCTTTTAGCTGTGATTGGCCCTGGTTTTGGTAGCTACTCTGTGGCAGTGGCAAGGATCTCTTCTATCTTCTGTAATGATTTGCATTTACATTCTTTTCAAGCAATCAAAGTATGAGTTTCTCTTATTCTGAACTTCAAACATGGACACAGCTACTGATTTTGATATTGACTGAATGCATATTAATTTACCATATCCATATTCTGGCTTGTGTCACCACCAGACAGAGATTTATGATCATTTGATGAGCTATTATTTTTTAAAAAGCTTTCACCCATCACACGTCATTGATGGCTGTATTAGCTCTGCTGCCCTGTTTGTCATTATTGGAGGTTGAAAAGACAGCCCGTCTCCAGTGGGAGTGGCAGAGGAGCACTGCTTGTTCCATGCAGTATTAATTTTGACAACCATTTTTTATTTTGTTTTGGTTAGCATCTTTTGACCAAAATGCATATAAGTTTTAAGTCACATTTTAGTCATTTGATTTTTTTTTTTTTTTTTTAGTTTTAGTTGGCAAAACCAACTTTTTTCTCTGTAATATCTTTCAAAGACATATTACATAGATACATGTCTATGTGTCTTATCCGTCCTTAATTGTCCCATATGTCCCAATATTTCATCATAGTTTTTGTCAGCAGAGGTTTTTGTTTGGTTTCCATCTTGTTTTCAACCCAGGCCTTTGAAATGAACACTTAAATGTCACACTTTCAAAGGTGTATCATGTAGTATGTGAGTAAACTACTGGAGACAGCAACGTGTTTGTCCTCCTCGGTAAAGCCAGAAAAGCAGGAAGCAAGAGGCTTTAAAGAACCGGTCTCCATTTTGAGAAATTCTACTGCTAAAAACACAGCTGATGTGATGGAGGCTACCAGTTGTCTCCAACATCAACTTATTTGTTTACACCACAAACACATATTTTACAGTGATATATTAATGTTTGAAACAGCTATACATAACAGCGTCGAGATAAAGCCGTCCCTTTGTGTCAGGACTGTCGAGGCTTGTCTTATTTCCCATCTTCTACTTTGATCGTGAAGAGTTGTTGTCCCCCATTACACACACAGAGAGCAACTCTGGATGCAATTTCTCTCAGCAGACTCTGACCGCGCGGCAGTGTATGTGTGTGTGCCCCCATTCGCATCAGTGTTGACTCTTGAAAAAAAAAAAACACTGCCCCCTGTGGTACCGATGTATTGAATAGCCTCCCTCCACAGGGACCTAAAGGCGAGAGAGGAGAGAAGGGAGAAGCTGGCCCCCCTGGAGCTGCTGGACCCGCCGGTGCCAAAGGACCCCCTGGAGACGACGGTCCCAAGGGCAACCCTGTAAGTCTGCCAAATACGTCCAAATTCTGCAAAGAGTGTTTTCCGGCACTCAGTCACACAGGCTGAAAAGCACCGCTTTAAAAAGAAATGTCCCCGACCAGCCCAGAGGCAGGCAATTTTATCCCAGAACATATTTAAGAGCTAAAAAGGCTTTTTATTGAGGGAGATTATATTTTATGCCAATATGGTAATGGAATGCAGTGAGTGCTGCGCTGATGGATTTGTAACATCATCATTAAGCCCACCAAATTGCTTTCAACGGTTACAACCAAGCACACTAGGACTAAATCACCATCTAAATTACTAACCATATTCATAATACCTGTATCCAAGGAGATTATATCTCAACACCAGCTCTTCAGGGCTTTTTTTCACTACACTGATGCATTTTTCTTTTCCCTCTAAAAGGGACCTGTCGGATTCCCTGGAGACCCAGGCCCCCCAGGAGAGCCAGGTGTTGCCGTAAGTATGGGATTTCTGAGCAACATAACAACCCAATAGGCCAGCATGTGCAGAAACATCCAATTTGTACTGTCTTGGCAAAGCAAATCATGTTGCTCCATCTGCTATACAGTATTATAGGTATGTTTTTAAGTGTATACATAATTTAACATATATATTTCTCCTACACAGGGCACTGATGGAGGACCAGGAGAGAAGGGAGAGGATGGTGAAGCGGGTCAGCCGGTGAGTTGTGTTCAAATCACAGTGTTTGGACTGAGTAGAGGGGCAGCACGACAGCGCATTATGTGCACAACTTGCATAGGAGTTATTTTATAAGTGCATGCTGTGGAGTAATTGACTTGACCAATCAGCGAGTTTGTGAACCTGCATGAATAGCCCTTCTTCAAACTACCTCTGAAATTTCAAAGGTTATGTGTTATTGCCCACCTCATGTTATGCCCGCAGTAAAAGCTTCTGTCTAGTAAGTAGTTTACACTGCGACATATTAAATCATGATATTTACCTCATACACTGGGATGTAGGGGGAATGGACTTATCCGCTTTGCAAATTCATAAAGTATGATTAGAAATAAAAGGCAAACAACGCTGTGCCGGCCCTGTGTGTAGTGCTATGAATTACAATGCTTATCAACATATATGAATGTAAATTAGTTTCTATCGGCACCAAAGAAAAACAGAGAAAATCTTCTATTTATTTTGTGAATGTAATATATTTGAGGAGTTTATTTTTGTTTGTGTACACTGATTGCTTTGGTCGGAGGCTCTCTCTCTCTGTCTCTCTCTATAGACAAGTGTGGTTAGAAGTTGTATTAAAACATAATGAAGTTTCTGTGATGACTCAGTGAAGTTTGACGCAAAGGAGAAAAGCATATATCTCATTCCGTGATACGTATTTGAGTTTTTTTTTTTTTTAATGCACTCAATCAGCTAAACAGATGAGTAACTCTGTAAATTCCTTTGCACTCCAAATAACATTCCCTTCTTTCTCTGTTCAGTATTGCCAAATATTTGCCTATGCAAATGGTGAAAAATGGGTGTGATTGCCCGCAATTAACTCCGAGATAATTGGATGAAACTGTCTCAGGGAGCATACATGTTATTTCACACATGGCACCGCTACATCCGACTTGTCTAACTTTTGAGGATTATCTTCTTTTTAAATTTTATCTGAATGTTAATTATGCTCAGTGATGATACTTGTCAGAATTAATATCAACAATAAGACATTTGTTAATAGAAAATATGACAGTGTATGAATAAATCTACCTATTGCTTTACTTGTTTTCAGGGACCACCAGGCCCATCAGGAGAAGCTGGCCCACCTGGACCACCTGGCAAGAGAGTAAGTCTAAAATCACCAATGCTGATGTTAAATTTTGATTTATTTTGTATGTATAATTAAACATGGAGCAGAGGAGTTACTGATTCAAGTGGCACAGGGTCGCTTTCAGTTCATATTCATCACTTTTATTTTTCCTAAAAATGAGAAAACATCACATTATTTCACTCATGCCTATTTGAATCAATATGCCTCTTTGTTGGTATTTCCAAGGTTTTTGCCATTGTTACAACCATAGCCTACACACCTATGAAAAACCTGTTACCCCTGTTTTAACACAGATGAAGGGAGTGTGTATCTGTTGGTGTAGTGCTCTGGCTCCTTAGCCAACAGGCCAGAATCACAGCTCGCTACAGCAACTCCTACTCAACAACTCAATCTTGGCAGTGAGGCAAGAGAGATTCATTTTCATTAAAAGTAGAGTGGGGGAAACAAAGTGGGAGGTTTAAGGGGTCAAGGCATCGAGCTGTCTGCAAATGTGAAGAAAAGCTGCCTCAGAGCCTATTGAGGAATGAACGTCAGGATGTGAAAATCATTTATTATTTTTTTCTCAGCAAGAAATTGAAAAAGCTTACCAAAAAAAGGGGGAGCTGGGAAAAAAGAAGCTGCAGGCTCCAAACTCATTTACCTGCTTGTGGCGGTGGGAAGAGAGTGAGAGAGATATAGCGATTCTGACACATTATTGATCCATGGCTGCTTGACTGACAGCTGCAGCAAAACAAAGGCATAAAATGGACATGGCAAAGTTGTTAGAGGGCAAGAGAGGAAAGAGAGGGGAAGGGTGCTGTTATTTTCAGGGCAGGAGTCCCAACCTGGACCCTGACTCTTCCTCCACCCCTAAAGGTGCTTTCATTAGTGCACCCATTGATGTCTACTGAATTTAAGAGGCTGTCATTTGCTAACAAAGAACTTTTGAGGTTTCTGAGTCAACGTTTGAAGTAAGGTAAAATAAAGTTGATTTTACTACATTAAAAGTTGATGATCCATGATGATCTTTTTTGACCCGCTCACTGTATTTGCTGTTTAAATGAGAGATTTCCTTCATGTGGCCATGGGATTGAGATATCTGAGTGAGATGTCAGAGCTTGTGGGCTGATGTTTGAATGTGCACGTTCCAGGCGGAACATTAACATATTTCCAATATGACGGCAAGCTCAGAGTCCACATGAAAATGAGCCGCTATTCTCCTGTATTTCAAAGAAAAGTCACAGTCTCAAGTGACTGGCTGCATTTCAAAGAATTATTGCACGGCTCAGTCCAACGGGAAAAACATGTCATGCATTTTTAAATCACGGCCGATTGCTTCCCTAACATGCCCAATGAAATTTACATTCTGAGTATTTAGCATGGTATCAGCATATGCAGTACTTAAATGGCCTAGGGATTACGGTGAGGAAAAAGGCTATTTTATCACACACAGGTCTTTAATCGCTTACAAAAAATGGGACCCAAGATGATCCCTGCAACTCAGGCTGCTTCCCTGAATACCTAATTCTATGGCTAGAGTTGTTTTGCATCTACCCTGCGTTTTTGCCCCCTCAGCATTTTGTCTATACTGTAGCTACATGAAACAACCCTCTGGTTCTGACCAAGTCAATTTAGCATTTAATGCTTTATTTAAATCTTAAATGCTCATGTCTTAATGAGAGGTTTGTTCAACATTGATTCTTGAAAATACCTTATAAATCTCATCTGGCTCTAATTATATTCTGATTTTGCTGCAGGATACTCTTTTATCCTTTTCCCAGCAACTGGCAATGATTTTTATCAAGTAAGGAATAATAGTAACAAACAAAAACAAATACCCCTAATGACGTACAGCCAAAAGAAAGGTGCTCTGGCAACCTTGATAGGGGGATCATACTTACACATTGACTCCAGTAATATTGTCCTGCAGCAGAAATGGCTCTTTTTGCTCATCAAGAACCTTCCTCTTCACCGCCAGTAAGAGGTACACATCAGGAGAAGATGAAAGCTCAAAGACAAGAGGAGAAGTGCGCATTATGGGCTCTCAGTCGATAGCACTCAGACTGCAGTCGGCCACATCAGAGCAAATTTCGACGGGGAGTGGTTTTGAAGGGGTGCACTGGAGGTGGAGTTGAAAGTAGCAGCTTTGAGCTTGTGATTCTGACCAGGGAGAAAAGATGACCTGCCAAACCTTTGGCGTGATTGGAGAGGGCGGTGTGTGTTCTGTGTGTGTATCATTACATGGCTGCAGGTTTATATGTATGGGTGACCAGGCTAAGGCACGTCTGAGTCAGTCAAACAGATCTTGACACAGTTGAGGTAGTGGACGTTCAAGGACAGGTGATTATCAGAGCAGAGCAGCACTCGCAGAGTGTTTGTCAGTCAAGACATCCCAGCAAACACTTTGACATTGAATAGATGTTGATACAGTGATGATTGTATCCATGACCTTTATACAGTTGCTGCCCATTGTATTACTTTGTAAAACTGGAACCTAAATAAATTAAGATTCCAAAGTTTCTAGAAAAAGACCATACCAGTGATTTTGCATGTTAAGCACAATATCTACAAAATGTACACCTTTTGTCCAGCCATTGGTTTCCATTCATCCCTCTATGACATGAAAATGAACTTTTCAGAGACTTCAAATAAATAATAAGTAAGTAACAAAGTACTCCACATTCATTTTCCTAAAAGCAGCAGAAGTGATCTGTTGTGACTTGAACTGGACGGAGTGAAATGGTCTCTGTGCCGGAAGATAGTCCCCAAGGAAACATTTGCTTTCCACAGCCAATTATCAGTTCTGTGGTTTATGAATGTTGACGACTTTGTTAGCTGCAGAAGCAGAACATTATAAGTTGGGCTCTTCAGCCAAAAATTCATATCTAAAAATTGAGGGGGTTTGATTATATGTTGTGAAATCTTCAGTACCCCCACATGATTTATAAAATGGTTTGTTGCCATGTAAAATGTGGGGAAATTGCAGTAAATGGCCCAAACATTCAAAATCATTAGTAAAGTCCAGTAATATCATGAAGATGCGAAGACAGCTTGCCAAACCACTCCGTTTTGGTGATGGTTATAGTTCTTTGATTAAGAATAAAACATTTATACAGTATTAGAGATGCTAGATTGTGGATCAGACATACAAATACAAGCAGACTCAGACATGTGTAAATGGATTTATACATGAATTATGCATTCTCTCCTCCTCAGTATTCCTCAATAGCCTCTGAAACATTGTGCGAGGCCAGGACTGCACATTTAGTTGTGTTTTTCTGTCTGTCCGCTGTCCACATTATGCCTGTCACTTTTACAAATTGTAACTGAATTGTTGCAAGCACATTCATGACACACTCTTGCAGCAAATGCACACAAACATCCATGCCTTTATGTTTTTTCTTTGCACATTCACACACATGCACATCAATGTACCAATGTATGTGTGGCAGCGTCAGTGAAATGCTAAATGCTGTGTCCTGTCATTCTCCCCAGGGACCTCCAGGGGCCGCCGGTGCAGAGGGCAGGCAAGGAGAGAAGGGCGCTAAGGTAACGAAATCAATTCATCTTTGGCACAGTTGGGCCATCCCAGTCCCTCGGCAGTCCCCCCTCACCATGTTTCACCCCGTTCCACTCTTGAATTAAAAGCACAAAACACAGGAGTCATTTCCACCGTACAGCAGAGGGAACTTTACGCACGCAAACTGAGTGCCGTGGCTTCTACTGTTGTTCTGCGACTTAATTTCAGGAGCCACCAGAGGATTTAGTCAGTGCTATTTATGTCTAGCCCTGTGGTATTCAACAAGCCGTGATCATACTTCTCCAACTTTATTGTAAATCTGAGCCCAGATTGGTCTCCCTGAGAAAAATCTGAACCCCCTGACAACTCCTCCTTGTTTCATTTTATCACCTGCTTACGTCAGGGCCTAAATTTTATTCCTGGAATAAAATATCGTCAACTGGCATGTAGAAACCTGATTACCTACAATAAGATTTACAACTTTTCTTGGCTACTCCAATCAAAATGATAATTATTGTCATGCTAATTCCACAATTAGATGGCCTTTCCTTGTAGAACAAAATAACAAATAACTTTCATTGTAGTATCACAGTTACTGTCACTAAATGCCTACTCCCAGTATTTTTATTTGCATTGAAAAGTGGACACCATTAATGAGAGACCACATTAAAAATTAATGCAATGTTCGTAAAAATGTTTGAAACCCCGTAAGGCATTGGATTTAATATTCAAATTTAGTTTTGGCCTTTTAATCCCATGCACAATTGATTTTGAAACTTAATTGCCATAAGGAGTATTATTTCAGCTTCGTAGTGTAGTGAGCTGTAAGATAAACAGAATAATAAATTGCTCTACACCACAGTAACGCAATGCACTACTTGTAGGTAGCTTGAAATAGCCATTACACTGCAACTTTTTTTTTTTTTGACATTTTGACCCCTGTTACTTTGGATATGATATGACAGAATGGCAAACTATCTGCTGCAAATTGTTTTCCTCCATCCTCTGAGGGCTGAGAAGGCTCTTTTTTCTGCATGCCTCTCCCCATTTCAGGACACTGTCATCACATTAAATTAATAAAAGTAGTGTTATATAGTAAGCTGGTAACCTGCAAACACCTTGCAGCTCACACTTTTAATCATATTTTCAAGGGCCATGTCTTGCATATTGATGTATTTCTCTGAGAAGTCATGATGCACTCGGCTCTAGTCCTCTGGTCTGTACAATTTTTTCTCCTGAGCTTCAAATGAAGACGTAGCAGGATGTAGTGTCGCCCGTGCCTATTTTGAAGCCTCCAAGCTGCAGCAGGTTCATTTTGGTTGGTTTGATAGCTTTGACTCTTGTTTACTTGTTCCCAATTACCCAGTCTACACACTGCATACTGTCTCAGCATAATTTAAAACTGAAAGTAGCCCATAGTTGAATTCTGATTTAAAATACACTTTAATACACAGGCTGGGAGGAAAACCTGACACCTAAAAAATAAAACATGGAGAAATAGTTCTATGTGTTCTCTGTGGACTTGCAGACTGCACATTAGGATTTTTTATTTCTTTATTTTTATTTTATACTGTCATTATAACCTACATAGCACAGGTATTGTGAAATCTGTGAATGCTGTATTTCCCACCACCGCCCCCACGATCTCTTGTACATTTTCCCTTCCCTCAGTTACCTGTCCTTGAATAAGACTGGCTATTTATGCAAGTAACAGAGAATAGTTGTTTATACAAATGCATTACAACACATGAATTTGACTACATAATTTGCATATCTGTCCAATAACAAACGTGTGATATACTGTATCTATGATGAAAAATACCCTTGTAAACCTCTATGTTACCATTTGCTTTTGCTTTTTTGTGCATTTTTTGTGTTGCATTTTTTGAAAAAAAGAACCTACTTTACAAAACCGCTATTTATCTTGTACATAGCCCATGCATTAGTCAAACTGAGTTTGGTCTTCATGACACTTGTGCAGGGTGAGGCCGGTGCTGAGGGACCACCAGGTAAAACTGGACCGGTTGGACCCCAGGGACCAGCAGGAAAGCCTGGGCCAGAGGGTCTGCGAGGAATCCCTGGCCCTGTGGTAAGTCTGAGATGAAACAATGATATTGATCTCCATCGCTCTCACATTAGCATGCATGCACATACAAACACAGAAACACGTATGCTACAAGTACCACCATGGCATGACGAGCTCTTGGAATAATCAATACTCTCATTTGGATTGTACTTTATTTTTGCTTGTTTATTCCAACCCACTTTTTTGCCCGGTTTGGGCTATTAATCATCATGCTGAGCACAGAAAATCAATATCAGTGTAGAAAAAAAACAGCAGGCTATAATGCTTACTATGAATGGATGACTTTTCTCAGGGTGAGCAAGGACTTCCCGGATCCCCAGGACAGGATGGTCCACCTGGTCCTATGGTTAGTATGCATATTATCTCTCTCTCTCTCTCTCTCTCTCTCTCTCTCTCTCTCTCTCTCTCTCTCTCTCTCTCTCTCACTCTTGTTATATCTATGATACTTTGATGCTTTTCAGCCCTCCCACACTCCACCACTTTCTCTTTCCCATTTTCTCTCTTCATTTGATGGTTTCTCTTGCCTCTCCTCTCCTTCCTTTTCATTTTGGCACGTCTTCAGCCCTCCCTCTTTTTTTCCTTTTCTCTATTTCCTAGCTGTCTTGTCTCTGCCCCTATCTTGCTTCTTTCCCGTTCTATCTCATTCCCCATTTCTTTTCAAGTTTTCTGTCTCGCTCGTTTTTCCTTTTTAATTTTCTAGCTCTCCTCCTATTTCTCCTTCTTTTTTATCTTTTCTCCGATGAATTGATTTATACCCTCTGCTCTCCCCTGTTGATATTTAGGGTCCTCCTGGTCTCCCTGGATTGAAAGGTGACCCTGGGTCTAAGGGTGAAAAGGTGAGCATAACCCTATTTTCTGTGGCCAACCTTAGACTGATTTGATTTCCCAGGTCCCAAATAGGCCAAAAGATAGCTTAAAATTGGAAAAAGCTTATGGCTGTGATTGTGACTCAGACTACAACCGAGGCTCCCTTTATCCCTCATCCCACTGATCAAAAGCAACGCTACATTACAATTACAAAGCAATGTTAGGCCTATGTTACCATTTAGGTGAGAGCATTAGGTTTACCAACTAGGGCTGGTATAATTTGAGTGGAAAACCTGGAACAGAGCTGAATGTGCTGTTGAACTTCACTTTAATGTATCTAATCTCATGCTTTTCATTGGCGCCACTGTCAAATTTGCTTGTGAAATCAAAATGCAAAAGACATCCAGACGGCGCGCTACTCTATCTAAATTGCCAGCCATACAGCGTCAAGTTGGCAAGAGAGAGAGAGAGAGAACAGTCTTAAAACACACAAAGGAGGCGGCGTGTGGCATGGTCGTTTTTTTAATGCTATCAAATCAATGGGGCCCAGTTAGAGCTCGCCTATTTCAAAGTCATTGTCCTTGTGTTGTGAATTGGCCTTAGTTGCTTTTGCATTTCCAGAGAGGTCCTTTTGTACATGGCAGCAAAGACATTTCAATCATAATGCTTGCATTTTTCTTTTTTTGGTATTTTAATGTCAATTCAGCATTCATAGCTCCCTTTGTGCACTTCAGTTGGTGTGGAAGAAAGCAGTTGTGCCTTTTTTCTTTATTGTATGTGTGCAGAGGCTTTTAAGTTTGTGGGTATACAAAGAAACACATTGCTCTTACACTTTCTTGCTCTTTATGTGCATTTGTGTGTGTGTGTGTGTGTGTGTGTGTGTGTGCGCGTGTGCATTTGTTTTTGTCCTAAAGGGTCACCCAGGTTTGATTGGTCTGATTGGACCCCCCGGTGAGCAAGGAGAGAAGGGAGACCGAGGTTTGCCCGGACCCCAGGGTTCTCCTGGTAGCAAGGGCGACAGCGTAAGTGATTGATGATCCCATTCCCATGCTTGTCTGTAGGCCATTTGCCCTCCACCCTTTGCCATTTTTTAAGCCCATTTGCCCTTCTACTTTGGCCATGGGTGTTGCTGCCGCCACCACCTGCTGACTAAGACAAGTAGATAATGTTACTGTAGCAGCACAGAATGCAGCAAAAATTCTGTGATACATAACAGTGGTCTTCTCACTCACTATATCCCCATTTCTAGTGGACGAATACACCTGCGTTTCCAGCTTTTGATGCAAAGGCTTGCTCAATCAAATTGGTCACTTTCCCAGCCAAGTCAATTTAAAGTTTATCTGATAAATGCCTGCTGTGATGGAAGTATACCCCACACTCTGGAAAACACTGATAATGGTGTCTTTTTTAACCTAGATAAGCCTTCGAATAAAAATATTTCTCTCAACCACTGAGCCTCCACTTAACAGCTAAAAACATGAAGCATTAAGTAGTGCTCAAAGAAGGTTGTGACTCTGTCCCGATGAAGGCTTCATCCATTTTTAAATAAACATTGCAGGATTGAGTGAATATGGAGTTTTGTCCTGCTGTGGCCTCCAGCCCGGCCAGCTCGGTGATTTAAGGCAACGGGGATAGATTAACCATCTGCAGATTAAGCCTAATGAAATTGTAATGTCCTCTTTTGTCAGAGCACAAAGTCTCAAAAATGTCTTCAATCAGTTTACCATTTCTATTTTAGGGCCTGGAAATTGGCCTCATTTTGTTGGGTTCTATTTTGCACCAAAATTGGGCTGTGAGATTGTGAATTGCTGGGTTCAAAGAAATGTCCCCCCTCCCCTACAAGTTCAGTGTTTTGGCTTCTAGGCTTCTCTTGTGCTACATGGCCAAAATGAAGGGTTTTTTCATTCAGTTGAATCATGTGCTACAGCTTTTTATCATCTTGTGTTTGATATCGCAATGAATTTTTAAAAAATCCCCCCATTATTCCATCTGAAAGCTCACTACCATTATGCATCTGTTCCTCTCATAAAGAAAGCATCACCGTGTCTTGCATACTGAATATTCCTGCAGGTTGAAATCTTTTTCAAGCTTTTTCTGCACATTGTTCGACTGACATTATTCAAATCTCACAATGATACTTCTGTCTCTGATGTCTCTTTTAATATCTAGCTGACTTCTGCTTTCATCTCATCTCATCTTTTCACAGGGTATCAGAGGAGCTTCCGGTCCTATTGGTCCCCCAGGTCCCCCTGGTCTGCCCGTAAGACTTTCTCTGATTGTCTTTACTTACATTGATTTAGTTTCAGCAATGAAGATGGAATGGCTTCACTAAATCGCTTTGCCTCTGTCCTGTCATATCCAGGGTTCTCAAGGTCCCAAGGGAGCAAAGGGTTCAAGTGTAAGTGTGGCAGATGACTTTCACCAGAATATTGCTGCTATTGCAGTAATGTCTTTTAACTGTAAATTATATGTTAAATGCATTTTGGATAACATGCCTCCATCTATGTTTCTCTCAGGGTCCTGCTGGTCAGAAAGGAGACACTGGTTTGGTTGGTCCTCCTGGTCCACCTGTGAGTACTTCACTTGTAACTACTATTCTCAAACCACAGGGTCAACCTCTCTTTGTGTACCATTTAATTTTCTATTGTGTACTATTTAGTGTGTTCAGGTTCACTCTGCCCAGTTGCAAGTGAACCAGGACATTTAAACAAAAGTTTAAACAAACAAACAGAGATTTGGTAGCCAGCTTACCAGGTTAGAGATTTTGGGGATGTCTGAACAAATCAGATTTCAGTGATTTTAGCTAAACATGGTGGACTTGTCCAAGCTCTTTGCCATAATTTCCCTCCTCCAGTTACGAATGTACAAAGAATCAGCTGAATAGGAGGATCAGTCTAGACTGTGGTTGGTCCTCAGTTCATTTTGTTATGCTACGATTTTCCAAAGCATTAATTAATTAAGTCAATGAAACAACCTGAACAGGTGGTCATTCTTTAGGTGGACTGTTAACTACTGCATATGCAGCGTGTGACAGGGGGTCACTAGTAGGCACTGGTTTGTTTTTAAGGGGCCATGAGACAAAGGGCTCTAGTTTCGCAGACCGGGCGAGGTGGGGGCGCAGCGCAGCTGCACTTCGCCAACTAGGTGTGGCCAAGTGGATTTTGCAAGTTTGGCACGCTGTGCGTGGTGGCGCAAGTACTCTGCCGCCCCTCCTACTGGCGGAAGGGAGGAGAGAAGGTGTTGAGTGGGTTTGACACAGCCGATTCACTTTAAACCAATCAAATGAGCCCCTGTCCTCGCCTTTAAAACGTGCTGCGTGAAGGCGTAATGAACATTTACACAATTGACATGGAGGTCTACTGCCTCAGGCGGAGAGGAGCTGGTGTAGTGGAAGTTTGGCTGACCGGCGCGCAGGGCGCACACGTCACCAAAACCTCACAGGCAGGTTTCCAGAATATCAGGCACATTAACAATGCAATAAATACTGACAGAAAACACTCTACCACATAAATTTATCTCCATATCGACTGTCCCGTCACAACTGACAACTGATGTCAGATCTAAGGAGATTGGCACCGTTTGTGCTGATTGTGAGGTTGTGGTGACGTGTGCGCCCTGCCGCCGGTCAGCCAAACTTCCACTACGCCGGCTGCGCTCTGCCTGCGCTGAAAGTAGACGTGGTTTCAGATGGCGAGTTTTGAGCGCACCTCGGCAAAGCCTTTTGGCAGGAAATTGTCACTGCGCCAAGCTGAATCTGTCGACACCTCCCCCTGCTGCAGCACCACTCCCATCTCAGCGCACCTCGGTCTGCCAAACTACCAAACTGTGCAAGCCTCGGGTTGCGCTGCTCGAAACTAGCTCTGCGGGGGGTTCGTCTCACTGCGCCACCCTGCGCTGCGCCGGGAAACTAGAGCCCAAAAAGTCTGTGAACCACTGCTCTCAGTGGTTCACAGTGTTTCACTCCTAACAAAAGCACATCATAGTTCTCTTGGAAGAGGATTGAGACATGTTTTAATGTCATCTCTCTGCTGTTTTTTGGGTTACAATCTGAACAACATTTTTCTCACATGACCAAATGAAGAACACTAATGGACATGACAGAATTTGAAGAAACCACTCCAAATGTACTGGGTGTCAATGCATGCTCTGTTTAAAGTTGTGAAGTCTTCCACTCTACCACCTAACCATTTTCCTGTGACACCCTACAGGGCCCACCAGGTGAGGTGATCCAGCCCCTGCCTATCCAGTCTCCCAAGAAGACCAAGCGTTCCAGTGGCATGCAGTCGGACGCAGCAGGCACTATCATGGACTATGGCGAGGGCATGGAGGACATCTTTGGTTCACTCAACAACCTCAAACAGGACATTGAGCGTATGAAATACCCCATGGGCACACAAAACAACCCAGCCAGAACGTGCAAAGACCTGCAGCTCTGCCACCCAGAGTTCCCTGATGGTGAGTTCAATAAATGAAGTGTTTGACATGCAAGTCATTTTGTGTTTTTGTGATGTATGGTGGCTGTATGAAATATCACAGTGTAGTTACTCTGTCTGATTGAAGCATCTAATTGTTCAATGAAGCAAAGAGAAATGGGGAAAGCTGACATCCCTGTCTGGTTCCCATTTGGGATATATTCATGAAATTCTAGAGTCAGTTACGGACCATTGTTTTGCAGTATAAATTGGTATTACTATTAGCCATTTTGCTCCGTTGAGGAACAATTTTTTGCTGAATTTGTTCAGAGAAATGTTGCTTGGTGTAAGATGTTAAGACATAACAGTAAGATCCGACTCAGTTGTGATTAAGACCTCAAAATGAATGGTACATAACTGTTTAAACATAATTTCATGGAGGATTATGAAATTCAGCGTGCTTGATTCTCAAATGGAGTTTCAAGCCTTTTTACTGCAGAAATCACTAGAACAGGATGTTTGAGTGTGCTTGGTTCTCCTCAGGCGAATACTGGATTGATCCAAACCAAGGCTGCTCCGGGGATTCCTTCAAAGTCTACTGTAACTTCACTGCCGGGGGTGAAACCTGCATCTACCCAGATAAGAAGTCCAATGGAGTGAGTGACTTCTGATTTCTACCCACAAAATTTACCACCACTCATTTCTAATCATCGATTCAGATCAAATATTAAACTATCATGTTGAATCCTCACACATGAACAAATATTACACCACTAATTCTTTGAAGTCGTCAGAAGAAACCATTTTATTTGGTTTGGGGGTAAGATTGTATGGATTTGACATTCACCTTGGTACATACAGCACAAACATCGCTGAGAGGGATTTCGAAATTATTTGAATCCATGCAGTTAGAGAAAAGAGGTATTTCAAAGAGCAAAAACATAGTTAAATATGTTCCCAGATGATAAACTTTGATGTTATCCTTCGGGCAGAGCTTTTTACAACAAGCTTTTTTATACCCTCTTTGTGATTCCTAACAAAATATACTGTCTGATGCCCATGATAAAGTTCTCTTTTAATGTGCTCTGCCTGGTTTCATTCTCCATAGGTCAGAATATCTTCATGGCCCAAAGAAGTCCCTGGGTCATGGTTCAGTGAATTTAAGCGTGGTAAAATAGTAAGTGTTCTTTCTTTCTGCTTTTATCCCTGTCCTCTAAGTCTCTGCACAAAACAGAAACTTCTTCAGATAGTACTAAACTAAAAGAATTTCTTTATCTTGTTTCTCCTGCATGCTTTCTGTAGCTCATACACAAGTACAAGGGAGGAGCTTTTATCATGAATAAGATCCAGTGCTGGAAGAAAAAAAAAAAAAAAAAAGAATCTAAGGCGTTTGGAGCTACTGCCTCATTTCACCAATTTTCAAAGCATTACTCACTTTTTTCTCTTTTTCATATATAGAAAAAAACTTAATAAAACATAATAGAAGTTCCAAAGGCAAAATATCTCTAAATGTCAGTATTCAAATAGCTAGCCTTATATGTTTCAACAGCAGCTCTTGTCAAGGTGAACTTCAGCTAGCTGTATGATTGCCTATAGTCAGAAATGAACAGCGGATGCCCTGTTGAGTCAATAGGATTGAAAACATAGCTAACAGGAAAGTCCATGGCATCATGTATTTCTTGTGGCAAAAGTGCATTTCTTGGTTCAGAGCTGAGTGTTAGCTGGTTTGAATCCATGTGGACAGACAGTCATTGCTCGAGTCACTAGATTTCATCGATCACAGCTAAGAGTCTTTGGAAGGAAGCGACTCAGGTGAACTTGCCCAATGACAGATGTCTTTGTCACTGTATCTGAAGATGTGTTCAAATGGACAGTGCACTGCACGACTCGCTCTCCTCTTACACTGTGATGACAAGCAGCATAACTCTGACTAACTGCCTAATTATCTGCTCTGTCAAATGAGTGACAGTGCAAACTGAAAACAATGGATATGATTAACCTTGACTCGAATCAGTATTTAGTATAATGTTCAAAAGATGACGGTCCTGTTAGAATAAAAAGATGTGCTGCATTTGACAACACACTGGTGAATCTATGAAGGAGCCTCCCAGTCCTAACTTTGTGAGCCAATATATAATAATAATAATATAATAATTTGCAAAATTACAACATTAAATAAAGGGTTTTCAGGTGATGTTAACATGTTCTTGAACGGCCATATTGGTGTTCCAGCAGCTGATTGTATTTCTAACAGCTTCCAATTCAACATCCCAACAGTATGAAATAAAGGCTTCAGAATCTCATCAGAAATCTATCGCCATGGAGGAGATATATAGGCATTCAACAAGACAAGGAAAGAAATGAGTAAATAAATAGACTGTTGTGGTGTGGATCTGGGTCCAACCACTAATGCTACAAATGAATGGTCTGATAAGGTAGATTAGTTTCCAAATGTTGGTCATTGTGACATATTAAACCCACAGCAAACTCTTTAAGTTTTGTCTTGAAGCCTAAACTGTGAATGATATTTTGAGGAGAGCCAGAGCAGTTAACCAGAACAGTGTTGATTTCTGCCTTTGTTAGTTAGCCATCTAATGGGAAAGGATCAGACTGGTGAAAAGGATCAGACTGAGACAGTATGTCACAGAACAGAAAAGTGTAGAAATGAACCTTTAGAAATTTTGTGTGCAAGCTATGCAGGCCAGAGCACATGGAACATCACCTGAAAGCTGCCACCTTGTCAGAGTCTGGCACGGCTGACTCACATCAGCTAGGGCTAACTGAATGCCTCTCCAACTTTTAAGTGAAAACTGCAATTACTTGTGACCTCTGACCTTTTGTCTGTCTGCCTCCTGAACAGCTGTCCTATGTTGACTCAGAGGGCAACTCAATAAACATGGTACAGATGACCTTCCTCAGACTACTGACAGCCTCGGCCAGGCAAAACTTCACCTACAGCTGTCACCAGTCAGTGGCGTGGCATGACGCCAACAGTGATAGCTACGACAAGGCGCTGCGTTTCCTGGGCGCCAACGATGAGGAGATGTCCTATGACAACAACCCCTACATCAAGGCCCTCTCAGACGGCTGTGCGGTAAGAGCTGTGTCCCACACTGCTTATCCAAAGTGAGCAGGGAGTAGATGGCTTTAGTTCAGTGTGAGTGCACTGACTGTACATTTTACTGCGTTCCATTGTACTCAGATGCTAGAAAGTTCCATGTCACTATCTCAAAGTCCCAATGTAAATGTGTTCCAGTGAAAAGTCTGGACACAGCAAGCTTCCCAGTTACATATGTGTGTGTGTGTGTGTGTGTGTGTGTGTGTGTGGTCATATATATATATATACAGTACAGTATATATACAGTATATACAGTATAGTACAGTATATATACAGTTCATTCATAGTTTTGATTCCTTCATTTAGAATCTACAATGTAAATAGTCATAAAAATAAAGAAAACGCATTGAATGAGAAGGTGTGTCCAAACTTTTGGCCTGTACTGTATATATATATATGATTTTGGGAAGACTTTGATCAATTTCTCACTATTTTGCATTTGCCATGTGGAACTGCTGCTCATCAACCAAAATCACATCAGTACAGAAATTATGAAGCACTGAAATCTGATTGGGTGTTGGCAGTGTAATTTCTCACTAACCACATCCACACATCACCCAAGTTCCCCTCATTGCTCAGGAAATGAATTGACCTCTGATGACTCGTTGATCATGTTTCTTACAGCGTGAAAGATTAGGAAGGTTTTGTGTTTGTCAGTTGGAAGGCTAAAATATACAACGCTAAGTTATTGCGGCTGAAATGACACAACCAGGTCACATTTTCCTTTTTATTTTTCTGGGATTAACTTTTTGTTTTCTCTCTCCCTGTCTGTGTGTTTGTGTCTCTGTTTGCAGACGAGGAAGGGCTACGGAAAGACTGTGATGGAGATTAATACTCCCAAAATCGATCAGGTTCCGATCATCGATGTCATGTTGACTGACTTTGGGGACCCCAACCAGAAGTTTGGGTTCGAAGTTGGGCCCGTCTGCTTCCTTGGCTAAATAAAAATGAAAAAAAAAAGAACTTGATGGGGTCAGCAAAGAAAGTCAAGTCAAGACATTTTGGGAACCACCAAACCCCATTTCTAGCCCCCCCCCACCCTTTTCTATGCCACATGCAAGTTTTGAATAAGAGATGGTGTAGCAAACATGTCTTGCCATGTATGTATGTGTAATCCAGGAAAATACTTGTTGCCCTTGTAGGGCTAGAACCACATGACTTAACCACGTTACGGAGCAAAGGTGAAGGACATTCGAAGGCGTGGCAGAGGAGGAGGGTGAATCGGAGGTTACCAAGAGGGGGACGGGCGAGGGACATACTCCTCTTCTCTGGATTCTCCAGGTGCTGTATGAAAACGACTACAATGGTGCTTGTTCAAAACACAAAAACGTATAAAGAGGTGCTAAGAGAGAAGGTGTATTTTGATAGTAATAAAAACTGTAATTATTATTTTGTACAATACTGTTATTTCTGAATCCACTTTCAAAACTTGCATGTGTATCAGAATTTGCTTCTGGCTCTTTGCATTTCAATGTCGGTTCCAAATATACAGTGTAAGTTAAAGACATCGAAAAAAACAAATAAATTTATAATTCTGGTGTGTTTTTTATTTTTTCAGTCAATACTGTGTACCTGTCATGAAGCAAATAAAGTGAGCATTCAAACAACTCCCTATTTCCAAATTAGACTGTATGCCCTTTGTATATATTGACAATCCAAAGCTCCAGGTTATTTGCTGTTTTGCCCTTGCACCCGTAGGTGAAGCAACTGGAAGTTATCACACCAGCACGTATACAGCAACATCTCCCACTAGTGTTGTGATCCTGTGCTAGTATTAAACAATCATGGCATTCATTCTTCTATTATTTAATTCTGTTTTTTGTTTTTGTTTTGTTTTCTGACAGTTTTTTTTTTTTGTTTTGTTTTTTTTG
This sequence comes from Myripristis murdjan, assembly GCF_902150065.1. Taxonomy (NCBI): domain Eukaryota; kingdom Metazoa; phylum Chordata; class Actinopteri; order Holocentriformes; family Holocentridae; genus Myripristis; species Myripristis murdjan. Next base: position 23,592,786 of record NC_043999.1, on the reverse strand, counting down.
GTTGTATACCTCAAACTTTCTTGATAACCATTAAGATGCGAGGATGTTATGCCCTGTATATACCTTGGTTAAGCAATTAAGTTTATATATTTTGGGTGGGGAATTTTTTAAGAGAGAAATACGTTACCTGTTAGACATCCACTGTTCAAATCCTTCTGTGAATGCAATGAGAAGCCCTTTTAGGTGACCCATTTTTTTTTTTGTAACTAAAATGAGAAAATGTTTTAATGTGCTTTTTATGGTTCATTTAAATATTAAAACTGGATTCTAAACAAGAGTTAACTGAATGTCTCAATGGTTTGTGTATGGAGTAGATCACCTGTAAATGTCAATTGCTCCAAATCAAGGATATATTATTGGTCTAAGACTTTGATATACTGGGCTGGTGCAATTCCATCTCTCTTGAAACCAATAAAGTACCATCTTACAATGATTTTCTTTCATTCTGACTACATGAATAGAAAACAAAATGAAATGTCTCTTTTTGTTTGTGTCGGTATGCTGAAAAATTGTTATGCAAGAGCTCTGTTTGACGGTTATGTCAGTGTGCTCTTGAAAAGGATTAGCAGAGAACTTTTGTACAATCTTCCAGCAAACCAAGGATGCACAGCGTACTCCTCTACCCACACACACACACACACACACACAACATTGACACTGGAGCTGAATTTCTACTAGTTGACACATCGGAACTGTTTTTGGCCATCTAAACAGGAAGAATTTGATTAGTCCCTCTTCAGACAGCCCTGAGAGTGTCAGATCAGTGTCATAAAGGGGTTAACTAATTACATTTTCTCTTTCTGCATAGATGCACTTATGTTTTATTCCAAAAGCAGGAAACCTGGAGACTTAGACACAATCAAGGTGGTAAAGGATAGAAACCAGGCTGTGTTACAAACCTTTATGCCACACCATGTCAGATGACATGCGAGTCAATTCCTTTGTTGTATCATGCATTTCCTCTGCCAATCCTGAATTGCATTTTGGTCACAGGTGCTGCAATGCTGACCGTCATGGGAATGATGGAAAAGAAATATGAGCATGGCTTTAGAATGTGGAGATATTGACATTTTTCGCTTTGGCTGGGGAGGTGCAAACAGTGATTGGATCTAAGAGCAGGAGTGGAGGTGTGTGTGTGTGTGTGTGTGTGTGTGTGTGTGTTAGAGTAGGGGTTTGGGGGGGTTGCTGTGTAAGCGATTTTAAAAACTGAACACATTCCTGATTACCTGCAAAAAATATATATAATCAGTGTTACAACCCAATGATTTACTCCCTAGCCACAAAGAGATACAGAGATACAAAGAAGTTGAACAAAGAGAGTTATTCCATTTTATTTCAACAGGGTTATAATTTGCCTCGCATATTTGAATAATCACTGCTTCCAGTTGTGCTGCACGATGTCTGTGTCTATAATCTGGCATTCAAAGTCCATTTTTGTAGCTGTTCAGTAGCATTTTATGGTGATTCTATTTATTGCATGAATGGATGCTTTGTAGTGATGCTGCTGTTTCTGTTTTTAAAAAGTTTTCAAAGGTCAGTGTAATTCTTGCCACATCCAAATTATCTGCAAGGATTGTGCTAACATGGGATATCTGCTTATTTTGAGGACATTTTTTGAATTCTAATGATTTTTGACAGCAGGTAACTTTGCTTTCTTGTCAAATTCTCATATGAATGCAGGGTTTCACTGTAGTAACAGCAGTTCTACCAGGGTTCCTAGGAATATTCCGGGAATATGATTTTGATTATTTCCAGGTTTTGATAGGTATGGGAAAAGGGGAGAGAATATAAGGAAAAATATACTATTGCTTTTATTTACAGCCACATGAATATGTTTTGTTTTTCATATTAAAGCGCGCAAATCAGCGATGCCACTTGCTGCACCATCCCGTCCAAGGCCACAAGATAGGGAAATGCAACTTTTCTCAGAAATGGTTTGCCCATCCAAAATATAAAAACAGTTGGTGAAGGACCCTAAAACAGGGAGAAAAAAAAGAGCACGGTGTGTGACATCATTTGACATCTAACATGGACATGGCAGCCATCACTGGTCATAGAGAAAGGAAAAAGCATGGTAATGTTGGAGAAAGCAGCATCAGCACTTGGCGTCTCATCATTTTTTTTTTCCTCAATCCACCAACGCGGTGTTCGTTAGTGATGAGGTATCATGACCTGTCTCAACCCCTTCAGTGCAGAGGACGACTTTAATTGGCCACCCGTGGCACTAAATGAAGTAAAAGTTGGAAATAGAACACATGCAGAATATAACATGTAACAGCTGGAGTATTAACATGCATGATAAACATGTCGCCATCTGTAGTCCGGGTATTATGCTGTTGTGTTGTTTCAAGCCCTGAAACATTTTTTTTTAGCAGTGACCAGCAACTCTACAGCTCACTCTGTGGGTGAGTGGGTCAGTCAGCCCACAAAAAGTTCTCCAAGTTTTAGTGGCCACAGTTTTCACAGCAGGAAGCTGAAATTTGGTGTTGCAAATAGAGCTCTATGTGTGTGTGAAGTAGGTACCTGTTGGGACCCTTGGGGACCTGATGGGTCGGGCTGGTTTTGGACAAAAATTAAGAAATTTTTGTTTGCGTCGGATTCAGTCACATCGGTGTTATTTTAGTGGAAAATGATGGACCTGCTGCCTGCTCTTGGCAACTTCTCAACTTCCTAGATTTATGTGATGACACTGAAGGCAACATGTAGGTTATTTCAGGCAGTAAATGTAACCAAGTGATGGAGAACAAGAAAAATCTCGAGCTCAGGTCGGGTTCGGACACAAAAAATAGAATGCCTGTTGAGCTCAATTCAATTTTTTTTCAATTTCATTTTATTTAAAAGGGACAGTGTACAGTTCAAACATAAATGTTGCCATTTGATGCACTGTACCAGATTATAGCTTCAAGCTAATTTGCACCTGTACGTCAGGCTCGGTTACGTCAGGCTCGGTTACCACACACACATCTTGGTTCGGGTTCGGACAAAAATATGTGGCCTGATCCACACAGTGTGAGGATGTGCGTTTGTGTTCATGCCAATTGGCTAAAAGGGGGTGTGGCAATAGGAGTGGCTTATCAGAAAAAGGTGCAAAGCTTCCAAACGGATTCACAGACTTGCACAAGATTTTGTGGTTGGTTGTGAGTCAAAGGCCAGCTGATTTTCTGTTCATGCCAATTGGCAAAAAAGGGCTGTGGCGGTGGGAGTGGCCTATAACAAAGACACACAATATCTAAATGGATTCACATGAGCATGTCCAAACTGTGTAGAAAGACACACACACACAGTTTTATTGGTCACGAGGTGAAGTGTTTTTGACTATGTGCATGTGTGTGAATGCATGCACGTGCATGGTCGCAGATATTGCAAATTCATGTGTGTTCAAATGTGTTTTCCAAAGTTTCTTCAAAGTATTGCAAAGTTTCTCCAAAGTACTGGTTACTGATACCCTGATGACAGTTTTTGTTTTTTTTTTTCTCCAGAGACTTTGACTGATCACAACACACCAATTGCTGTGATCAGATCACTGAATTCCTATTACTGGAACCCCGCAGGGCCACTTCTCTCCTTGAAAGTCGGAGAAATCAAGCAGACCTAATTAACGCTCACTGCTTCTGCCACTCCTCGAAACAAACGTTGGCAATGTCCTGTGTCACTTCAAAGCAATGACAGACTGCTAACCCTTTTATTTCCCCCCCAAAGAGCACAAAAGAAATCCACATAATATTAACTGACAAGTCTGTCCAGAAGCAACAAAGAATTACACGTTGCATTTTCTCCTTTTATCTTGCTTTCTTTCTTTTTTATTCTTTTTTGGAGAGGGGTTCTTTGTAGAGAAACAACCAAAGAGCATACTCACCTGGAACCATGAGCATGAGTGGGGAAAAGAAGAAAGAAAAAAGAATGAAAAATCAGGAAAAGCTCTCAAGGCTTTGAGAAGAGAACTCAGCTCCATCTATACTAATGCCATATTCATACTGCTTTTGAATCTTTAACAAAGATATATGGTGTGTGTCTCAAAAAATTACATGAATTCCTAATTATTGTGCAGAAAATTAGCCCACTTAGATCGAACTAATCACAGGGACAAGCCAATTACAAAACAATGGGATGTAATGCAGTGCACAACAAAGTGAAACCAAATGAAACAAAGCACATGGGACAAAACGGCATATTGGAAAAACAAAGGGAAAAACTAACAAAGGTAGTATTAAGTAACATTGAACCAAATGATTTATTTAACCAAAATGAAACTGAAGTCTGCTTTTCTCTTAAATTTCAAAGCTAGAAAAAAAATTTCATATTTTATGACAATTATGCATATTCTGCATCACTGACGCTACATCACACTAATAACAAGTCAAATATCCAAAGCCAAGATGCCACTGTTTTATATGGCTGCAGCATTACATCACATCCCATAGAAAATCTCAAAATATCTTTTGCTTCATTTTATACACATTTCCCTGGAATTCAGCAGGACATATTTGACATATGGAAACCTCGGGGTCGCCAGTAGAATTAAAAATAATGTTCTGTGGGTGTGAACAAAGCTCGGCCGTGCAGCAATGACAAAGCCACCGGTGGGTGAACCAGAAATGAGGAGGTTGCAGTGTCAAGTGACAAAACCCAGATACAATTTCTAATGTGCCCATTACTTTATTTTATTCCCTGCATTCAAAACCCGACACTGTCACTGTCCCATGCCGTCTAGTCATTGTTTCCAGAGTTCACAGAGGTGTGTGTCGACCTCAACCAGCTCTGTTATATCGACTGTAACCAAAGGCTGATTCTGTTTTTTTTTTTTTTTTTTTGGTGGAAGTGTGTGTACATAATTACATGGACATCACTCCCAGATACCATTTTGTTTCTTCAAAAATACACCCAGTTGCCCTGACATCGAAGCAGACCCGCGGAGAGAAAACACATTTACAGCTTGCCAAATTGTACCTCGCCGTCCTCTGAAAAAGGGAATGTGAAAACATTACGCAGCACCCCGGGGATCACACAATGACCTTATAGTCGCAGCAGGGCTCGAGTATAACTGAGATACTCCGCAGAGACAAGAGAGCACAATTCTTCCATTTGGACTTACAGTGAACCTTATGGAACAGTCTAACTCACCTTAGAAAACCCACAGCAAAGTTTGGATTCGATTCAGCTCCAGCAGTTTTTTTTTTTTTTTTTTTTTTGTGTGTGTGTGTGTGTGTGTGTTGATAGAACATTATTACATTAGAAAGAGAATCAAAGTCATTGATAGCCTACAAAAAATACATTGAATGTGTTTTGGTGACATCGGCGCAGACATATCGACAGCACAGGGTTTGCTTACGGCACATACACGACACAAGGACACACTAGAATACATACTGGACATACTTTTTACTAATTAGATCCATGCAGCATCAAGCACAGTTTCCCTCTCGTGCCTGGAATAGGTGCATACATTCACCCCTCTCCATGCGTGACTGATAACACCCATTTAATGGCTGGTAACATGCGTTGGTCAGGTGTTCAGGTCCTGTCCAGACTTACCAGATTTCCAGCTTCAACTATTTAACACAGTTAAACTCCTGCAACAACCACTTTCCCACTGATAAAACACTGTGTTTTGGCCTTTAAAACTTTATTAGCTCACCGCCACATCTTACTCAAGTGGACGCATGCCTAACCTAACCTTGGTGAACTAATTACTTATTTTTCTCTCATTCAAGATTTTCTTTTGCACAGCCAGCAGCCAGTGGCAGGGACTTGGAGGGGCTGATGGAGGCAAGGGGTTGATTATATTGTCCACAGTACTGATGAAAAATCTATGAAACATTTGAGAAACAAAAGCTATAGATCTTTGTCTGGTACCTGTACACACTGTTCAACAGATCTATTGGCTAGAGTTATATATATATATATATATATATATATATATATATATATATATATATAATGTATATACATATATGTAATTTGTGATATTGGGCTATATAAATAAAATTGACTTGGCTTGAGAGTCATGTCATTTTGGTGGTACAATAGGTCACTAATTCACTTCATTCCATTGCAGTAATTATTTTAAGCAATATTTCACCTTTAGTTCTACAATAACTATAACAGAAGTGCCAATGTCAAAGAAATTGATTGTTACAAATAATTAGTATCATCAACTGGTTGTTGAAAACGTACACTTCTGTCATATGCTAACATCAACAAAGGACTAAGCAGAATACTGTTATTTGTATTTCTGTATTATAGAGTCATGTTTTCAATAGATAGTTTTTAATTGGTGACAGAGAATGAAAAAGCCTGAAAAGCAGCAACAAATACAAACTGGGGGTCAAAACAGTGAAAGCTAATGGCTTCCAGAGTACTTTCAACTGAACTTGTCTCTTTCTTTCTCTTTTTTCCGAGGGACTGTAACTGGTCACATCTTACCAATTTTAATGATCAGATCCCTGCAATCCTATTAGCGCAGCCCTGCATGGCTCCTTTTCTCCTTGAAAAAACAAGAAATCAAGCACACCTAATTAATGTGACTGACAAGACTGTCCTGCGTCACATCAGGACAGTGTTTGGGAAAATTAAAGTTTCTGTATTATTCAGGCGTTATTATTTTGTTTTCCAATATATTATGGCTAAGGATAGGATGAGCATTCTTGATTGTGTTCCGCAAATAAATGTAGCTCACAATACTGGACCCTGATTGGGTAATTAAACAAGCTCTGTTTCATATGAAGTAAATCTGCTGAGTGGAGGCTCTTCAGGGCCACTGACTGAACTCTGGTCCGGTTTGAGGAATTCTGGTATTTGTTATTGTGCTCCCACGAGGAGGGAGGGCCTAGAAACTGTTACGTGTCCCAGTTCAGGGGATGCTTCCTTTGACGGTCAAATTTCAACACCATGTACGTCATAATCACCCCACAAGGCTGTCCTGATCTGAAGTGTCCTCTGACTGCAGTCCAGATATGCAGCCTTCCTTTAGCAAACTTTGGAGGACACAACAACTGGATCCTATTTTGGAAAACTACAGTGGCCGCAGGGTCATGGAAAGTTGAAACTATATACAAATGAAGCCTTTCCTGTTTCTCTACACTGTCTCTATCAAATAAAGCAGAAAGGCCAAAAATGAATGTTTTAATTAAAAAAAAAAAAAAAACATACAAATGTAATACAAATATAAGCACAGGATGGTATTTATAATGTAGAATAGCCCTTTTTGCTAGGTTTGAAAATAATATTGGAACTTGACTTCATGTTTTCATTTCATGGTGCAGAAACCCACTGGAGCCCCCTAGTGGTGACAACTAAATGCACGTGCACTGGCAATCTATAAAACAAACTAAAACAAAATTAGATTTAAACAATGTCTGCATTAGACAACTTGTATGAGAACCCTTTAAAGTCCTATGGTAGAGTGCCTTTAAAATGTTTAATCCCTGTGAGAAGCTGCTTTCAATGCCAGTGATACTGCAGGACATTTCTGCAAAATAAAACATCCACCACCACAGATTCTCTGGCAGTTCCTCTGGATTCCTTGAGTACGTCCATCCCTGTACCAAATTTCACACTGTCCATATATGTCTCAAAGATTGATTCCTCCTCACTTTGCTGCAGACCATCAAGGGAACATCTATGCATGACAGATGGGTTATCACCAGATGCACATTTTGTTTTTACTATTCCTGTATGCCTCCGCAACCCAAAGCAGAACATTAAACATGCAGGGGGAAAGCTTGGTCAGCACAAACAGCAACTCAGGGACAATAATTTCAAGGTTTGATTCTGGCTCTCAACTCCAGTCCTCAGAAAAGAACTTGGGAGATCTGTCAGGTTCAATACAGTGAATGAGCGGGACACAGAGGGGAAGGAGTTTGTTTTTTTGCCTCCAACCATTTTAACACCTTCACATCCATGGTCAGAGTACTTTAAAAGAGCCTAAGCTAATGGTGTGAATCTAATGCACTACAGTGAATGGTAAGAGCACAGAGGGGGTATTTTGACCATGTTTCTACCAAGACACAAAAACATCGGCAACTACAAGGGCAGCATTCACTCCTCTATATCTGGATGCTATTCACTGTGTGGCAAAATAATCAGTGCACACAAAATTGTTATATATTATTGTGAAAATGTAACTGTAGCTATAAGTCTTCATGACTTTGCTGAAATTTCAATCTCCCACAATTCCCCTCTTGCAACTAGAATTACCACCTCGTTACAGTTACAGTCTGTCCATACTCATAATGTTCGTAGTAAAGAGTTTGAGGGAATTTAATAAAAGGTATTAATAGTATTTTTGGGTGAAATGGAGGTAATCGGGATACTGACATGCAGTGAATACAGAGGACTGGTAGAAAGCTTTGTCACATGGTGCGACGATAATCACCTGAACCTCAGTATCAACAAAACCCGTGAGCTTGTGGTGGACAACCAGAGGAACAGGAGGCTCCCTGTCCTGGTTAGGGTTAGGGTTAGGGTTAGGTCATCCAGGGAGAGGAAGTGAAGTGAAAAGTGAGTTATGGCACTGAATATTGGCCAGAAACATGTTTTTGCAGAACATTATGATCTCACAGTGAAGTTGACCTTTGGGATATAAAATGCCAATAATGTGCTTCTTTGAGCAGCTGTCATTGACTTCTTACCTGTGGGGTATTGATTTTTTTACACAGATTACTGTGAAATTGCAGCAGTATTTATAGCATAATGATCATTTTAGAATTACAAGAATACAGCTGCATTTAACAATAAATCACACTCTTGTGCGTGCAGTGCATCTATGAATGTAAATAATATGTTGGATAGTAGCACAGCAGGGTGTTATGTTTCCTGGTGGTTTTGGCATACTTTCAGGTCCAGGATCATTTATAGTACTTTGAATTAGTGTTTTAACTTCATGATCAGTCTGTGGTCCTTTGTGACTTTTAGTAGATTGCTCTGCTCCTTATAAAAGGTTATTAAAATGAACAAAGCACAAGCAAGAAGAAGAAAGTCATGGGAACACTCATTAGTTCAGTAATCGCACCCTAATGGGTAGTCATCGGTTTCATCTTTCCTGTTGCAGAACATCATCAAGTAGTGATGCTAATGTCAGTGTCTGCAAGGGTAATCATGTAATTAATAGTGAGTGACAGGTGAGAGGCATGCAGCAGTGTTGTGAATTCATTGTGCGAGTCAGAGTGGACTCCAGGCATCACTCATTTTTAGAAACACTGCAGCTGAACTGCCTTGACGAACACTTGGGACTGGTATTAATGATTCAAGGGACAAAAAGACACTCCCCTGGCAGCCCTGAACCAGCACCTAGTGTATAAGGTCCTGTTCGGTGTTTGTCTTTCAAAATCCTCCAGCGGACTTCAAGGGTACATTTAAAAGGGGAGATAAAGAAGCGGAGCAAGTGATCAGAGAGGCAAACGAAGTGATTCTGAACAAGCCCTAAGGCGCATGCCAAGGTTTCCCTCATCAGAAAACCTGAGAGACTGTCAACAGCAGCTCCACTGGGACCCATAACAAAGCTCCCCCCTTGCATTGCTTCAAAGACCCGCTCTTATTTGAATAAGTTCAATCGAGCCCCATTGCGCTTTCTCGCATTCGGTGCACGAGGTATCGTAGCTGTGCATTGCAATGAATCCTGGACAGGACAACAGGCTCTCTGACCTCCCTACTAATAAATTCTAGCACATCTCTAGAGAGATAGAGAGTTGGTGCAGTCTTTTAAATTGCAAGTAAGGGACAGGCGTGAAGATTGTGTTTACCAGCCAAGGACAAGAGAAGCAAAATTCACAGCGTTGGAAAGGACAGCACAGAGCACATCTTGGCAGCAACCATTAAAACATTTAACAGGTAGATTTGTCTGAAGACATTTCTTTATCTGCTTGGTTCAGAGCAGTTTTCAGTCAGATCAGAGGTACTGTGTTAGAGGAAGAGGAAGGTGCTCTGCACAGGTGAGTGATAGGCTGCTTTCATATTTAATCACTGATATTGGAATACGTATAAAGTAAAAGACAAATATGGCAAGAAAAAATGTCTGTAATAGTTGTATCTTCTTATATCCAAACTTTTAAGAGAACAATAAGACCTACCAAGATCAACTTCATAACAAAATGAATGTAGGTGCAATGCATGTGAAAAGCACATCAGTCTAGACAGTCATAAACTTGCAGCAGACCTCGCCTGTCTTTGTGTGAGTAGCCGCAACGTGATTCTGTGAATTATTAATTCTCTGGAAACTCTGTGTTTAGATGGTTGGGCAATTACCACTGTGTGTGTGTGTGTGTGTGTGTGTGTGCGTGTGTGTGTGTGTGTGCGAGCCTTTCTCAAATCCCCTGATGTTCCTTTTCCTTGCGGCTCACATAATGTTCTCTCTCGGCATTTTAAGTGAAGGTAAAAGCCTGCATTTGACTCTTAAATGCATAAGAACATTAAAAAATATATATCTGTGAAAATTAATCCACTGCTATTCTCTACCACAATTTTTTCTTCCAAAACATGACCTTTATTTGTTCATTTTACACTCATACATCTCACACTCCAGTAAGACCCATTTAAGGTTCACATTTCATTATTTCATTTACACTTTACAAACAATTTTGTATCCAGTTTTCCTCATGTTTTACACACAATTCTGGTTCTGCTTGCATCACGGGCTCACATATTTCTATGGTTCAAGGTTTGAAAAATACAAATAAACAATAAAACAACCTTCTAAAACTGTATTTAATTAGTCATTTATTCATGCCATTGCTGTTATACTATGCTCTTTCATTTGCTATAATAAATTTTTAAAGGTAGAACTAGAGTGGAGCTGCTTTTCAAAACAGTTTGTGTAATAACCTGCAATATTCTCGCACAAACAAAAGCCTGTCTTGCAAATGTCGATCACCAGTTGATGAAGAGCCTCTTCTTGGTCAGGAAAAATCCTCTGCACAGGAGGCTTAGGTTCATTTGGAATAACTACAGCAAGAAACATAAGGAGCCGCATTCTGATTGCCGCTATTCTCTCAGTGTGTTTATCGAGTGCCTACACAGACTAAAGCAGCTCTCTTTTTTTTTACTGCTGTCAAAGCTGTTGACAGAAATTCTCTGAAAACTTTCATATACTGCGGAATCAATCCGCCACACACTTTTAAAGGTAAAATGAGCAGCAAATAATTTTTTTTTGTATGGAAATTTTATTATCTATACATTATTGGCCTAAAACCATAAATGTTGCTATTTGTAATTATGTTGTGAATGTGTAATTGGTGGATGTAAGCCACACAATTACACAACTGGCATCAAGACAATTTACTCTTACATCACAGCATCACCTTTCCTTGGCTTTTTGCGCATCTCCTGCTGAGTTTGGTGTCATTAAAGCCATCCATCCAGTCTCTGGTATACTGCTCACTGCTGTTCAGCCTAATCCTACCTCTGTTTATTGCCATGCTGTTTGATATTTTCCCAGTGTTATTTGCACAGTCTTGTACTACTCATGTCTGCACAAGCCTTGCCACACTTGCACAGGATTTATTTTATATCCAGGTCTTATAATAACCTATTTCACGTATCTATCTCTGTTTGGTAGTTAAAACACGTCCTTTCAACACAGTAACACACACTGTGGTGAGACCTTCCTACATTTAATGTCTGCTTATCCACTGTCTGAGAATATATTTTATCATACTTGGTACATGGGAAGTTTGCTTTTTGTTCTCTGCATTCAATTGCTCATTTTTGTTGTCTATTTCCAGTTTGTTTCTCCTTGTCATAGCCACTGACAATATGAATTTTATATCAGATTTACAATGTGGATTGAGTTTTAACTTGATTTTATGGTTATTGGACGCCTCTGTTTGTAGTTCTCCAAACAGGTTTGGGTTAGTAAGTCCCTCAGACTGACACACAAGGATGTGGTTGGGGTGATGGATGGGTTAATTGTATCAACCTTGACTCTGGAGACCAGGGATCGAGTCCCAATTCAAGCATGAATCATATTTGCTTTTAGCTGTCAAACATTAGCTGACCTAGGCCTACTAGAAAGTGTAGTAGGGACCTACCATCCCAAACCTGTGGGGGTGATTACAACTGATAATGTCCATTCAATGCTGTGAAAACAGTCAGGGCAGGTGCAATTTTGCTCCCTACGTAATAATTTTGGTTTGTGATGAGGGTACATACAATAAACCAGGGGTGTCAAACTCGTGCCATGGAGGGCCAAGAGGCTGCAGGTTTTCATTCCAACCAACAACTCCACCAGGTGATTTCACTGATTAGTCCCGCCTCTCTGTTTCGAGGTAGGGTGATCAGTGAAATCACCTGGTGGAGTTGTTGGTTGGAATGAAAACCTGCAGCCTCTTGGCCCTCCATGGCACGAGTTTGACACCCCTGCAATAAACTATGCTTTCAGCATACACCTTTAAAGGAATATCTGTCAAAGTCATTATTGTTGTTGTTGTTATTGTTGTTGTTGTTGTTGTTATTGCTATTGTCATTGTTGTTTTTGTTGTAATTCTGCTCCAATTGTGTAAACACTTGTTTTTGGGTTCAAAAACTATTATAAATGGCCTTTTTGAAAATGAAAATGTCCACTCTTTTCCCATTCTCTAGAGCAGTAGAAAGAAGAAATGCTATTTTGCTGTCTGTAAAATTTAACAGCCAACTACTGTCACTGAACTTACTCATTTGTCCATTTATTTCCTTTACATGGGTAAATGAGTAGTGGAGAGCACAAAGCAGAGTCAAAGGCACATGGTGCAAATGCCAAAGCTGCTGATTGCGCACTTGGCAGTGTGTAGCTCTCCTGCAGCAGACTTTGCAAACAGAGTGGAATGAGGAGGAAAACATCACCAGTAAGTGTGGTGCGGGCTGGCGTCAATCAGATCGCCTCTTTTCCATAATCTCAGTTCAATCACGTCTTGTGGACACCCATGTGCACTGCACAGCCCCACCGCCATCCCACTGGGCCTAGCCTATTGTAACTACAGTAATTTATCTTAGCTTGCCGTAGGTGCGGCTTGCCAGACCCTCCCTCTTTATTTCATCAACATTGTATCCATGTCCACAATCATGCAGGAGGACAGGAGCGACTTGGGCAAGTGGTCGGTGCCGTTTTAGCTGTTTGATTTCGAATTTTGGACAACACTCCACCCACCCTAAACAGTTACCTGCACAAGCTTTTAAAGATGCTCTAAACAGCTGATGTTTATTTATTACAATACTTTTCCTTTTCAAATTCCTTTTTTAATTAGTTGATTATTTATGGCTATTTCATATATTCAGAACTCATCACCAATGTGTAATGCTTTTTATCAGTGGGAGCAGTCGAGCTGTCCTCCCTCTCAGTTTATTCAAATCTAGTAGTTCTCTTAAAGTGGAAATCCTCAGCATGGTGCACAAATGTTCATCAGTTCAATTTTAACGAAATAAGCAAAATGCTGTGAAAACTGTGCATGATGGCTGAAGTTTCCCCACTGCGCTTCCCTGTGCTCTGTGATTTTGTGAGTCATCATGAAACTTGACTTTGTAGCATTTTCAGCTGTGCACTGCTCCCACAGCTCGTACAGGCCGTATTCTGCCCATGTGTGCCCTAATCTAGGAAACCTTTCAATGATGTAAGACAGTGACAAAGAGAGCTTGGCAATGAACCACAGTGACAGTTTGCTTGATCTCTGTGCATCATGGCCAGATCATGCTGCACACTGACAGGTCTGTGTGGATGGTAGTCATTCTCACCAAAACCACATCTATGTATAGTCAATAGTAATAGTTAGTAATTTTCTCCCTCTCAGAAGATTGAAATGAAAGTGCAATTGGCCAGCATGTCATCAATAACAAGGGTCAGTGAGCCTTTCATCAGGATGTGTTCATGTCCACATCACTTGGGGAAGCCATGGGAAAAGCATGAAACACGGCTGCACTTTGGCCGTGTGCTTTTGACTTTATACCAAAATGACACTGCACTGTTTCATCATTACTGACACATTCCTAATGGGCTTCTCCTCCCTCTTGAGCACAGTAGACGTCACCACAAGTTACCAAAACACAAAGGTGGCACAGGTTGGAAACTACATGATGCTCCACATCATTAGTACAAGTTGCCCTGGGTGTAATTTTTTATTTATTTGCTTCATTAGTTTGGTTAGATATTGTTTTTTTGGTGCATGAAGTGTGCAGCATACAGTATGACACATTGCTGCTTGAAGATTCGGGACTTTTTGGCCTGTTGGTGGCACTCTGGGTGGGCTAATCCATTTCATGTTGTGGATACTGGATATGTAAAAAACATCATTCCCCAAAGATTCATCAAATTTGCCTCAACAGTGTGATATTGAATGTGAAGCTTTGGGCCCTGTTGGCCTGGTGGTGGTACTATGCGGGGCAGTCATGTTAATATTCCAAATCCTGGACCCCAGAGTCAAAATCCATCATTACCTCAAGTTCCATCCAAAACAGGCAGGCAGCAGAAGCTCAGAAACTGCAAGTGACAGAAGGACGGACGGACAGAGTCCAATCTATTGTCCATTCCCCAATCTTCCATTGAGGGGAACAAAAATCCTGTCTGCATCTCATGAAAATACCACTCCACCAGCGCAAAGCTCCACCACACACCATCTGTCATTGGTAAAATAGAGCACAGGGTGTGATCTTGTCCTTGCCTTCATTCAGCTTTTCTCCATTCAGCTCGCACAAGCGGTAATTTTTGATGCTTACATCCGAGGCATATTCATGTGTACATAGGAGAATGTGACAAGAGAAAACACGGCTCTGAGGTTAGCAGATATTAATGTACTGGAATATAGGAACATTTTGCTCCTGTCACTAAAATTATTCTGTTTACATGCTTTGAGTGCAAAGAGAATAGTTCCACAATTTACCCACATCTGCATTTCGAAAATATAGACATCAAGCCCTTCAAAGAATAATTTCTTTGCCTCATATAGCAGTCTCCCCTCTGCGATATGTGATGAGTAAGGAGGGCTATTCTGTTGTACTCAGATCTTTAGATCTTATTCTGTTGTACTCAGATCTTATTCTGTTGTACTTAGATCTTATTCTGTATTTTTTATCTTTTTTATTGATTTATTTAATCTGTAATCTGTGGATACTGCTGAAAAACTGTGAATTTCCTGCGGGATGAATAAAGTATCTATCTATCTATCTATCTATCTATCTATCTATCTATCTATTTTCTGCTGCTTATTTCAGCATAGGTCATGGTGGTAGTGTACTCAGGAGGGCAGGCCAGACACTCCTTTCCCTGGCCACATCTACCAGGTCCTGGGAGATCCCAAAGCATTCCTAAGCAAGCCACGATATATAATCTCTCCAACATGTCCTGGGTCTGCCCCAAGGTCTCCTCCCAGTTGGTCATGCCTGGAACACCTCCACAGGGAGGCGACCAGGAGGCATGCTGGCTAGATGCCC
This sequence comes from Myripristis murdjan, assembly GCF_902150065.1. Taxonomy (NCBI): domain Eukaryota; kingdom Metazoa; phylum Chordata; class Actinopteri; order Holocentriformes; family Holocentridae; genus Myripristis; species Myripristis murdjan. Next base: position 23,577,396 of record NC_043999.1, on the reverse strand, counting down.
AAACCACCTCAACTGGCTCCTTTCAACTTCCAGGAGAAGCGGCTCTACTCCAAGTTCCTCCCAGATGTCTGAGCTTCTGACTCTGCCCCCCCCCCCCCCCCCCCCCCCCCCCCCCCCCCCCCCCCCCCGACAGAGCCTTGCAATCCTGTCCATTAAAATCACAAACAGGAAAGGAGACAAAGTACAGCCTTTTGTCAAATCCAGTCCTGGCTGGCCGACTGGATTTGAAAAAGCAAGAGGGCAATTGCACGTTCAAAGTGGAAATTACACTTGGGAACAGAGGTACATTGAATGCTTGAGCTGCAGTGATGAATTAGCTATTGTTGAGTATCTGACCATGAACTGGCTTGGCTGACATTTTAATGACATGTTTAAGGGGTAATTTTAGCATTGTGTCGCTAGGGTTACAGAAGGTGGCATATTACCACTCTCCTCGAGGGCTTTTGAGAGAATGAACTGACCCTCACCTGACACACACACACACACACACACACACACACATACAGAGTTTGAAGCCTTGTGCTAATGTAGGGATGACAGGAAGACCCTATCCTCTTGAAGTTTGTATTGAATGCATGCCAGAGCAGGCTGAAAAAAAGAAAAGGAAAGGGACAGAAACATGGTGAGAAAACAAAAGGAAGATGATGAGTCAGTGTCCTGCATTAAGCTGCGGTGAAGGGCAGCACGTCAGGGAGGGAGAAGAGATGTTGGACACAGCCTGCAGAAAAAAAGCAGGACACAGGACCTTCACTTTTATTCACTTCACTCTGTATGAAATTAAGTCCACTCTAACATGCTTAAAAACTAAGTTATGAATCGCAAGGTTAGATCATCATATTGATTTGCCAATGTCTGGGGCATTCATTAACAATAGGATATTGGCCACATCTGACATGATGATGATATGCAGTTTGACTGATTACATATTTAAAGTACAACTGACTAGCTATGGGTATGGGAATATTGGCAGAGAATTACTTCATTCCAAAAGTGACTGTATCAGCACTGGCCTCCAAAAGCCATGGTCGAATTGGTCTTTAATGTCTGCAAACCCTACAAGATGCGGTCATAGGTAGAAAGCTCTGCCTCTCTTTGTAGCCCTCCTTGCTCATCACATATCAAAGTTGAGAGACTGCAATATGAGGTAAAGAAATTATTGCTTGAATGGCTTGATGTCTTTACTTTTGAACAGTCAGTCTTTACTTTTGTTTTTACTTTTCATGTTGGTAAATTGTGAAGCTATTCTCTCTGCGCTCAAAGCATGTAAGCAGAATAATTTTAGTGACAGGAGCAAAATGTTCCAGTGCATCAATATCTGCTAACCTCAGAGCCGTGTTTTCTCTTGTCACATTCTCCTATGTACACATGAATATGCCTCGGATGTAAGCATCAAAAATTACCGCTTGTGCGAGCTGAATGGAGAAAAGCTGAATGAAGGCAAGGACAAGATCATACCCTGTGCTCTATTTTACCAATGACAGATGGTGTATGACTGAGCTTTGCGCTGGTGGAGTGGTATTTTCATGAGATGCAGACAGAATTTTTGTTCCCCTCAATGGAAGATTGGGGAATGGACTATGGATTGGACTCTGTCCGTCCGTCCTTCTGTCACTTGCAGTTTCTGAGCTTCTGCTGCCTGCCTGTTTTGGATGGAACTTGAGGTAATGATGGATTTTGACTCTGGGGTGCAGGATTTGGAATATTAACATGACTGCCCCGCATAGTACCACCACCAGGCCAACAGGGCCCAAAGCTTCACATTCAATATCACAGACACTGTTGAGGCAAATTTGATGAATCTTTGGGGAATGATGTTTTTTACATATCCAGTATCCACAACATGAAATGGATTAGCACACCAGAGTGCCACCAACAGGCCATAAAGTCCAGAATCTTCAAGTAGCAATGTGTCATACTGTATGCTGCACACTTCATGCACCAAAAAACAATATCTAACCAAACTAATGAAGCAAATAAATAAAAAATTACACCCAGGGCAACTTGCACTAATCATGTGGAGCATCATGATCACTGCTGTAGTTTCCAACCTGTGCCACTTTTGTGTTTTGGTAACTCCTCGTGACGTCTACTGTGCTCAAGAGGGAGGAGAAGCCCATTGGGGATGTGTTAGTAATGATGAAACAGTGCAGTGTCATTTTGGTATTAAGGATTATAGGGATTTGCATTTGCATTGCCTTCCTGCTCAGACCATGCCAAAAGCACACGGCCAAAGTGCAGCCATGTTTCATGCTTTTCCCATGGCTTCTCCAAGTGATGTGGACACCAACACATCCTAATGAAAAGCTCACCAACCCTATATTGCTGATATGCTGGCCAATTGCACTTTCATTTCAATTTCTTAAGAGGGAGAAAATTACTAAAAAAAAAAAAAAAAAAAAAAAAAATCTTGTTCCAGTTTTATTTACAAATTTAGCCTTACAACATCAAAATAATGAAAAAAGGCAACAGCTCTGAAAATTAATAAAAAATGAGACATTAGAATAACAGGGTTGGAAAAGTCATCAGTGCCCTCATTTAATACTTTGTAGAGCCAGTTTTTGCTTTAATTACAGCCATCAGTCTGTTTGGATATGTCCCTACTAGCTTTGCCCACCTAGATTGTGGAATATTTGCCCATTCTTCCTTGCAGAGTTTTTCAAGTTTAGTCAAATTCCTTGGTAAGCAGCGATGGACTGCTCTCCTCAAGTCCATCCACAGATTTTCAGTGGGATTGAAGCCAGGGCTCTGACTTGGCCACTTGAGGACATTAACCTTTCTATCCTTAAGCCACTGCGTTGCTCTTTTGGTGGTATGTTTAGGATCGTTGTCATGTTGGAAGGTGAATGACCTGCCCCTCTTCAGCTGTCTAGCAGAGGGATACAGGTTTTTCTCAAGAATTTGGGTTTACCTGGCAGCATCCATTTTCCCTTCAATCCTGACAAATTTCCTAATCCCTGCTGCTGAGAAACGTCCCCACAACATAATGTTGCCACCACTGTGTTTCGGGGGGAGTGCTGTGTTTGGTTTTTATTAAACATAGCGCTTGAAGTTCAGTCCAAAAAGTTAAATTTTAGTCTCATCTGACCATAAAACCTTTTTCCACATGGCAACAGAATCTTCCAGGTGTGTTTTTGCATAGCACAGACGAGACTGAGTGTGGCACATTTTCAGAAAAGGCTTCTTTCTTGCCACCTGGGAATACAGGCCAGCTTTGTGTAGAGCTTGTGAGATTGTTGTCACATGAACAGACTGACCAGTCCCAGCCATAAAGGCTTGTATGTCCTTTAAATTTGCCTTGGCCTCCTGGCAGCTTCTCTGATCAATGTCTTCCTGGCTCGGTCATCCAGTTTGGACAGAAAACCTGATCTAGGCAAGGTGTTGGAGGTGCCATACACTTTCCACTTAGTAATGATGCTCTGAACAGTACTCAGAGGGATAGCTAAAGCCTTTGAAATCTTTTTTGTAGCCTTCACCCAACTTGTGCCTGTTTACAACTTCATCCTGGAGTTCTTCTGGAAGTACGTTTCCAACCGTGATGAACCGTGATGATCTGGAATCTTCAAGAAACAGCTGTTTTTATTAACTAATCAAAGCCACTACAGTTGGTATCAGGTGGGAGGCAGTTAGCCAGGTGTTTGATCTGGAAGGTGACTGGTTTATGGTATACTCTAAGGCAGTGTTTCCCAAACTTTTTTTCTGGGGACCCATTTTTTAAAAATTACAAACCACTGCAACCCAAATCACAATGTAGGCTTTATCTATAAATCACAAGAGCGAACTTGTACATAAATTGCCATTTCTGGCCATTTTTAGTGCCATTTCCACATCACTTCATCTTGAATAGGTAAAACAGCCATCTCAAAAAGATATAGATTGTTTGACAAATCATAACTTTATTTAACTGTAATAACTTTGTTTGTTGCTATTGACAGTATGTTAAATTCTTATAAATGAGACCGAATAAATGCATTTAGGCAGTTAACAGACTATATCTGTATATACATGTGGTTGCAGTGAGAATGACTACCATCCACACAGAGCTGCCAGTGTGCAGCATGATCTGGCCATGATCAAGCAAACTGTCTCTGTGGTTCACTGCCAAGCTCTCTTTGTCTCTGTCTAATATCATTGAAAGGTTTCCTAGATTAGGCAATGGTTCTCCCAGAGCCAGAACAATGCATGCTAACAAAACATGATTTCCTCCAAGTTAATTAAACATCATTTGTTTATAGTGGCTTATTTTAGATGCCCTATAGGCCTATTCACCTCTGGTAATTCTGCCAGTTTTCTCTTGAGAGTTTTGTGGTAGAACTCCTGACTGTTCTCTCCATCATCGGAGCACCGGGCTGTCAAGCACATTGCTGTCAAGAGGAAGGAAAAGAGTCAGTCTGATTGGTCAAGATTGATGTCAGCCCCTACCATATGTACTGATAATGTTTTCTTCCTCATTCCTCTATGTTTGCAAAGTCTGCCGCAGGTGTGCCACACGCTGATAAATGCAAAATTAATGAAAATCAACTTGGGAATTTGCATTATATACCTTTGACTCTGTTTTGCGCTGCCCACTGCTGGTTTATGGATAAGAATCCTTTTGTCCTTTTAAATGAACAATTGATAAATGAACAATTGAGTAAGTTCAGTGACAGTAGTAACAAGGCAAAATGTTGTGGAAATCTTGGTTATGGAGCAAGGAAGAGTTGATTAACCTTCACACCGATTGGCCAAAAGGAGTGTGGGGGTGGGTGTGACCTGCCACAAAAAAGTACATAACTCCATCAACAGAAATACTCCTTAAATCAACCACACACACAGTCCAACGTTTGAATTTATTAAACAAAAACATTACATTTATTAACATGACCCTCCAGGACAATAAATTGTAATGGCTGGTAAGGTAGACTAGGACAGGGGTTTTCAAAGTCTGAACATGTGGGCCTCCCCTCAGACAAAGCTTATAAAAAAGCACCCCTTAGCTTAGCTTAGCTTGTGGAGGTCTACAAATTGAGCTGCTTTTTGATCCCATAGACTGGGCATCACTAAATGGTGGACCATGGTCCGGGCTCGGACCCGTGACAATTCTAATATTAATAATAAATCATTTGTTGTTATTTTTTCTCTGACAGTCGTGGCTACAGACTGCATGAGCAGCTAATCTAGCTAATATGACAGGAGCGTCATCAATAACCAATCAAATCAATTGTTTACCTTTCAGCACCAGAGAATAGCGGAAGGCAGGAGATGAGACAAGAAAATGACTTGCTCCAAAATGAGAAAAGTAGAGTGAAAACCGAACTTTTAAAGATGAATGGACTGACCAATACATGTTCATTCTGCCTGCAGCCACTTCTAAACCATTGTGTCTCACATGTTGTGAAACTGTGGCAATAATAAAAAAAAGTGGCAACGTTAAGCATCACTATGCGACCAAACACGGATCGTTTGAGGAAATGTACCCGCAGAAGTCCACGATGATATAGAAATGTACATACGTTGTTGATTTTATTGACATCAGGGTACACTGTTTAGACCAGGGCCACTCAACTTCAGATGGCTCAGGGGCCACTCAGCAAAATTCTTCTGTGTCCAAGGGCCGCAAGCTAAAAATGTCTGTCCTGTTTTGGACGTATAAACAATAATTTTGTCAGAGGCTACATGACTGGTCTAAAAATTAATGAAGCATACAGAAAACAGCTACATTTCCATCCAAGGCCAAACCTCACTGAATAAAAGATTGCCATGCAGTGATTAATGATGAAATGATCAAGTTACAACAAAATGAGGCTTCATTCCCAAACTGTGGACAGAATGGGCAGCTTACTCAGAGGTTAATGCTGAAATTAGGCCACATCATGCTCCTTTGGAACATTATAAAATAAACAGGCTTCATTCACAACATGTTGATTTGAACATGTTGAAACTCACGGGCCACATGCGGCCCCCGGGCTGCGGATTGAGTAGCCATTATAAGATTCGGACCTTTGCTGGGAGGGAATTTTAGTAACTGGACCTTTTTGAATTTTAATTGAATATCCCTGCCATAGACATTTCAACAGCTGAGCAAAGGTTGCCTAATTTTTCTAGTCAACAGAACTTCAAACTGCACACTAAGACAGAGAAAAAGCTGACTGCAAAGGCATCTATTAATTTGTCTGACTCTGAATAAGTAAGAAAAATAGTACAATTTTCCAGAACTGTCTCTGAACTCTCTGTCAAGCAAATGACAGATGGTGTATTATACTGTGCTGCGCAGCAAAATAACTATTTTCTTTTTTAATAGTTTATAAGAAATCCATCAGCAACATATTTCTCACCTTCAGTCTCTGAGCCTCCCTTGAAACAGTCTCGTGGCCTCTCCCACTTTGAAAACCTCTGCAGGCCACTAGGAGAAGACCACACATTGCAGTCTTTCTTGCCTGTTGTCAGTTTTGATGTAGGAGCTGCCCACAAGGTAAGCAAAGTCAACTGGGACTCAATGACAAAGTGTAACGATTCCTGTTTCTAGTTACAAGCAGTAGTGGCTGAAAAATAATCAGATGCTGATCATCCTGGTTGTTTGACATCAGTTTGCTAAATTGCGCTCTCCTGACTTCTACTACTTGCACGATTGTCCCTTAAAATATCATAACAGAGTTGCAGCTTAGTCTTACACCACTTGCATTCTACCCTGCAGCATATCCTTTTAAGTTGTACAAAATCTCCTCATTCTTCCATGGATATCTGGCTTTTTTGTTCCCTTCTTACTTTCTAACGGATAGTCAATAGTAGCCCAGAGCTTTTAGCACAAGGTATTAGTCAGTACATCTGAGGAGGAGGGTGTTTGACTTTAAAAAGTAAGATAAAACTTTTGGTCATTTTGCTCACAGTTTTTCAACAGCACATTCTTCAGATAAAGTTCTGATCATCGTGCTCTTGCATTGCTCGTTCAAATTTATAGATTAGCTGACATCCTGGTGTGAAACATTGATCAGGATGACTCTGACACAGAGGAAACAATGTCTCTGTCTCTGTCTTTTTGATGTCCAATTTATATCCATTCTGTGAAATGTAAGGGGTTGGACCACGTGGGACTTGAAGTAAACTTGTTTCTCACAAGGAATCGCATATACATGCAGAAATCCATTACAGTAGCTTCAACTAGGCATTAGATATTCTTGTTTAGTTTTCAGTTAATTGCCTCAGCCTACCAGCTACATCAGCGTAAGTGCCAGATGCAAAGGCAGGATGCTTCATTCACCCCAGTCAGGTCAGAACAGGGCCAGAAGTTTCTAAGACATCAAGTGTATCTAATGAGCAAATGCAAGGAAAAACACAGATCCATAACCCCCCACCAACCAGATTTGATAGTGGTGGATGACAAAGAGATCTGAATGTGGTTCAGACAAAACACGGGAGTCATATTCCACTCGTCCTACAGCACACAAGAGCCTATTCAGTCAGAGCTAATCAATGTGCTGTGTTATGTGTAATTAGCTTCGCACGCTGCCATCGTTGTGATCTCTTTGTCCCTGAGTATGAGAACCGCTTCATTTCATTCATTTGTATGCAACAAATGAACAGATAAATATAGATGCTGTCCAGTTCCACAGCCCCTCGCAAGGTGTGCTTCATCAAGTGTTGCCATAGTTCAAGTTACTGGAAGAGGCGAGTTAACAGCATCATTTAGCATCATCAGCTCTGTCAAGAAGAATAGATCCAATCTGCTGTACAGCTGTGGTGGGGGGAGATGTCTTCTAGCATTACTCAGAACTTAACAAATTCACTACCTGACACATAAAATTGCTTTGCTCACTAAGGGCTCTAGTTTCCCGGCGCAGCGCGGGGTGGCGCAGTGAGGCGAACCCCGCGCAGAGCTAGTTTCGACCGGCGAAGCGGGAGAGGCGGACAGTGTCCAAGTTTCGCAGGCGGAGGTTCGCCGAGATGGGAGTGGCGGCGCAGCGGGGGGAGGTGCCGACAGATTCGGCTTGGCGCAGTGACAGTTTCGTGCCAAAAGGCTTCGCCGAGGTGCGCCAAAAGCTCGCCATCTGAAACCACGTCTACTTTCAGCGCAAGGCGGAGCGGAGCTGGCGCAGTGGAAGTTTGGCTGGCTGGCGCACATCACCAAAACCTCACGATCAGCACAAACGGTGCCAATCTCCTTTGATCTGACATCAGCTGTGACGGGACAGTTGATATGGAGATATATGTATGTGCTGATTGTGATCGTAGCATTGAATAGTGTTTTTTTCGGTATTTATTGCATCGTTCATGTGTCTAACATCCCGGAAGCCTGCCTGTGAGGTTTTGGTGACGTGTCCGCACTGCTCGCCGGTCTCCGCTCCGCGCCTGTCTCCTGAGCTCCGCTCCGCCCGCGGCAATAGACCTCCATGTCAGCTGTGTAAACTTTCATTACGCCTTCACGCAGCGCATTTTAAAGGCAAGGACAGGGGCTCATTTGATTGGTTACATGTGAATCGGCTGTGTCAAACCCACTCCATGCCTTCTCTCCTCCCCTCCGCCAGTAGGAGGAACGGCGGAGTACTTGCGCCACCGAGAACGGCGTGCCAAACTTGGAAAATCCGCCTGGCCACACCCAGTTGGCGAAGCGCATCTGCGCTACGCCCCCGCCTCGCCTGGTCTGCGAAACTAGAGCCCAATATATTGTAATTTTAACTGAAATATTTGCCTGCAGTTTTTTTTTTTTTTTGGCATGCACAGATTAGCAGTTATCAGCACATACCTTGGTAGATTTTATAAAATCAGCCAAAACAAGGCAGGAAAGCATACCTTTAGTAGCACTGAGCAACACTAATAAATTCCAGTATCACAGAAAATGCTTTGCAAGCTTAGTCTTGTTCTAACTAAAGTATAGTCCCCAGCATTTAGGTGTCTATGAGCTATTTTAGTTGCAAAGCATAGCAAAGTTGTAATAGTGGGTGATCAACTATTGGTCAATATACACAAAGCACCAATATATGAAAAATAACTTTGGAAGTTATATATATATATATATATATATATATATATATATATATATAGTTCGACATTTTTTTCATAGCTTTTCAAACATATATCTCACAGCACTAATTTGGACTTACTGTGAATTGTCATCTTTTATTAATTACTTTTAGCAATTGAGCAATTCACCAACAGCAGAGCTGTTTTAATCAATGAGTGGCAGGCTTACCAGGGCTCCACTCCAAAATCCCAAGCACTTTTCAAGCCACCAGCTCTGAGCAGAACAACAACAAGGTCCCCTCAGAGTAAATGTGCCATTTCTTTCCCTCTGTTGACTTTATACCACCAACCACCACTTGATGTTGCTGAGCAACTAATGCCAGAAAGGAGAATAAGAAAGGAATAACGGAGTGACAAGGAAAGGACAGCTTAGCAGTAGCACAAGGTTTTCCAGTTGACAGGAAGGCACAGAGGTAGAACAATAGAGAGAACAAGAAAGAAAAACGGAGGGACAAGACGATTAGCTGGACCAATAATGGCCTTTTATTAAAAACAGACAAAAGCTTTTGAAAAACACATTGGACATTAGCGTTACTTTTCGTGAACATTGCCCCTGTGGCGGCTTTACAGGTCCTGGTGACCTCGGGCTCAGGCAAGCTGCTGACTGAAGGCAGACACCTCACCAGGACGACTAGCAAGCACTGGGACGTGGACTGGGCCAGTGACGGGGACGAAGACAGGACTAAGTGTGCACTGCGCTTGAAGTGGTTTATTTGAACTCTGGAGTGTTTACCCATTCTGTCTGGCTTGTTTGAGCAGATGGGAACAATGACATTTGATGTCTAGTGGTACCACAATACCACAATGCATGAAACTCAGGAAATCACCTCCCAACACTGTGGATATGGATTATGGATATAAGGAGGCAAATGCTGACATCTGACACACATAACTGGACAGTCATCCTGTAGCATAACAACATGAACTGGGGAAAACTCCTGCTCATATTCAGCTTTTTCTTCATGTGGTCTTAACCCTTTGAAACCTGAGCAAATTCATTTGATTTCTCTCATAACGTGGGAAACAGGTGATGAGAAACTTAGCAAGACTTGATTAGCAACAATTGAGATTTACAAGAAAATTGCTAGAAAATAATGAGACCATCATGTAAAAATTACCCAAAAATGTAGAACAAAAGCTAAAACTGAAACAGGAAAATGACTAAAAATTCCCCCCAAAAGATTTAAAATGAAAAGAAATGAAGTGAATTATATTGTTTTTTGTTTGTTTGTCTCCAAAGTGTTGAATGCTATGAAGGTTTATTACGATTACAGCAAAAAGCACAGACAAGTCTATCATGCTTAGATAACAAATATGAATATGAATATGAATACATATTCACCTCATTTGTGATGCATACATTCATGTCACCAGTGAAAATTCGCATCTATTTGCATCTTTGCATTGACTTTATATGTAACTACACTGTGTGAAAAACTTTGGTCTCAGCAAACAGTTGGATGTAAAGCATATAATTTCATTAAATACATAAATAAATAAATAAATAAATAAATAAAGTAAAGCAAAGTAAAAATGAAAATAGCAAAAAAATAAATAAAAACAATATTGTATATCTAATGTCTAACCTCTGAAGCCAGTCTCAGCCGACACTGTGGTCACTGTGGTCACCCAGTGTTCTCTGTTATCAAGACTGACTGCCTCACAAGACATCCCAACTCCCCAGACTGCTCATTACAGACACACACACACACACACACACACACACACACACACACACACACACACACAAACTGTTTGAATTATATTCATTCCCAAACCCTCACAGATGCATTAACCTTTAGCTAAATGGCAGCTTACTTGTGATAATACAAGCACACAGACACTCATTAAACAAACATTGCAAATGCAGGATCTGGTGTTGGATCATACACACATTTGTTTGTGCTAATAGTTGCTCCATTAAACATTTCAGATGTTTCTTTTATAATACGAAAACACAGACTTAAAAAAAAAAAAGGCTAGACGAGAGGGGAAAAAAAGAGCATGTTATGCAATGAAAAACAACAGAGCGGGGAGGTGGACTCTTTCAATTAGCAGGACAAATACTTACTGCCAATTAAATGTCTTCTAATGGAGTGGTGAATAATGCAGAGGCAATGTATATGTATTAACAACATTACACATTACAAACAGCAGAGCCTGCAGTTCACAAACACAATCTTCTAAAAGAATATAGAAATAAGCCCCTGGGTCCCTTCCAATAGAGGACCTGTTTAATTTTAATTACTCCAACATAACAGCCTGAACAAGCGCTATTAAAACCTGCTCCTCTAGACTCGATTGGGCTTTTGTGAATAATCAGCGCATCACTCTTTACATTAATTCCTTTTTTTTAGCTCTTTGATTTCTTTTTTCATTTCAAAATAGAGGTTACAGGTACATAATCCACACGAATGTGGACTACGCCCATTTCGTTCTCAGTGTCAAATTTTTCTGTTTAAACAAATGGGGCACAGGGTGGCTCTGAGGCGCCTAAGGCAGTCTGTTCTGAAGTAGTTTCATTTAGCGCCTCTTTTATCTGTGAGAGATGTGTGCATCTTACATGGAGCATGTCACTGAGGAGAAAAAAAGTGACAATGAAAGGGAAAAAAACAGGCAAGAGAATTTGAGACAAAACCAAAATGATTGTATAATTGTATTCACTGAAAGCTTTAAATGTGCAGGGACATTCTGTATCTGAATAGAGCGCAGAAACTGAGTCTCCCCCTTTTTTTTTTGTGTCCAAACCCGACTCCAGCCCGAGATTTTGCTTGTCCTCCATGGCTCGGTTACATTTCCCACCTGAAATAGCCTACATGTTGCCTTCAGTGTTGTCACGTAAACTCCAGGACTATACAGAAAGTTGTCCAGAACAAACAGTAGGTCCACCAACCTGAACATTATCTCTAAATTTTTTGTCTGAACCCAGCCCAACCCAAAAATATGCAGGTCAGGCAAAAATACATGGACAAAAGGGTAAAGATCGGACAAAAATATGCAGGTTCGGCTCGGGTCAGAAAGGCCGTGGCTCTGTTTGACCTACACGCAAATGGAAGCCAAACGTATATTAACGTGTGTGTCCTGTACCGGCCTACTCTGCAGGAGTCTGGGGCTATGAGGACTTTCCCGTATGTGAATCAGTACAAACCATGCGACACATCCTGGGCACGCACCAAAGTATGCACCAAAACTAGCAGGGGACATGGCATGGGGACCGTGTGCTACGCTGGAGAGTGTGTGTAGCTTGGTTATGGGATGGAGGTTGACCAGAGGGATATTTAACTGGGATAAACATGTCAGAGGTCCACGGTCAAGAGAAGGGAGCAGTGTGCCTGACAGCTACGGGTTCAGTGAAGTCACCTCCAGGACTGAAAATGTTCATATTTACGTGTTTAAAGAGCCTGTGTTCTGTGAAATTATAGTCCCCCTCCACCACTTAAGCCCCTGGAAAATAATCTCTGATCATCTGTATGTGAAGTGTGTGTGTGACTTTCAGCTATCCAGTCTCCCATCACCTGCCCCCTTCACTCTCAGTGGACACAGGAACTTTGTCCCTCCTGTTTGTTCAAAGAGCTGCATTATTTTTTTTTAGATTTCTATAAATCAGACAAATCTCCTTGACAACGGAGAGATTTAGATGCATACTATTGACATCACTCACCATTCAGCTCCAGCGCTAAGTTATTATTTTCCCACTTTTGAGATGCTGAATGAATCACTCAGCATAGTGTACACCTATGTAATAGAATGCATCACTGGAAAAAAAAAAAAAAAAAGATTGGCCTTAAATGCTCTCATCTTTCTTTTCTTTATTTTTCTGAAGTTTTTTATTGAGAGAGCATTTCAAGATACATTTCATTTCAATGCCATAAACCTTTCACATAATTTTTTTTTGCATTTATATATGCACAAACTGTAAGAAAAGAGGAGATGGGCAACATAAGAACACAGACAGCACAAAAGCAATCAGATTCATCACTTTCAATTGGTAATTATAGGGAAACGACTGAGTTCATTATTTACATTTTTGCAGTGTTTTTGTGAGGATGTTTTATATTATGTTGTTTTTTTTTTTTAGCTCATTTTGTTCTTGTAGTGTTTTATGATGTATTTAATGTTATGGCTTTCGGTTCATTTTATTTATCATTTTTTGATTATTATTAGTAGTAACAGCAGTAGTAGTAGTATAATGATTATTGTGTATATCCAAAATTATAGAGAAAAAAAATAATTAGATTAAACCACACCCATTTCCATTGATGATTTTAGTATATAATGGAATGTCATCAAGAATAAGAAGCTGCAGATTTTCACTGGAAGTTGAACTGCATATCTGGCAAATTAAAAGCAGCTAGCTTTGAGTTTGAAAAGACAGCTGACCGTCCCTCAAACCTCTCGAAGAATGAACGCAGGTGTGAATTCCAACCAGCAGGCTCGCTCGCCTTCACGGTTGAGCAAGACGACAAAAGGATGACACTGGAAATGAGACGGCTTTGAGGAGAGGCGAGACGAGGGTCAAGAGGCCACGAAAGAAAACGGGAACTATCTGGTGGAGATGGGAAAATAAAAAAAAAAAAAAAAAAAAACACAGCAGAACACAGAACAAGACGGGGGAGGAAGATGTCGACTTTATTGCTGAACAACGAAGCAGAGAGCGTCGCAGGCGTCTTCCTCCCGCCCAGAGCAATGTATGAGCAATGTAGCAGAAGACCAGAGGACTATCAAGACTTCAGTGATGCAACGCCGCCGCCGTTTCTTTTGGCCTCTCTCGGGGTATCGTCGTCACACTAGCCTGCACCAGCATCTCATCGTCCCACTGCTGCTCCACTGATGAATAGTTTCATGAATATCTCAGGCGGGGGGATATGAAGGTAGCAGCAGATGTGTGAGGCACCCATCCGTCGACCTTGTAAATAAAAACCTCTCAGCTTTAGCTCTGAATGAGAGTCGTAAAGAACCAGGCTGCCTCGATTACTTCCCTCTCCTGCAAAAGAAAATAGGAGAAACCCTGTTCTCTCGCTGGGGTGGTGTGTGTGTGTGTGTGTGTGTGTGTGTGTGTGTGTGTGTGCTTTGGGAATACTTTTTCAAATGACCTTCACTTCGAAGTGGAAAATTTTCAAATCTCATTATCAGTGCTGCGCCCATCGCAGCAACATCATCATCCTCTCTCATTTATCTTCAGTGAGACAGGGATAACTGATTTAGCTCAGTTATGTATTTTTTTGTTTTTTGTTTTGAATTAGGAACAGGAAAGCGACGTGCGTGTGTGTGTGTGTGTGTGTCTGTTTGTGTTCCTCCCCCTCTTATTCTTTCCCCCCTCCCAATTAAATTTCATGATTTTTAATAAGTCTCAACGTGAATCGTACTTGTAACTAATGCTCTGTGTGATCCAGGCTTCAGTCGATTTGCAGGGGTGGAGCCATCATTTCAGAAGTGATGGTCAAGATTTTTCCATTTTTTTCTTCTTTTTTTTTCTTCTTCTGCAGAATAACATTGTTCACTTAGACTTTTAAATTGCTCCTGTGACAAGATTTACATATTTTGTGAGGTAGCCCTATTCCCTCCTATTAACAGTGATCCTTACAGCTGTACTAAATGCCACAGCTGTCACCCAGCTAACTGGATGAAACCTGACTGTAGCTAGAAACACAGAAAGCCGAATATTTAGCTCTTTCCTCATGGCATGAGGTTGGAACTTTTATTTGAAAAAAACTAAGCCCTACATAAGCTTCACAGCTGACTAGAGAGCTGGAAAGTTATAGCTGGTATGTGGCAAGCTCACTGGCCAAGGTGCAATCTACACAAATGCGCCCCCTATAGGACTAATTATTGGACCTCAAGGTAGTTATGTGTACCTTTTTCAGAGCCGCAAAGGTATATTTATGCTCCCAAGCAGTCAAAGGTACATATATGCAGTGTTTCTCTAAGCTCTAAATTAAACAAATTAGATGAAATATGAATTTAAGGTGGATTTTATCTTGTAGGCTATGGTTGAGTAGCTTTGACAAGCCAGGGCTGGCATGCCTCAGGAGTTAGAGCAGTTGTCTGGTAATCGGAGGGTTCTTGGTTTGATCCCCAGCTTCCTGGTGTCACAGCGCCTTTAAGCAAGACACTGAAACCTAACCCTAACTGCTCCTGGTGGGCAGCTTGGTACTAGTGCTATTAGTGTGTGAGTGGGTGAATATGAGGCAAAACACTGTGAAACGCTTTGAGTGGTCGATAGAGTAGAAATGCAGCCCATTTGAAATGAAATAAGATTTGTGGATATGAAAAATAGGGAATACAATTCTCCAGTTGATATTGTGGCGATAACATAGGAACAAGGCTGCTCTCTATAAAGCACAAACCACAAGGAGACAAATAAGTTCCCAAAGTCAAGGGTACAACAGCTGCACCTTAAAGGGTCTTGCCCTTGTACCCCTAAAGGTACAATTATGGGCTTTATTTTCCAAGAGTATTTGGTGGCTTCAGGTAAGGCCAATCTATTTCATTTCTTGACTATCAAACAAAATGCAATAGAAAAAAAAGTCACCTTGTTTTCTTGCTCTGAGGAAATAATCAGTCATCAGCTTCCTTTGTGCCTGCTAGCTGACCATTTTCCTCTTACAGTCGAATGTGTAAAATCGCATTGTGCTGTGCACCGTGCGCAAGGTCGGGCTCCCATGATGCTGGAGACAAGTCCTTGTCGTCGGCCTGCTTATTCCACGGAGAAAAAGAACAAGAGCACACAGAAGAAGAACGGCCTCAGTCTAGTGGTGAAGACCTTTTCCTCTGGGGTCAAAAACTTTTTCAGCTTGAGACCCAAAAGAGAAACTTGGTGCCTCCCCGGGACCCAGGCTTACAAAAATTCATCATGACCTGCCATAACATTTACATTTATAAACTACTGTACACAACAAGCTGTGAATTTAAAATGTATATGAAATGCATCTGATGAGAAAGACAAGCTTACCATTAAAAAAAACACCACTCTCACTTGTCACCACCGTATTAGTCACACATACACACACACACGAAACTTCTGACATTTTGTTCAGCATGCAAAATGGACACACATTCCTGATGCACTTCTATTTTTATTAGAAAAGCGAATTCACTTATCACAGAGCTGATACACATTTTACTCTGCCAACTGGTGACCCAGTAAAAACAGGTCCATGACCCGAGGTTTGGCACATGCTGCTATAGACTGACAGCCTTAAGGGTTAAAGTTCAAAGTATTTTAACTTTTAATGCCAAATTACCTGGAGGATGGCTCTATCACATGCTTATCACTTTATCACAGCTTTATATTTTGTTCAATAACCCTTAAATGTCGAGCCTATAATCAAACATTTTTTTTCAGATTCAGTGGCACAACATAAATGCATTGCATCTACTGGTTTCATTTCAGTTGTCACAGGTCTCTGCCATTTTGAATGTTATGTAATACCTATTTTTCACTATTTTTCCTGCAGGGTTAGTCCAATCTCAATGCAATTTTGCACACAGCTTTCTAGTTTACAGTGATTACTCGGATTTTCAAACCCCAAAGCACTGGGCTGTGGCACACAACTGAGGTTGACAAAGGTTTGTAAACGACAATTGAGGTGTAATTCCTACCCAGTTTCATACTGGCATGAACTGCAAAGTGTGCCATGCTACATTTGTCCCATAGTTCCACCATCAAACCAACCCTTGAAACAACAACTTTTTTTTTTTTTTTTTTTTTTTATTTCTCCTATCATCATCACCAAATTTTTACAACAGCACATTTCAACTGCTTGCATCAGTTTTTTTAATCACATAATTTTGATATTTGTAAGCTTTTAGCCATGACACACAAAATGGGTTTGCAGCAAAGATGCACAAACAAGAAGGGAGGTATTACTGCCAAATGTTAAAGCTGGCCATAAAAACCTCATATGGGCCTTTTGCTTTGGAAGGAGCTGCCAAGTTAAGTGTGGCAGCCCACATTTGGTCATGCTGAACAGCACCACCTAGAGGTCAAACTGGCAATTTTTCAAATGACAATATGTGCCTAGCCTGTCTGACACCGACGGCTTGAGACTAAAAGAGCCGTCACTACTTAGTCTCGGCAGACTCCATTCATTTGGCAGTGTCCACTTAAATTGGTTTTGATTGGTCGCTGTGCTCAGCACGCCTTCACCTGCCAATCAAATGAGTGCGCAATGCCCCTCAACCTGCAATGCCATCAGCTACGACTGTGAGTGTGATTTGTTAGTTTCAAACTGCTGATATCTAACCAGTGTCAGATGGCACAGTCCCCTCATTAGCTCTGTAATAAGAGGACAAGATCAAAAGAGCTGGAGCAGACTCTGGAGAGACTCTCTGGATTCTGGAGTTAGCCAGGCTAATATGTGGCAGGGCTGTGATAAAAACGTTGTATCCTTCAGATTTAAAACTTTTCCATAATGATGAATCCAGCTTATATTCTGATGCTGTACTTACACAAGAGGCCACAAAACAACAGGCAACATTTTTTCAATGGAAGCCAGAGACACGGAGCTACAAATGCACACCCAATACATATCACACAAAGTTGTTCACCCTTTGACCTTTCCACTTCTGCTGTATCTCCTAAGTTCAGATGTTCAGAGTTCCACCTCCACTTTCAGTTCCAGCTCCACAAACTGAGGAAAACCTCCTCTAAATAGTCAGGGTTAAACAACTTAATTCATGATGCACAAGCCTGTGACAACATTTACTACATCAATGGACACTTGATGGGAATCTTGGCAACAATGCAGCTTTGTCTCCCATTGTGTGAACATGCTGTTACTGTCAAATCATTTGCTCCCCAGGCTTGGATCCCAGCGATGGCTGCTTGCAGCTGGAGATAATAAAATGGTTTGTCTATTAGCAGGACTGTCAAAAAGTTCCAAATGACTAGGCACAACCTTTGTGGAAAGTTTGGTCACATTCAACTAGAAGGCACTCAACTGACATCGTCAAACTTTTTGGGCCGATTAGCATATTTAAAAAGGGGCAAACACTCCACTAGGCCCATTTTAAGTGAACACCTAGCCTAAAACTTTGGTACGGTGGTAAGGCACTTACAAGCTAATTGGCTACATGGTGTTGCCATACTCAAAAATGGTTTTAAGTGGCTAGAATATGACCTGAAATACTTCATGTTCTATTTTTGGTAGCCTAAGTACAGTCATAAAAAATATTGTTATCTCCCAATGTGACGGTAATGGGGAATGGAAGAAATTATTCACTTTGGGTGAACATGTCACATGTGGAACTAGCATATTCTACCTTGACAACTGGCAGAGCTGTAGTGCCATATAATGAGGCCTATTATTATTATCAGTGAATATATTTGTGTAGAAACCATTCAATTAAAATGTTGAACTGTCACATTAGAGTAATCCTGGGATGAACTAAACAGCCTATTTGTGTCATCCATAACTCCAAATGACAGTAAAATGTAAAATGCAACATAGGTAAGTGAAAAACACACACACACACACACACACACACACACACACACACATTTCTGCCACCAACTTAAATGGATGGGGAAAGTGCTCACTAGCCCTGCCAGGTCTAGGCAGTGCAGTCATTACCAGAAAAGCCTTGTTTTCTATAGATGAAGACAAATGGACAAATTACAGGCTTTGTCAGTAAAAGCAAAGAGTTTGCTACATCACATATCACTGAATTCATCCAAATCACCGAGAAAAAGACAAACATGGAATAAATAATTAAATAAAGAAATAAATGAATAGCCCTGTAAACCTTTAGACCCCTCAAGTGATGTCACATCCTCGGTGCGCCTCCCCTGCAGTGTGCCGGAGCTGAATGTCCCAGGCTCAAAACTTTTTTTCCTGGGCACTGCCTTGCAGCCGAGCGCGGTGGAGCGGTGGGTGTGATGCCGGTGGATGTGTGGTCGCTGTGCCTCCGCGGTCAGACAGCAACAAGGACGCGGTGAGGTGAAAGCAGGACAGGAGTTCTATGGTAAAGGACTGCGCCCCGGACAAAAGTGGCAGACCGGAGCCCCTCAGCATGCGGGTCCTGTTGAGCGTCCTGTATCCCGTCCTTTCTCTCATCATCTTCGGATTATATCCGTCCATGGTGAGCCATCTCATTTCCACCTTACCTTCTTTTTGGCATCTGTTTCTGATCAGAGTGTTGCAGCAATTATTTTCAAAATGCTATTTGATAGGCGTTAGAGGACGGACCGACTAGTTTGTCCTCAGCAATCCTCGCAGCTCTCTCGTTTATGGTGAGACATTCACGCCAAAGTCCATTAAAAAAAAATCCTACATTTTAGCGTTGCCTTGCTTATGGACATTTGTACATATGTGGTCGTATACCATGCCAGGGCTTGTATAAATCTTCAGGAAGTACTCATATTCGGCTACTTTCATCATGCCACGCAGCACTTATTTTAATAATATTTCAACTTTTGAGGTTTGATTCTGCTATTCCAACTCCTCTACCACTCAAGCCGTACATTGTCGTGTGCGTTAGAAGCGGTGTAAATCAATTCTAAAAGTTCAGATATTTTTTTTAAATACATACAATGCTGTTTAGTGGATTATCTTCACGCCGAAATTACTGCAAAATGCTTATTATTCGTTTAAACATGTAATCGATGTTATACTACGAGTGTGTCAATGCAGATAAGCAAGCAAACATCAAACTGCACCATTTTTGGATGGAGTTTGGGATGAGTTTGACCATCGCAGAACGGCAGGTATCGGAGCTATGGCTCATTGTAGCTTCACATTGCACCAGCTTCTGTTTAATCATTGTGCTAAACTGCATTGTATTGGATTGTACAGAAATATCGGGATTATGCTGCAATTCCCCTCTATTTTTTATTTTTATTTTTTTTTTCTCAATTATTGTCACTTTTGGTTAAAGGATTTTATAGCCTGCGCCAGGCTGCATGCTGGTCTTACAATGGGTGAATTGTAATTAACTGCTGACTGCAAGTAGATTGTACAAGTATTTCAGCATAAAGCATAAAAAGGTGCGCATCGGGCTACCACACTTCAAACCCTACAGATGGTGCCAGATGTGCCCAGTGATCGTAGTTCATTAGGATCATGCTTGTGTACTTGTGACATAACCCTCCTCCTGCCAGGACAGTCTGTCACATATCTGTGAATTTAACATTCTGCATATTTAGGCTTCAGTCTGCATTCAGTTTGTTTGTGTGCTATCCCTAAAATGACTTTGTGGAAAAACGAATTATACGGATCATAATTTGCAGTTTTCTGCTGAGGGAAAAATGGACTAAGCATGACTAAGGCTGACAACTCAGTTGAAAGTCCCTCATGGTTAATGGATAAATCAATGTGTTGCCCCAGGCTCGTGCTGTCTTGGTGCCTCTTGTCTCCAAGTATGTTGGAGGAGGTGTGGAGCTGTCCCCTGTCTGGTGCTGATCCCTCACTGCACAAACAGCCTGCCTGTGCTGCAAACAGGCTATTCACATGACTAAAGAAATACAGTACTTTTGGAGCAGGAGGCGATGTTGTTGTATTAAATACTGGCTTGACCCTTATCCTACATGCTTTTGTCATTGCCAGTAATGTAATGATACAGAAAACTCCCCAAGTATCTTGTTGGTGAGTTATACATTTATTGCATGCCATCTTTTCATGATATTATATCTGGTTATGTCAGATAACTGTTCACTCCATTCAGTTTTCCATTTTTTTTTTCAAAAGGCTTGAGGGAATTGCCATCTTAGGAGAAAACTGTTAAACTATTTATGATTCAATCAATGAATACAGCAGAGCTATTGAGGAACGGGAGGTATTGGTGGAAAAAGGGCTGAATGCAAATCAATACCACTGCCCAGCAGATCTTTCTGCCTCAGTGTTTAAAAATTATCTTAAAAAGTAAACCTTCTATGGTACTACACTAAGCTGGAGACAATTACTAAGCTGTCGCTCACAGACTGTCAGCCTTGTTCAGTGAGCTTTGTTCATAACTGTGTTAATATAGAGTTGGGACAGCGTCCACCCCTTGGCCTTTAGGTATTAGTGCCGCCTTTTATGCAGATTTAGTTTTACAGATTTTAATGACTTGTTGCTCACAAATTGGATCTTTCCCAGCTTAACTGGCCATTTAGGGCTAATGATAATGTATTCTCTAGTGACGTGGTGTGATATGATCCAGTTTGGCAGGTATTACTCCTGCAGTGTACACAAGTGATCCCTAAGGAGCCTTTGTGAGAAATGAAATATTTGCATAGCAGCATTTCTCCATATGGTCCTTTGCCAGACAGGTAATTGCATAGCGGCTAACAAAGACTCAACCTACTCTCATCATGATCAACATGATGGGTGGAATTTGTGTTTTGTGATTATAAATGATTTTCCAAACCTAGAGCACATATCGATCGGAGGAGAGAGAGAGGGAGAGGCAGACTTAATTAGTCACTCGGAGTAGGTTGCTGTGTGAGGGTGGCAGGCGAGCACACACACCCACACATTGTAATCCATTTACTGGAATGTAAATGTGAGTATTTTTCAACTTAACTCAGTTGCTGTTTTCTGACATCAGGTTTCATCAAAAGGTTTAGGGTCATAATGAGACTGTGGAATATGATCACGCTTGCAAAGGTTGAGGAAATTCTGCAAACATCAAAAGGAAATGTAACATCCTCCCTTTGACGTGACATCCCGTCGCTCATTAATCACACAAAACAGTGTGAGGCTTTCTTTGATGTTATTTTGTATTGCAGAGCTAAAGGCGTTGGCTGCCAAGAGCTGATGGTGTTGCTCACCAAAGTGAAAACTTTTTTTTTCAGCTTGCATTAGCATTTATGTGGATGATATACTCAGGCTTCATCGGGAAAATTTGGCTGGCACAGGTGCCAGACTAAAAGCACAGAGACTAGAGAGGCTGTGGGGGTGCACGCCGTCATGCACACACCTACACACGCATGCACTGAGTTAGCATGAGAAAAAAATGCCGGAGGTTTTATGTTTCACATCACCATTTCCACTTGAGGCCAAATTAAAGATGACATCTCTATCAACACAAACAAAGCAAACAGCCTTAGCCACAAGACTGCCGACAAAGTCATTATTTGTGATGCTGCGTGTCTCGTGTTTTAAGCGAGGGAGGGGGGTTGTCAGAGCTGATGGCCTGGAAAAAAAGAAAGTAAGTTACACTGGTGATGGATGTGAAACATTTATACCAGCAGCACAATAAATATATGCTCCTTTCTGCTTGGACTGAGATAGTTGTTACATGGTTTGAGCCTGTGTCAGACTGTAAAAAAATCTTTATGTCTCTTACTTTGAATGTGTATGTATGTATATTTTGGGAATAATTCAATTGTGTCCACTTTTCACAGACAAGTGAATTCAATTCAGTTCTATTGATTAGAGGTCAAATGAATATGTACTGACTCAATGAAAGCGACAGTGAAATTTTACCATTCTTGTCATTTGCACACTTTATATGCCACCAGTATATTGTACTTTGTCTTTTCCAGTCCATACAGCTCAATCTCCATATGTCAAAAGAAGCGTATTTCATATTAATAATATATATTTAAGACATACTTCAATTTTTTTGTCACCTTGTAGATGGTGGTTATGGCTCATTAAAATGATGTTTCCCTTGTTTTCAAGCTTTTTTTTTTTTGTCTGTTCTGGGTGAAAGCTGCTCAGCTAATAATATTCTAGGAATAATTACATGAGTTGAGACATGACGTTGAAACTACCAGGGGCATAGTTACTGCCCTCTCCCTCTGCTCCTCTTGTAATTACTGTAATTGCAGCCCAGAGGAGCAATGTGGTGCCAGTATCAGAGGCATATCACTGTATGAGTGCCGGAAGGCTGGACTTGAGAAGAATGCATGACAGTTTTGGTCTCAATAAATTGTACTGTACTCAGTTAGCCAGAGAGATGATTACGGGCTATGCTTGTTAATTTCTAACTAGCGAGGATAAATTGCAATATTACTTGTTAAGTATGCTCACAGTGAGAGGCAGGTTTGGACTGACGTACTATAGCAGGGTCTAGTTAGAGTTTGATTGCACTTACTTATAATTAACTTTTATTGAATTAAAGGAAACATTCAGCCGGTGACACTGTAACAGTGTTTTCAGAAAAGCTATGGGAGATACTGCTTGCTTCCCCGGGCTCGTTCTGTCTCTGGGTGGTATATTTTTCTTGCTCCCGTGGATAACTGACCAACCAAACGCAGACACTGTGATGTCACGCTGAGATATTTCCAGTGCAGCTAGAGTGGAGTGTGATAGCAGAATTTTTTTTTCATCTATCTAAAACATCAACGGTAAACAAGTTTTGGTGTGAGTCCCTCAGAATCAAAGAGCAAAGCCATTTTTAGAGCTCCCATTTTGCACCAGCATTCAGCAATCATACAGGGGAAAATCCATCATAGAAGAAGCCGAGATACCAATTTCTCCAGTGATAGGAATCTCAATAGACCAGAATGCAATGCAGCCACAAGACATGATGCATCCTGAGTAATGGATGTGGCTACATCCCTGACACACCCCGAGCTACTACTGGTATTTATATGCCCACGTTTGATTGAAAGCAACAGGTTCTCTGTTAACCGAATTACACATGGACGAGGCAGGTTGGGGAGAGTGGAAAGACCAAAAAAGTAAATTAAAACACTTCATCAAGAAATAACTCCCAGAATGCAGTGAGCATTGCAGACTGATTCTATCTAACACTGACAATGAGATAAATGAGACATCCAAACTCAGATGTTGTACCTGCCACCTGAATGGCGGGGAAGATGAGAGGAAGATAGCATCACTGCTGTCCTACATAACAGCTATGGGGAGGTGAAAAGATATGTATATATATATATATATATATATATATATATATATATTTTCAAAATGGGTGAACTACCTGTTTAAAGAAGAGATGTTCAAAACGAATCATTACATGCAGCTGATCTTGGTATATAGTTGATTGGAAGTTGACCTATGCTGATGTAAACTCCTAAGTGGACATCCTTGACATGACTTCATTGCAAGACACTGTGAGGGAAGCTCAATCTTAAGTCTACTGTCACACCTGCTTGGTATTCTGCTCATGAAAGCACGTGCCATTCAATGTGGCCTGGAGCTGTCCACTGGCTTAACTTCACAGATAATGTTTGATGACTGTTTCATTATCGTCCTCCGTGGGGCTTATGAGTGACACGCCGTCTTCTCCAGTCAGAAGACTCATTCAAGCACACACTAGAGGAGGAGGACAAGGGTGTGAACAAGATAATGATGTAGCCCATCCAGAGAATGTCTAGGGCAGAATGTGCCGAGCTCCAGCGAAATTATCTATTCAATCTTCTCTTCATCGAGGTCAAAAAAGGCAAGAAGGTGGCACGCCTCTAGGAAATTAATCTCCCTGCACGCCTTTCATCACAGTCACATCTGAGAGGGGAGATGACTCTTTCGTGGTGTCTCCGTTCCCTCCTCCCTCTCTCAGCTGCTGGTATATAGCGTCTTTTTTTTCGACAGCCTTTTCACTGTATTTCACTGAAACCTCTCTGGTGTGAGGATTGTGTTGTTGTTGCCGAGATTGCTGTTGTTGCCACGTTGGAGGTGTCACCATTTGTCATCGCGGAGTTAGACGTCTACATCAATTTGGTTACAGAGGCCGGTGCACACACAAGTTCATCTTCCCCTGTCATTAGAGCAGAAATGTTAACTCATTTAAGGAGTATGATCATCAGTTACAGCACCGACATGCGCATTCCACTCCACTTGCCTCCAAACCCCTGGTGGCTTTTCATTTGGACAGCTTGATAGATGACTAGATAGACATCATCTGTTTAGGTCTCTGTCTTGTGGCAGGCGGCATGGCAGCACTATTGAGATGTAGAGTTAGCTGTGTTGGCATCACGGTTAGCAGCTGCAGTTATATTAAACATAGAGACACAGACCAATTTTATGCTTGTTTTTCTCACACGGTATGCTGATTGAATGCTGATCCGACTTTAAGACTGGGCTGCCGCAAAGCAGAGTGGATGCAGGGCTAATGCCTCAATCAATATCTTTGTTTGCCTCGGCTCGCGTAACCTGACTCGCAAAACACTGCACAATCTAAGCTAGGGATCAAAGTAATGAAGATGATTTTATTACAGCCTTTTTTTGCTGCCTCTTTCATGTTCAGTCTACCAGCTGGATTTAATGCCTAAGGAGTAGCAGATGCTAGATATCCAGTGTACCACAGTAGCACTATGACACACTGTAGCCAGGGTTAAAGGCATTGTGACTTTGACAGATATGACAGGGCCGAGTCTAAGCTCTGTTTCCATCAGAGATGTGAGCGCTGTGGGGGAGGGAAGTGCCACTTGAGACGGAGAATAACTTCATACAGTCACAGTTCAACATGTTTCACTTCACTGATGGAAAACAATGTGATGGCCACTAAAAATCACTCCCATTATTTGGCTTCATAGACGTGTCCAATGTCTCCAGCTGTAGTGGGAGTAGTGGGAGCTGGCCCCCTCTCATACTATTTATCTAAGCTGTATTTATAAGTGATTGCTGCTACCGCCTTGCAGTCTTGATTTTGAACAGTAGGCTCACACGCATGGTGTCCCTCCCAGGAATTTCCAGACTTTTGAAGGCACAGCATAACAAATGGAGTCAGGCGTCATGAGACTGGCACAAGAAACTACATCAAGAAACCAAAGGCACTAGCCAGAGGAGCAGGGATTAATTTAAAGCAGCTGGAAAAAAAAAAAAAAACAACATATTTTTGAGGTGTTAACGAATATCTTGTATAAGCTTGTTTGAGATAGATAGATACGATTGCCTCTTCTTAATCATACTCCTCCTCCACTCTGCTCTCTCCAGCCAGTGCAATGCAGTTTTCAAACCAGTGGGCGAGGCAGAGCGCAGCTGAAGCTGGGAGGTACCGTCACGCTTTGAGGTGCAGGGTGGTAGTCACCTATAGGGACATACACTGCGACACACAGAAATGGCCAAAGAGGGATCCAAATAGCTCTAAAAAGAAGAAATCCCGGCTCCAAATGTGCCATCAATCCAACTAGCAGTTTCTTGCAGACCCTATTCAGGGAGAATCTGTCACACTGCTGAAACTTTACACAAGAAGAGGTAAATTTACCAGTGTACAATTCTACTGAAAGGTAGCGTGGTGGCTTGTATAGTTATCTGGGCATGTTATGAGTCCGCATGATGGTGAAATCTCCTCATTAGCTGCTCTGAGCTCCCGTGGGATGATAATCCACAATACTGTATTTCTAGCTCTCCATTCACTTCCATAGGCAAACAGCTCCCAAAGTAACACTTTTAGCACATAAATTACAGCGAAAAAGCAAATTACGCCAATATAAAAAGAAAGTCCCATTTTTTAATTTTTCTTTTTTTTTTTTTTAAACTCATTTTGTGTGTATTTACGATTGTGAAAAGTAAATCGTGAAAGTATTATCAAGTCATTTATTCCTGCTGACGCTACCTGCCAGATGTACTTTCCAATTCAAACAGGAAACTAACAAGAACAGAATGGTTTAATTTTAGAAAAAAAAAACTTTTTTATATTGGCATAAACCATTTTGTGTGTGTTCCTTGTGTGCTAACAGTGTTATTTTGGAAGCTGTACTATGAAAGTAAATGGAGAGACAATTTCCAATTTCACAAAGTCCAATTTCACTTTAAATGTACTAGTAACTCATTTAAAATCTGCTCAGTGTAAAAGTTACATCTTTAACTAAGAAACCTGATATTTTGAAGTGACATTGTTTGAAACAGATAATGCATGTTTTTCTCACAAACATATTCAGTGTTTTCATCTCTGTAAATCTAAAGGGACGAGGGCAGGGGAGCCGATTTGGATCTGATGACAGCCACCAGCTTCCTCGAGCTTATTCATCATTTCCCTCATTCTCCAGCTCCCTTTCTCTTACCCATATTTACCTATCCATTTATGTTCCCTTTCTCATCAACCCCCCAAGTCTGTCTCTCAGTCATGCAATAAAGGTTGATGAGGACAAAGTTAATTGCGAGTGTGTAGTGGCCCAGGTAAATTGCAAGTGGAAGACAAAATAATGAGGATAGAGGCCATGTTCATATATGAAGTGTATCTGGCAGCTGTGCTGTGCTATGAAGAGCATGAATAACACCCTCCATGGTGTGATTTTAATTTCCATTATTGTTTACGCTTTATAAATGGACTATTAATTTTGCGTTATTTGATCTGTAGCAAAACAAAACGGCATAAGACTCAGTGGACGTTTTATGGCTGCCAGCTGCCAGCACACAGTGACCAAGCAGAAACAAACAGTGAGGTCAGACGAAACAAGGCTGATCAGTTCATCAAAAACTGTTCACTAGCACAACTTAACAAACCATGTAAAATAGCTTTGACCTGTGGCGATTTTTGTCCCCGCTATCACTCCACACACTTAGACGTTTCAACACATTTACCTGGTTTCTGTTAAATATGTATTTTGTTTCCTCTTTTACCTTGTGTTGCAGCTCTGTGCTTTGAACATCTGATGCGTACAGACGTTCACTTTGGTTAATGCCAATTCTTCACATAACATCAAGCTTGACTTATGTGGTAACACACACTAATACAGTCTGCTGTCTAAAACATGCATTTATTTCATTTCCAAAGTTTGCACTCCAGTCCACATCGCCAGACACAGTTTGTTGTTGAAACATCTTAAAGAGACTCAAGGCTTTGTTCCTTTTCTAACAACAGGTGACATCATCAGGGCACACTAATAGTGAGACCACCATTGCACTTTATTTCAGAAAACATATGTGTTGTAGTCGACACAAAAAGACAATTTTTTTGATTCTGTTTGAATTTCTCCATGAATTACACTTATGATTGTCTAAGTGTAAAGGGTGTTTTTCATGTCTCTGCAACCGTGAATTTTTCACTCAAGTTGAAAAATTTCAACTGATGCAAATGAAACATTATCGTGTGATCTTGACACACCTTGATCTCGCATCTGTTTGCATCTTTGCATTGACTTTGTGTGTAATCGCTCTGCATTAAAAACTCACTTTACGTTTGGTCTGAACATACCTTTAGACTGTGAAAATATGTAATTGAAAAAAGGACTACTCACCTGAAAGTCACTGAAGCTAAAATTAATATTAACAATAACGTTAAATTAATGTGATTTCCACCTGTTTTAATACTTTTTGAAAGTATAAAATGAAATGTACCAGGGTGGCGGTCGTGTTGCTGTTGGTGATGCATCTTGTGCTACACAAGGTGTGTAGTTCACTGAGCAGTCTCACATAAAACTAAATGGTACTTTATTATTTGTATGCTTTTTATTTATTTATTTATTTTTTAAACCAGGAACTTTTCTGGTGACAAGCATCATATGTGTGAGTCATAGCACAGTTCAGGCGGGATGAAAAACTATTTTGTCTCTCGCCGTTGACTATCATGCACATATTTTCTGGAATAAGCTTCCATGGGCGACAGTGGAAGGGGAGGGACTTGGCCTCTCTGTTGCCAGGGGAGATTTGTTTTAATAACTATGGTTCCAGAAATGATTATTTATAAAATCTAATTTGAAAAGGAGAGTAATGTGTTTTTTCCTCAGCTGATATATGTTTCCCTGGCTGAGTTGAATTGTTTTCACAGTGTGTGGCCTATTGTTGTACACTTTATCGCCACCTACTGGTTTGGCATGGTAGTTTGAACTTTGTTTCTGCTTTCTTGTGTGTGCGGAGATATTTTGTAAAATGAAGTTAGTGTCGATTTTTTTTTTTTTTTTTTTTTTTTTAAAGTGAGAGGGTAAATAAAATAGAGAAAAATATCTATTTTAGGGCCTGAGGCATGGAAAGATTGATGCATAATTCTCCCATTCACTAGCCCCCCTTATAAAAGTCCCACATTAATAGGCATTAGAACTGAGATTGACCTTGTGTCCAGCAATAAAAGTGATAAAGTGATCATTCAGTATTACTGGCCACTTGGCTGTCTGATTATAATCGAACTGTGTCACAGTCTCAGGGTTTTTTAGATAACTCTCTCATCATGTCCGTCCACAGCTTGAGTTTAGAATATTTAAATATCTAAGTAACCCTGTAATAATTATAAAGTAGTTTATGAGAGCAACCCAACAAAAACAGTTCTAATGGACATTTCTGTGTGCAAGTAGACAGTTTGCTTTTGTTTCTACAATCAAAAGCACAAAGTAATGTCAATCTCCTCAATAGATACTAATGAAACTCATGATAAAAAGAGACTGGGATGTAAGAATGGCTCTCAATGAGTTTCAGGATAAAAATAAGGAAAAGTGTCATCATGTTAAAGATAGCCAATAATGAAAGTAATCCACTTCATAGAGACAGAGATACTCAGCGAAATCTGAAAGGACCAAAAAGGTTCGCAGAAAGAGATGATAGTGAACCAGCAAAAGGAGTTGCAATAAATGGTCATATCCTCAAAATGTATGGGATTATGGGATGTTTAATTGAACTTGTTTGTGCGTCTGAATATTATTTTCTCTGGAGGTTTCAGGTGGACACTGTTTTAAAGAAAAGATGGATTATACAAGTAAAAAATGTTATTCATGTCAGATGCAAACCCTTTACATGATATTTGTACATGCAAACGTCCACTAACTTGAGGATCTGCCCTCCCATTTTCCCTTAGCTCTCAAAACAGGAAAAAAAAATGCATCTTGAAAAATGAACACAAAATAATGTGACTAATGTGACAACTGTATGGAATGTCACCTGAATAATTTTGTTGCAGTTATGATTCTAGACATGCTTTTCAAAATGAAAGAGAAAGTGTTGCAGCAACTCTTATATCAGTGCGCAGCAAAGACTGCCTGCATTAACCCAGAGTGTGAAAATCAGCGCTACGCTCATCACAGCTAATTAACACTTTTTGGTAGTTTTGAACAGCTCCAAAGCCATATTAACTCTGTGAGGGGACAAACAACTCTCATCAACCCAAGTCCTAGTAATTGTCACTGAAAAATCAACACATAAAACTGTCTTCAGAATACAAGCATGCCAGGTGCTAAATGGGGAAAGAGAGTGTGGTTAAGTTTATTTCCAGACCTGAGGAAAGCAATTAACATGTTATGTCAAAACTGCTGTGTTTCTCGAATGATTCCTTGAGATCAAAGTGTCACTGCACCACTGTCAGAATGCAGATCAACACACCGTCCCAGTTCTGCTTTGGCACATCTCTCTAATCAGCCGTCTCCTCAAGTGATAAGCATAAAAGTGTTTTTCATGCCTAAAGCCAACCTTTTCCCTAACCTTAACCAAGTAGTTTTGTTACCTAAAACAAATCTTTTCCCCAACCTTAACCATGTAGTTTTATTATGTAAACCAAACCTTTCCCTAACCTTAACCAAGTAGTTTTGTTACGTAAACCAAACCTTTTCCCTAACCTTAACCAAGTAGTTTTGTTACGTAAACCAAACCTTTTTCCTAACCTTAACCAAGTGTCTTTTATGCCCAAACCTAACCACATGACACTGAAACACTATATAACTCAGAAAGAAAGATATGTCAAAAATGCACCCAATGTAATCCACGACAGTCGGCTAATTTTCCCCCTAACATAATTATGAATTCAGTTTAGTTGTATGCGATGCCAGTTGTAGTTCTTAGGAGATTGTGTTGCTCTAATGTGCATGCACTCATTGCAGCTGAACATTAGGACTTAGCCTATGTTGAGCCTTGCCTCTGCATTCTGTAACAATTTTTTTTTTCATCATGCCTTGTGCTACACCAAGCACTTGAAGACGCAGTGCACTTCTATCATAACAAAACACAGACCTAGTCACCAAGGAAAGCATTCGTGAGCCGGATGCAACGTGATTTTGTTGCTGTGCACTTGTCCTGAGTTTAGTCTGAATAACAGTCAACTTATTCTTGAACATGTTTCCCAAGGAGAAAAAAATGTGAGGTTTTTCTTCTTTGAGCATTCATTTATCCTGAGTTGACATCATGAGTGGCATGTTGTCACAGGTAGGAAATTTACAAGATGCAAATTTATGGTCCAAGTTCAAGTGAACACAGCATTAGCCGTTTAGCAGCAGAATGATGTAGATCCATAATGGAAATGTGCTAATGTGGAGTTTAAAAATAGGACTTTTGACCCTATGCTTTAAATGCAGAGGTAATTACTAACATTGGTTAACACGATTTTAACTGATTAACCCGAGTAGTGAACATGCAACATATGGAGAATAATGTTTACTGGTGCTTTGCTGAATTTTTCATTAAAAGGCGCTGCGTCTTACATGTAAAATTCAGTTGAAACGTGTTCAGCTGGTGAGGTGCAGCCTTAGTCAGACCAATTCTTCAATATTTTCCAGCTCTCGCTAACTTAGAGCAGGATCAGGCTCCAATGGCTTCACAGAACAGCACGCCAAACACTAGTCATTAATCATCCTCACAAAACAGCAAACACTGGCTTGAAGCTCTTCCCAGCCGACTGGCAAAGTTTTGCTCTCTGCACAGGCATCACACACACACACACACACAGGTGTACACAAACACTCATACATGTATTTTTGAATGCAGACCTTACACTGTTACACATAACACAGTTTTCATTCTTGCTTCTTAGGTCCACTTGTCTTTACATGGGTTGAACTGACATGGGCCTTTGAAGGCAGATAAAGACAGTCTTGTTTAATATACACATTTTTGGTGATTATAATTTTAATATAATATACAAAATCATTTAAAAACCATCACGGGACATTAAAACTCTCCACAGTCTGATTCACCGCGACATGGCGCTAACATCCACAGCCACTTCCGAGTAGAAAATCGACGGTTCATGTGGTTTGTCAGATTGGCAAATTTGATTATTTCGGTGGTCATAATTTGGCCCTAATTGTAACATTCAAAGGTATACAGTTAAGCACGATGGTCTCATTTTATGATTTTTTTTTTTTTTTTTTTTTTTTTTATAGATTAAGGAGCAAGTATGCGCTTCCCAGATGGAAACCTGAAAAATCACCCCAAATATAACAAGTCTTTTTATTTTTCCATTTTCTCTTTCATCTCATCTGTTACTTATTTTTTACCCCTGTTTGCTCCGTGCCATTGAACTTTGATATATGTGATGCAGAGGTTTTCTACACAGAACTTATAATAAACAAACATTGCGATTCGGTCTTCTGAAACACACGGTACAACTGAAGGCTCATTCATACTCAATGTTAAGTACAGATGTGGATATGATAGATGCCTTTTGTCCATACTTTGTGTTTATTTCATCCGTATTTCTGCAGTTTTCAGGAATCTTACGGATAGGGACGAAACGGATTAGCACCGCTGCAAATCACAGGGGCAGTGCAGCCAGTAGTTCAAGAGAGACCGGTCTGTGAACGAGACACGAAGAAGTCAATATCTCTCATTGGTAATATCAGAGAAAAAAAATTCTCCGTCCTCCTGTCGTGATGTATTCAGTGACCCCGCAGACAGCTGTGTCTGTGACTCCGCCTCTTTTGCCTCTTTGTAGCGGGTCCATTACTATGACCTCCTCCACCGTCACAATGCTTTTGACTCTGAGCTGCCCTCTAGTGGATTTATCGCTTAACATCCACGCCAACGAAAGGATGCATGGAAGTATGTGGGCAGAGACTTTTACATTGTTCCAAATGTACGTCGTACGTAAGAGCAGTATAAATGAGCCTTAATACTGCTAATAACAAACATATGATTGTGCACCTTTGTGGATTCCAATATCTCATTAGAATCAGTTCGGGTTAAGGTGGCCCCATAGACAACCTGTACAGTTTTGATCAACACTGCAATAAATATGTGATCAAACGCACAGCATCATGACAGAGGTGGATAACACCTTATTTTTCACTCCTCCCTGGCCATTTCTCCTGCAGCTCCTTCATTTTCTCTTCAGCACACGTTGTTGCCCTCCCTGGTTATCTGTCACCCCAACTCATCAGCGTATGCCTGTTGCCTGAGTGTTTCTCTGTGGCGCTTTCTCTGCCCGGATCCTCGGTCTCTTTTGCCCTTTCTCTCAGCCTGGCAGTCAAGCTGTCGCTCTTTCTCTCTCGCTTTCTCTGTCAGCATTATTTGCTTTGCTTTGAATTTAGTTTACTGTTTTTGTTTTTATTGTGTCAGTTATTCCAGCTACCGCTTACCTTTCCAACCGAGGCTTCATATTCTTTTTTTTTTCTTTTCATACACCTCTTCCAACTTTCCCCCTTTTTCTGCTGACATGTCATTAGGATTATAGGAGATGACACTGAGGTTTACCAGCACAGCCGTTGGTGGCACAGTAGAAAGGTTAATATCTATTTGAATACCAAAGCAGGCAGGCATATCTTCCAGCTTCTGTGTCAGTTTTGTGTGAATAGAGTGTCAGCTAAATCTCTCTGCTGCTGGAGGGTGTATGGATGCATTTCATGTGAATAATTAGGTTCTAAAATGCCACTGCTGTGCTATGTTACTGATAAATTCTGTTTGAGAAATAAGTGACTTCAATTTTATGACATTAGCTTTCAAAAAATACAAATGACATCATCCTCAAAAATGGGAATTGTGTTTGACCATTACTTATTTTGTTTTTTTTTTAAATGCACTGTGTGTCAGAATGAAATCTTTGCCAAGCCAGGCTCTGAGCTTAGACATTTTCTACCGGTTTATGCACCTTTTTGTGATAGGCCGCCCCCATCACTTTACTCCTTTTGGCCGGTTGGTGTGAAAAGTTAACCTGCTCTTCTGTGGCTCATGACCAACCTTTACATAAAATCTTGCTGTGTTATGTGAATCCATTCGGAAGTTAAGCACCTTGTTGTGAATAGGCCACGCCCACTGCCACGCCCCATTTTGGAACTTGGCATATTCATCTTCGTCTTGCACCATGACCAAGAGATTTCTGCAAAATCTTGCCGTGTTACATTCATCCGTTTGGTCGCCCACCACCACGTCCCTTTTTAAGAAATCAGCATGAAAAGTTTCTTTCTTGGCCCATGACTAACCTTTCCACAAAGTTTTCTGCAAATCCATTCACAACGTTTTGAGATACCCTGCTAAAAAACAGGCAAATAAACAGATGGAATGGGGTAAAAATAAAACCCCTGTCCAGTTCAGTTGGTGGAGGTAAAAAAGTAAATGAATAAATCGATTTGGAAAAAACAAACAAACAAACAAACAAAAAAAAAAACAGTTACATTCAATTGCAGTGAGATGTTATTTTATTTATATTTTAAAAATTATTCTTGTTAAATAAATCAAGGTAACTAGAGCAGCAGCAAGTCCTGAAAGCTGGTACAATAACCTACCATAAGTTATCACCTGTGATAAATTTGAGGGTTAGACAGCATCAAGGCGTTTCACAGTGCAGGCACTCACATGCCTATAAATTATGGCTTCATAAGCCACAACTGAAGAAAGAGGGTGGCTGCACCACCCTCTTCCTACAAGACACAGGAAAGCAGCTCTTGTTTCTGTTCATCTGCAGTTTTTTGCCGCACTAATCAATATGTAATTTGTCGAATTTTGTTGGCAGTCTAAACACACAAATATTTGAACTCTCTCAGTAGTACCATCTATTGTAGTGACCACGCCACATCTCATTTCTAATGAAAGAGCAATATATCACAAACCTGTTACATCGCTCTAACCCCGGCATGTGTGTGTGTGTGTGTGTTTGTGTATCTCTGCAGACCATTGGTCCTAAAGAGGGCTGGCAGGTGTACAGCTCGGCCCAGGATGCTGATGGGCGCTGTATCTGCACTGTGGTGGCACCAGAACAGAGTCTGTGCTCCAGAGATGCCAAGAGCAGGCAGCTCCGCCAGCTATTGGAGAAGGTAAACACACACATAGGGGCAGATTCACCACCCCAATGCATGAATGCAATACGCAAAATGAGGGGATGATGAGGGAACAGATCTCTCATAAGTTTATAGTGCTTACTGTCATTACTCAGATTTAATAACCTGTATGTCTTCGCCACTATGCAATACTATACTGTTTTTGTATTGTATTGTATTCTGTTCTGTGTTATTTTATACGATACTATACCCAATGATGGACAAAGTTACCCATTACTTGAGTCAAAGTATCTGCACTACAAGTGAGAGTTTCTCAGTCAAATGTGTATTTGAGTTGAGCTTTTAAAAATACTGCAGATGGCTTGCTTGCGTTTGTTTCACAGAGCTGGATGATGTATTTGTACATCGAGCCCACTTGACAGCGGGTTCTGTGATTGGTTTTTGCTCCTGTGAGGAACACAGCGTGTGGCCAACCACATTTTAGGAAAGAAAAAATAAAAATCCAACAGCTGATGTCGAAGCTGTTTAAGATGTTGCTGTTTAGAAGTAGAGAGTAACAACAAGTTTCACAGAAGTGTTGTGGAGTCAAAAGTGTAATATTTGTCTTTCAAATACAGAGGGGTAAAAGTCATGATTTTCCAAAAAAAAAAAAAAAAAATACAGTACAGAACAGATACCCGAAAAAACATAGTCAAACAAACAAGTCCAGTGCTCAAGTAAATGAACTTCATTACTGTCCACCACTGACTACACCTTTTACTATACTAGACTATATTACATTGCACTGTCCTGCACTCTACTATATTGCACTATGCTATAGTGTATTGGGCTACATTATGCAATACAATGCTGTACTATTATGCTAAACTATATTCTATGCTGTATTACTCACTGCCCCGCTCAGAACTCCATTAACCTCCCTGTCATAATCTTATACTATAGCCTACTGTATTATATTATATTATATTATATTATGCGATGGCATGGTATGTTATGCTATGCTATGCTATGCTATACCGTACTATTACTATACTAAACTGTATTACATTGTGCTATAATTGTATTGTATATGTGCATTGTGCTATACTATGCCATACAATACTATATGAAACTATATGAAACCAGACAAAACTATGCTATACCCCTCTGTATTTTCTACTACCCTGCTTAGAATTCCATTATTATCTATTACACCACACTACAGTATAATTTCCATCTCCTGTTCATGTTATGCTATAGTATACTATACAGAAAAGGTTTATTTGGATAATTCAGTTTTAATTCAATTCAAATAATTCAACTATCAAGTGATAAGGAGTAGATTTTCAACATTTTAAAGTATCATTTCTCTACTTGGTGCTTCTTTTCAGAATATGCAATCCTAACAACCCAATTATCATGACCCCAATTTTAGGTGTAAAACCAAGCCTACCCTCACCCTATTTCTAATCATAACCTTAGCCCACACACTGAATATCCATAAACTGTTTTCCACATGATTATGAATATCATTGGATATTCATAACTCAGTAGACTGTTTGCTGACATATTATAGTCATTTTATAGCAAGTTGAGTATGAACATTGGACCATCCAAATACTATGGAACCTGCTATATGCTGCTGTAATACACTGTAGTATTCACACTATCTATTTTCACCATGCTATATGATGATTACATTGCATCATACCAGCAGCTGGTGTGATGTACAGTAACTAGCAACCTGCTGCATAAGCTTGCCACTTAAATCATAAATGTAGTACAGTGGATGTAGATGTCAAATCCACCATACCAACATCAGTAATAATGCTTTGAATTGTGTCCTTGTCACAGGGAGATGAACATAAATCATGCCGCTGATTTATGTTAGCTATGGAGCTGAAACACTCGCCACAACTAGTCTTTGACGTAGTGACTACAGATGACAAAAGACACCTTTCTACCCCGCTTGAAAGAAACCTCACATGTCCGGGGCTAGTTGGCTGAAGAGTTCACGGTAGCCCTTTTTGAGGAGAATATTTATCATTCTTGTCATATTCTAGGTCCAGAACATGTCTCAGTCCATTGAAGTGTTGAACCTACGAACCCAGAGGGATTTCCAGTATGTCATGAAGATGGAGAGCCAGATGAAGGGCCTGAGGACCAAGTTCAGACAGATTGAGGATGACAGGAAATCCATCATGGCCAGAAATTTCCAGGTATTTTACAGCCTGCTTTAAACATAGTCTGACTTACATGTATGTTCTGTGGATCTTAAAATATATAAAATATCTTATAGACATAGGAAGCATGAATACACACATATTGGGTTCAAAATTCTTCTTTGGTCCAAGATGGGCAGTTTTTTTTTTTGTTTTTTTTAATTTACTAGTATTCTCTAATTTTTCTATTAGGTGAGAACAAAATTTAAAGGATATTTTGGTTATTTTAATGATTTTTTTCAGCATGATTGTGATGAAATTTGCGTTTAAATTTCATCATCTACCTCACTGGACAGCTGTCATACCTCCAGATTGCCATAAGCGTTTTTGTCAGATTCACAGACACAGGACAAAGATCAGTTAAAACACATCCTTTCAACAGAAAAACACTCTGCAGTGGGCGGAACTATATATCCAATGTCCTATTATCCTTTGCCTGAAATGTGTTTCTGTTTTAGTTATGTTATTTGAAATAGACGGGGCACATTGTTTGCAGCTTATGATATCTCCCTACAGGCATCACAAATTGTGCAAAAATAGCTGCAGGTCCCCCAATATTGGCAGTCCGAGGTATGAAAAACACAATTATCAGTTATGTGCACACTAATGTAATTAACCACACTTACAAAAAGCGAGAAATACTGCCATAGTTTGTTTGGGAATCATTTTAAATTCATAAACGCAAATGATTTTTGGATGTGTGTGCATTCCAAGTATAACACAGAAAAAAAATGCTCTCAAACTGAAGCAAGAAAATCCTGCTAAAAAAGAATTAAATTAACTGTTATTACTGAAATGTTGGGATAATTGTTCAGGCGCAGGCTCGCAGCTATTTTAAGATATAACTGGAGCATGACTGTAACTTTGTTCAAAGGACATTTAATCACTTTTTGGTTTTAGCTGTTGGAGGTTACCTGTTGGACTTGTGTGTATTTGACAGCAGCGCTCTTGGACACCTGGAGGTATGAAAGCTCTACAGTGAAATAACTAATGGAATTTTAGAATGAATCATCATGATAGCAAACAGTAGGGAAATAAGGTCCAGGCTGAAATAACTGGAATTATCCCCTCAGAGTGCTTGTGACCACTGTTACTCCAAATCAAGCCATTTCTTGTTACCTGGGTTGGAGCAGATGCAGCATTAAGGGCTTTTTTTTTTCAATGCTTTACACTTATCTGCAGTTCCTTCTTGAAAATGAGAAACAATTTTTTTTTCCTGATTGTAACTTCAGATGCTAGGATCTCTATCTGATGAAGAAAAGTTATTTTCTCCTCTTGTTGTCCTCAGGAGGCATCCTGCTGTGGGATTCTAGTTTTGTTTTTTTCCCCCCCTTCTCAAATGCAATCTCCAGGTTTGTTTGTGTGTTTTGAGCTTTGTGCATACAAAGAGAATTGGGGGGTTTGCACATCATTTTAATTTGTATTTTCTTTGCGTTTCCTAAGAACAGAGAAATGAGAAATACACGAGGCCCACTTTATTGCAGGTTACCGATCGTTTCTGACAACTCAGTGCCAATGAGCAGTTGCATGTGAGAGAAATTAGTAATGCAAGTGTAACATGATACAAAGCTCCAAAAACCACCAGCTGATACTGTACACATTCAAAAGCTCTTATTTTGCCTAGGTCATGGCAGACTTAAGACTGGTATTCAGATGAAACATAGAAAACAACATCTAATATCTTAATGACATATTATTATGCATACTTGCCAGTTTGAGCTCATGTCAACAGAGGCATACTGTGGGAATTAAGATTTTACGATACTGTGCACGTATTCGTTAAAGGCAAATGAATGAAAACAATAGGTTATTTTTGTTTGAGCAGCTAGATCTACAGTTGTTACGTTTCCAAAACCCATGTTTACTGGCGGTCTCTGCTTATCTCGTGTTCTGCAGTGAAATCGGACATTATCTAGGTAATCCTTGGCTTCCCTTCAAACAGCTGCTTAAATACTTCCAATAGAATGGCTTTGTGTTTTTTGCAATGCCTCTACTCAGCAGGTTTGCATCATTTGAATTGGTGGGGGGGGGGGGGGGGGGGGGGGGGGGTTAATTTACTGTCACTTCTACTACTACTGGAGCTAGTACTACTTCTACAAGTAAAAATAACACGTCCATTTGTATAAAAAAGGCAAAAGCTCAGAATTCTAGACTTGATCAAATGTGTGGTTTGGCAGTATGTCAGTATGTATAATATCTAACAGCTCTCTAATTCACCACAGCACACATTTGTGGGGTTCAGAAGCTGTTTTCTTGCTGCAGTTGTTCTGTGTGGATTGCACTGAACATCTGGTATGGGAGCTGCTAAATACTGAGACGAGTGTGTACCAATCATCAGTATGGCACGAACATCAGCAGCATCATAAAAGCAAACAAGCTGAACATCAACAATGCTGAATACCCCGTGAAAACTAATTGGAAAGAAATGTGCACCTGATGCTTTAAGGAACTCGGCACTTTTCTGGGAGATTTCCAAGCTGGTCAACTTACATGAGCACATAGACTTGCCAATTAGCTCAGTGAGATAGAAGGTGCTCCTTGGCCTCAATTGATGCAAAATGCACATTAAAATGTCACCTTTCTATAAGAATTTCCCAGTTTGGGATCAATAAAGAAAATCTATCTATCTACATAGACGCCAGTGTCCCTGGTAGATCACATGCTCCATGCTAACACTGTGGTACACACTATGGTGACTGATAGTAGGCCAGTAACACTAATTGGCACATTTGTTTCAATGTTATGCAACCAGGTATGGCAGTTTTGTGTAGGGAACTGCTAAAACCTATATGAAATAAACAACAGGGGAACTAATTCCCCTGTTGAGTTGAATGTGATGGGCAAAGGGAGGAAGTATACAGCTGTACACAGATGTGGTTCAGCTGATACAGTTGCAAAATTAAACCTGGCCTGTCAGCTATTAAAGGTGCACTATGCAAAATTGAGGGACGATTGAGGTAAGTACCTTTTAGCCTCTGCTGACACACATAGAATTTATCAGGGCCATTGAGTTTCAGCCAGGCTGCCAATGAGAGCCATGTAGACTCATCTTTAAAATTTTGTGCGTATTCCATTTTTTTTTTTTTTTTTGTCAGTTGAGACTCCAGGGTCCTCATCATTGGTTCGACTAAGAGAACCATGTTCATTCAACCATCACTTTTGTACTTCTTCGTCGCTGACCAATGAGTCCAGCTCCCACAAACTTGCATTCTCTTAATGGTGAACATTTAACATTTATTGACTTGAGGCCTTGCTCCTCTGTCAAACTGTCTCTCATCACCTCTGTAAAGAAATGCCTCTTGTGTCTGTTCCTGGCCCATCTCACTAATCCACATCCTCCGCCCTCTCTCTCTTTTCCATTTTCCCTCTGTCACCGCCTCCTTTCCAGGAGCTTAAGGATAAGATGGATGAGCTGAAGCCGTTGATCCCTGTGCTGGAGCAGTACAAGACGGACGCTGTGCTCATCTCCCAGTTCAAGGAGGAGATCAGGAACCTGTCGGCGGTGCTGACGGGCATCCAGGAGGAGCTTGGGGCCTATGACTACGATGAGCTCTATCAGCGAGTCCTGCGACTGGACAGCCGGCTCCGCAACTGTATGGGCAAGCTAAGTGAGTGGCTAATGCAGAGGGCGGCTTCACTTGTTCGGTGAATGGTCAACACATGCTAGCATGCTGAGCTAGTAAAAGAAACTTAAATGTTTGACTACTGCAGTTAAATTTACTACAAACTATGTAAATATAGCACTGGTACTAGTATTATAAAGGTCTAATAAATAGTACTAACAGTAACTGAGTTAATAGTATGTCTAGTATTCACATGATGTCATATCAGTGGCCATATTGTTGACATCAGTGACTGCCAGGTGAGAGGAAAACAAATACAAGTGGCACACTGAAAAATTTGTTGTGCCAAAATTTGTTCCCCCTCCAATATAATATGTGTCAAGGAAATTAACATGGGGTCATGCACGTGATAAATGACAATTACACTAATCTATAGCCTGACGTTCTTGTAGAATCAATGGTTCCTTGTGGTTTGTGATAATAATATAACAAACAAGTGTGATCTCTCTTTGTTAACCCGAGAAATGCTTTTAAAATGTCTCGTGTTGCCGTTAGAAAAAAAAAAAAATTGTGCAAAAATTGTGTTTCCCCTAAAATTGTTTTCTCCTGGTGGTGCCCCTGCCTAGATTTCACACGAGGGAAGAAATGAATCAAACCATCCCTATTGTTTCGGGACTGTTTTCCCAGCGCCGGCTTATCAAACGATGAAGCCATTTTTTATCGTCCTAAGTCGCTTTCTCAGTTTTATATGACTCAGGCCCAATTAATCCGGTCTTTTGTTCTTATCTCATCTACCTGTATCTCATATCTTGGATTAATTCACTCATTTAGGCATAACCACTTTTCAGTTGTCCATGTAAGCTGGTATGCTGTTAGTGCCCTGCATTTCAACAATACGATTTTGTATTTCTGGGTTTTGTGAATACTGTTGATGGGTATACTAAGTGTACCTGTAGTCAAGCTCAAGCCATATTTATTTCAACTAAAATTACTGGATTGACCATTTCTGTAACCGCATTAGAAATAACACAGAGGGTAGCCCAAGCATATACCCGTCAAGCTTTTACCATTAATACAAGCCGTATTCATATTAAGGGAGGTAATATGAGCTAGACATAAGGAAGCTGCTGTAGCTGCAAACAGCAGTTGTGCCACTATGCTTCAACATAAATAAAACAGCTTTCTGCTGGTGGTATCTTAGTATGCACAGAGGGCAGACTCTCTGGTGGCACAGGCATGAAATTGGCTTGAGAAATCTAGTTAGAGGAAAAAAACACCACAGCACATCTTATCGCTGCATTTCTTTATTAACAGCGTGTGGGAAATTAATGAAAATCACTGGACCTGTTACAATAAAGACATCTGGAACCCGGTTTGGGGCATGGATGACTGATCCCCAAGCATCGACAAGAAACAACAGGGTGAGTTACGGAAGCAGAGGGGAGTCAGTGTGGTCTCTGATGCCTGTGTGCCGTGCACAATATCTGTTGTTGCTTGTTTTGTTGTTGTGTTCCTTTTTAAGAGAAGGAATTTATCGCACCGATCAAAGACTGCCCAGACTAATATGATGGTGTAGGGTTTTAAGCTGGAAAAAAAAAAAAATAGATTCTCACATGTGGGGTGGTGAGCTCTTCTTGAATTGTATTTTTTGGTTTGTAATCATGTAGCAGATTATGTAAAGATGACCTTATTTAAACAGGTTTCCTTAATTGGTTTTGTTTGTGATGCTTGACATGTTCATCAGGCCATGACTGCACTTAATTCTCTCTATCCATCATCTTCATTGTTTCTGATGTAGGTCTGGTATATGGACAGTTACACCAACAGCAAGATTGTGCGTGAGTACAAGACTATGGAGGACTTTGTTGCAGGGGTGGTTTCTCGAACCTACAGCCTTCCATTTAAATGGGAGGGAACCAACCACATCGTCTACAATGGATCGCTTTACTACAACAAGTACCAGAGCAACATTATTGTCAAGTACAGCTTTGAGACGGGCAGCGTGCTAGCCCAGCGAGCTTTGGAGTTCGCCGGCTTCCACAATATGTACCCGTACACATGGGGCGGTTTCTCAGACATTGACGTCATGGCGGACGAGCTGGGCATGTGGGTGGTGTACGCAACCAATCAAAACGCCGGGAATATCGTCATCTCACAGATCGATCCCGACACCCTGCAGGTCCTGAAGACGTGGAACACTGAGTACTCCAAAAGGAACGCAGGCGAGTCGTTCATGATCTGTGGGACGCTGTACATCACCAACTCTCACCTGTCAGGAGCAAAGGTTTACTACGCATTCTCGACGAAGACCTCCACCTACGAGTACACTGACATTCCTTTCCACAACCAGTACTTTCATATCTCAATGCTCGACTACAATGCCAGAGAGAGGGCACTGTACGCCTGGAATAACGGACACCAGGTAATATTTAATGTCACCCTCTTCCACGTCATAAAAACTGATGATGACTCTTAGACACAACAGTGATTTTTTTTCCAGCCACAAACAAAACACCATCCTTTGCAGTACAAGGATGTCATAATTAGTTTTCTTTTGTCAAAAGTGGACTGCATATCTTTACTTGCCATTACTTGAACTTTTGTAATTGTGGTCCTGGATACTTGGCTGAATTGAGCATGGACACTTAATTACATAATGGAGAATATGTCATAGTTTTTGGGATTTTTATTTATTTATTTATTTTACCTTTTTCATTGCTGCTGATCAGACTGGTATGCCTTATTTGCTACGTGTTGGTTCTGCCAGCCGATGACTCTTGATAGCTTTTGCATGAATGTCAACATTTTGTCTGCAGTAATTTACTATACTATAGCTGTGTTTCTGTTGCAAATCTGTTCTGCTCACAGTATTTGTATTAATGTCTATTTGAAACTATTTAAATCTTGAAAAGGCCACCTTCTCCTGCATATTTGCTACCATGTGAAGCTAGTTGATCATATAGTAGCCATTCTTTTAAAGATGGCCTGTAAAATATTGCTGTTATGTATGTCTCTGTGTAAGAAGTAAATTTGTATTTTTTATAACACAAAACCATAAGAGGAAATCTGTGTACATTTTCATTAAACTTAAATTACATTTCATTAAAATGTTTTTGACTAGTACAATGGACATTTGCCATGATCTGATTTGGAAAAAGTCACTTCATTTGCACTCATATTCCTCTTGGGCCTGTTCTCTAGATCATGACGATTGCCGCACTAAAATATGAATCTCATTTCCTCTTTAGTTACACTACTTAAAGGGACAGTTCACCCATTTTGAGAAATGTGATATTATTTCAATCTCCCCCAGCTGTTCTGTAGGACAGTAGTGGTGCTATCTTCCTCTCATTGTTACTGAGTGCTGGATACTGGCTGGATGCTTCACATGCTAACTGTTAGCCTCCTGCCACTAAGGTGGACTTCCCCCCAGCTAACATTCTGAAAAATAACCACCTCAACCCAGTCAAGTTGCTTAATAAACAAAGTCTGAGTTTGATCTTTAGCTGAACAGCGCAAAGTGACAGCTTGAAAATAATGATGGTTGTCTGAATAAATACATTTTTAAAAATCAACAATTAAAATCTTGGCTACTGCTCCTCCAGCACAGAGTGATACAGGAAGTGCAGAAGATGCCGGATCATTCTGGATGTGAATAAAAGGAAAAAGAAATTTCTAAACAGTAATTTGAGCAAAAGCATTGTGCGAAAGTGTACAAAGGGTAGTTGCACGTGCATTTTGTTCAAATAATATCAAATTTTTCAAAATCAGTGAACTATCATTTTAATCGACAACCCACAGTATGTGGCATATATCTACATGAAATGAATGCATTTGGTATCATTTGCGAAAATAACATG
Source organism: Myripristis murdjan (assembly GCF_902150065.1). NCBI lineage: Eukaryota > Metazoa > Chordata > Actinopteri > Holocentriformes > Holocentridae > Myripristis > Myripristis murdjan. Next base: position 23,533,040 of record NC_043999.1, on the reverse strand, counting down.
GATTTTGGGGTGATGTTGAATAATGAAGGCAGTAAATGGCAATGATGACAGCACCTCACAGAAACAGGAAAACTAGGAATTTTCATGCACTCACCCGGAGGCTTTTTGACGACTTGAAAGTTGTCCTTTGGCATTTCAATCAGCAAGAAGCAGGAAATAGCTGGGATGATTCAAGGTGCTCACTATAATTTCCTCCGTCTCCCCATCCGGCCTTTATCTTCAAAGCCCAGTCGGCCCTTGGTTTATGGCAGCGGATGGTGATTTTTTTGAATGTATTAGAGTCATGTTTTTTATTCTGGTGCATACATCATGAAGCTTGCCCACACAAATACACACTGCAAATGTGCACTTAGTACTATATCTGTGACTTTAATTGATGTCTATCAGCAACCAGTAGGAGCTGCAACTGACAGGTGTCTAACACAGTGGCCCGTAAAGTCATATTTTCACAGCAAAGAGGAGCAAGCAAGAGAGCTACAACGAAAAATGAGGAGCTGCTATAGGCTATCACCATCTAGAATAATAGAAAAATAACACTGCCTTGTCATTTTCTTCTTTGGCTTCAGAATGAGGCTTTTCAACCCCTGTAGCTGAAATGTCTTGCAATACCAGTTGCTCGCTTGCAACATTGTCGTCTATCACCGCAGTTGAAATTGCCAGTAGGATTGGAAACAGGGATGCACTGGCCATTGGGAGTATAAGGAAGAAATCCTGGTGGGCAGGGAGCACATAGTGAGCCGGGTAGAGCGCAAACTTTTTTTTTTATAATCTTAACCTCAAATAATGACATTTTCGACCAGGCTCATCCAATACTCTAGATAAAGAGAGGGTGGTAGAATCTCATCATAATGGCTATTACTTGTGTACCTGAGTGTCACCCCTCCTCCTGCTGCTCTTTGGTCTATCTGTCAGTCAATGCAGCCCAGCAGGCAGCCCCCGCAACCCCTCCCCTCCTCACTCAGATGTGTTTGAGACAGAGTGGAGAACTCAGCACCGGCACTACAAAAGCTAAGATAATGGAGAGGCAAAATATAAAGAGAAACTATGGAGCAGAAATACTAACAAAAAACAAAACAAAAAAACAACAACTATTGAGACATCTGCAGCCAAATGCAGAAAACTTCACAGATAGCAAGTCAGAGGTAGTTCAGTAGCCTTTTATTAAGTCATGATTACTGAATATTTGGGCTCTTAGCCTTGTTTATCTTGCCATTCTAATCATTATCACATAACATTAGGCTACTAAGTAGTTAATATTAATTCTGAAAATGTCCTAAAATGACATGAAAGAAAGAATAGGCTAATAGACTTTGAACCCAAAATACAACCCAACACACAAAATCAATTATTACTGACTCAATCTGTGATTTTTAAATAATACGTGGAAATATAGATCTATGTTATTCAAAATGTATAGAAATTGCATGAACAAACATATTACAACAAACGTTTTTAAAATCCATCTGTACAAGTTGTCCACTGTTGTGCCTTGCATTAAGAGCTCAGTCAGTCAACTAACCATTCATGATGGTTGTCGGTTGTTTATTTGTGGATCACAGGCTGTGCTGTTTATCTGATGTATGAGTGTTCATGATGATGCAGCATTGTTCATTAGGGAAAACGGTTAATTTTTTGCTTAATACGCCTTCTGCTTTATCTTAAAAATAGTAGGCCTCAGAGGGCCTTATTTGGTTCAGGAAGCTTGTAGATTACTGTGGATTTGCTGTGATGCAGGCAGGTGGTGGTGGTGGTAGGGGCTGGTGTGTACACGCTGTGTGACGGTGGTTGGGTTGGGGGTTTCGGAGAACCTGCAGAACCTGTGACTTTTTTTTTTCTCAGTCTGTCCCTGTATATGATCCTGACAAAACACATCTGTGCAAATGCATTTCTGAAGTTTCTTTGGAGTATTTTTTGGCTCAAGTGCATTTTATCAATGTTATGGGACAGCCTCCAGGAAGAAGAGCCTCTGGCTGATTGTCCCAGTACAAATAATTGTCCCGGTCCGTCCCTCATTGGGAATATCTTGAAACTCTTAAGGACTTCTGTTCCAAAACAGAGAATAAGCTGGAGAGTTCTGAAAGCCAGAAACTGCAACATCTGCCCAAGCAATCTTTGAGTTACTCCCTACAGATAAAGGTCATTTTGTACTATGGGGCGGTAAAAATCCACATATTGCCTCTTTAATTGGTATATTACAATCTGTGGGTAAAAATGTATCATTTGACTATGTGACTTTTGGTAACACCTCATTTTACACTGTGGAACCTGGATTGTAGGTACTAAATAAATTCCCAGGAGGTATTTAGAAAAGTACTTGAAAGCAGCAACTGTCTAGGGCATACTTTCCCAATGAGAATATTTTATTTACATCCAATTTCTAAGTAGGTTTCAATCATAGAAATTGAATGAGCTGACAACATCTAATCAGCTAATATTAATGTTTGCCTGAGAAAGGCTATAAATTATCTTCCAGTCATTTTTAATAACTTTAGCAGCAAACCATTTTGTGTGTTAACTTTTACTTACTCCTTTGATGTTGCTGTGAGCCAAACACACTGTGACAGAGAGAGAGCCACTGATCGCCAGGTGCTTGTGTTGTCACGATGGGAGTGTCAGTAAAATTATTCAGTCGGTTCCTCAAGGATGGCGGCCAGTAGGTTCACTGGCAGGACTATTCCCGTATAATGCTGGTTCGACCCATTCAATTTCTATGGTTTCAGTACACTTACCAATCATTTATTTTGTTTTATTGCTCTTACAATCAAGTTTCAAAATAATTTCCTTGTAATACTTATAATTACAATCGTATTTCCTTGTAAATTCCTGGTAATCAACTGACTTTAATGATAACATTGTGTCACCATCTCCTTTCCAAAAGATTTATAACAAGAATGTACTAAGTTCTTACAATGCACTTTCAGAACAATGTCCCATTGACTATTTTTTGTTGTCCAACTTATTTTCTTGTAAATACATGGCAATTAATTAATGGACCGTAAAATGAAGTGTTACTTTTCTCACTCCTTTCCATTTTTTGTAAAACAGAAAAATTATAAAAAATCCCTACTTATTTTCCATCCAGGGACCAATGCTACAGGTGTCATTGTGTGCAAGCCCACCCATGCCCACTGTCCCTTTCCCCAGCTCCGCCCCTACTGTCCACCACCAGCAACCATATCTGCAAAAATAAAATCAGAAATAGCTCTTGCAGAGTACTCGATTAGGATTGATCATCCTCCTGTTCCTCCCCTCGCCCGGCACATGGCTGCTTGGCTGAACGGTTGGCTGGATGGTTGGCTGAGGGGCTGGCAGGGCGGCTGGTGGGCTGGATGGCTGGCTGGCTGTCCGGCTGGCTTGGCAGGTGGCTGATTGGAGGTTGGGCTCTTGTTGGTAGAGATAGGAGCATTAGATCAAAGTCTGCTTGTTTGACCACACACATCTTTATCTGTGCTCAGCAGCTGTCACCTGATACACAGGATAGACAGCGTGCGCTCCAGTGGGAGCTATATCAGAAGAGACTATTGATTTAAGATGGTGAGAGACCTGCATTGACTTTGCTTGTGGATTTTGGATGAAGGGAATTGACTTAATACCATTAAAATCACACCATTAAATTAAGGCTTGTTGACTCACATTTGATGTCTTTTTTCTTATTTGGTCTCTTACTTAAAAATGGCACAGAGGAGCTGTGCCAGGTCAGAAATAAATGCATTAGAAATAGGACCTAAAGATCTTTCATCTCTATGTAAATACCACAAAGACAGATTTCTATCAGTCAAATAAAGCTTCAATGCTCAGTGTAAAAAGTTAAGGGCAGCAGGATGAATTTCTCCCCAGTGATGTAAATATAAATACGAACCCTTACATTGACTACCTCACCCCTAATACATAATTTTTGCATCAAGTACTCACCATGCGCTGCCTTCAATGGTAAACTCATATTCCAAAAATAGCCTATTAGCCATCTCTGGTCCAATGGGGAAAAACATAGGTTAGTAATTTTACATTTTTTTCAAAAGCAAAACATTGAAGGCAGCACATGGTTAGTACATGATACAAAAATAATGTGTTATGATACTTGATAATATGTGTCACAAATACCTATCGCAAATCCTATCTACAGTGCTTACATGCACATCTTCATGCACCCACAGCACATATAATGAAAGAAAAAATAAAAATCACATCAGTGTCAAATGGTCACTGTATATTTTCCCTGCAAATTTGCATAAATATCACTTTCTCCCAGTATACTGTATCCTGAACATATACATCCTCTGAACATGCACATGCAGAGTCTAGGAAAGGATTTGTGCAGTGCTACCCAAATATATTTTGTACCATAACAGTCCCTGGTGGTGGAGTTTAGCGAAGAGGATCTATTGGGTTTCTCTTCATACATGGATGCAGAGTTTCCCTTGTGGGGCAATCGCACGCTGTTCCATTTCAACTAAATTAATGGAAATTCCCAAGAAAAAAAAGTCATTTTATTCATATGTTGTAATGACTAGGTGGTATCTGTCAATAATCCGTCTGAGCTCATAATTCAACTCAAAGGCACCTCATCCTGGATTAGGTCAAGAAACCAGGGTACCTTGAAATTCTTCCCTTGAATCCCCTTTAAAACTTTTGCTATACCGTGAAGGACTTCCTCTCAGAGGCTTCTCGAAAATGTGTTCGGCACGTCATCGGCCCAGATTTGATTGCCCGGGGCGCCGTGATGTATGCCAATTACCTCAGAAGTTGGGAAGCCAAAGTGAGGGCGTGATGCAGTTTTATGAGACGGTAATTTCCTTGAACTCAAGGAAGGCAGGATATATGGTGCCCGACACCTGCCAGAGCTGGTTTCTGTTCTCGTAACAAAACGTAACCTCTACCTTGGCTGAAAGTGCATCAATACAAGAGAGTGAACTTCCTTGAATAAAGCCTAATTGTGTTGTGAAATCCCAGCCCTCATCTCCCCAAAGCCCTAATGTAATACACGTTTTATTACTGCAGGAGAGGCTGTATTGAGAGACATCCACAACCACTTCCGCAAAGCGAGAGTTTAGGTGTCACAGTGTGGTTGGAATCAAATGCTAATTTCCCTCAGTTATTTTTCTCAGCCAAACTCTCTTTTTTTCTCTCTCTCTCTCTTTCTCTCTCTCTCTCTCCCTCTCTGTACTGTGTGCTGCTATTGTGCTATAAAAAAAAGGCTGGAAAATTACCCACCATGGGAGTTACAGTATGACCTTGCTGCATTGTGGGCCGTGGTACTAGGTAATTATCATGTCATCTGAGTAACCGTTCTGTCTCCCCATTTGACATGCCAGGGCTCATGGTGGAATGAGAATATCACCCATCGCCGATTAAGTTCCAAGGGGTTGAAATGAGAATAAATTATCATACAGAAGATCACAGAAGAAATAATCATATTACATTACTGGTATCCACCCTAGCTGGTGTCAAACTGTTGGGTGCTTTGATTTGTTTCTCCATGAGAAGACACCGCAAGATGCTGCATTACTTTTGTAATTAACATCAGAAAGGCTGAGCCAGGGTCACTTGATAGCATCAGCTGACTGTAATAATGGACATCTGCTTTGATCTGATGTGGAAAACGTCACTTCATTAGCACTCATTTTTCTCTTGGGTCTGTATTAATCTGATTTCCCTTTTAGTTATTCTACTTAAAGGGATAGTTCACCCATTTTGAAAACTGTGATATTATTTCACTTCCCTCCCAGCTGTTATGTAGGACAGTAGTGGTGTTATCTTCCTCTCATTGTTACTGAGTGCTGGATGCTGGCTGGATGCTCCACATGCTAACTGTTAGCCTCCTGCCATTGAGGTGGACTTCCCCCCAGCTAACACTCTAAAAATAAAAATAACTAAAAATAACTGCCACTTAAAGAAAGTTTAACATCATCTTCCAAATGTCACTGCCGTTTATAACTGTAGTTTTCCTGTTATCAACATCCAGAAAGATCTGGTGACTTAATGCACTTTCAGGCACTGTTCACTTTCACTTTTCAGTTTTCAAAATGGTCAGCATTTTATGCCAATCTGGGCTGTAAAGCTTCTGCTACACACCATCAAAACCACATTTTGCTTAATAAACAAATTCAGTGTATACACACACACACACACACACACACACTCACATATATATACATATGTGTGTGTGTGTGTGTGTGTGTGTGTGTGTAAGGAATGGAATGCAATGGACTTTATTGTCATTGCATGACCAGGCACACAACAAAATTGCAACTTCCCTGTAGTGCACATATACAAGAAATAAATAAAAATATATTGAATAAAAAAGATAGCAATAAGAAAAAAAATTAAAAATCTATACAAATGAAAAGGGAGTAATAAAAATATCAAATAAGCAGCAAAGGCACAAAATACACGCACGCACGCACGCACGCACGCACGCACGCACACACACACACACACACACACACACACACATACGCCTGTGTGTGTGTGTGTGTGTGTGTATATAGATATAGATATAGATATAGACATAGACATAGATATATAAGATGTTCAAACATTACATTTTTGAGTTGCAGCATGTAAATATTTCCACATAAGCTCTTTCCCCCAATTCTGAAAATCCTTAGGATGGTACCCAGAATATACAAATAAAAGCTGGGCTACTGAGCCGTGTATACACCTCGTCCTGTTTAATGTTGCTTTTCAGTGGGTGGGAGTCCTCTTTCCATGGTAATATTTGCAGTGATTTGTTTATTTATGTACTGTGTATAGCGGCATTCATGAATACTCTATCAGGATGCATATAATATGACCTTAACTGGGACACAGGCTATTTTCTGGAATACTAGGTTCATGTAAATGCCCTTTTGCCAAAACCATTTAATGATCTAATTAGTAGAGTCCCTTTCAAAACTCTCAAGAGGCACATTGAAGTTTACATTTGCCTTGAAAATACAGCCACAAGGTTGTATGAGATGACTCAGCTGGCTCTTATTTCATTATCTTTTTTGCTCTGAAGATTGAACAAACAAGCTTGTTTTGAACCCAGAATAGCCAAATCTAGTTGAATACCATTAATCTGTCAGGCACATTTGGTTCTGGATGCCAAGTGCCTTTTAAAAAGCTCAGTCAATTAAAAAAAGCTGTGTGTCTTTTTTCTTTCTTTCTTTTTCTTTTTTTTTTACTTAGAAAAAGTGGAGTCTTTAAAAGCTAATTTTAAGCAAAAGTGAATCTGTTTGAAAAGGAGAATCTACTTGAAAAGTAAATTAGTGTTCTATTAGGGCCCTTGACATTACACTTCTAAAGAAAAGCAAAAAGGGAAGCATGTTTGTGCGTTTCATCATTTTCCTCCCTCTGGCCTGAGCAGTGAGTGGATTTCCAAGTGTGATTTAGTCACATCTAACCAAAAAGAAAGCAATATAAACCTCATATCAACACCAAGGCTTCATTTTCATTTCGTGTTGAAAAGTCTACAAGGTCTTGCGCTGATTTCCATATAAATCATAGGTGGACCTTGTTATTTTGCTTTTCTGGTCGGCCTATTCAAAAGTTGGCTGTGTTATTTATATTTTCGCTGTCACATCCCTTGTACCGTAAGGCTTGCACTCCTTTACATATCAAGTGCTGTTCTCCACCAGCACAGATGGGAAGAAGAAAACATCTGTCATGAAAGCCCAAAGACTTGAAGTGACTCTTATTACTCCACGCTTTTAATTTGAAGAGCTTGAATAGAGCCTCTGCCGTGGGAAGAGCTTGACCACTGCAATCGACACATTTCAGTTGTGACCTTAGACTCTTAACACTAGAAATTATTGAGTAGTTCGTGGCTGAAAGGCAAATGCAAAGATAAACGTTTCAGAAGGAGTCAGAAACAAATATCACTCAACTCCAATCTCCTTCGATTTGACAAAAAAAAAAAAAAAAAGGCAACTGATTTGTAAATTCATCAAAGCATTTGGGAGGAAATGTTTTTAAATCTTCATGATTATATCATGGTTTTTTGTTGAATGTTTTCACACAAACACTCATTTCCATAGCCAGTGCACTCACAGTTCAGAAGTTTGCATTTTTGAATGTAAATTTGTGAATCTCCGTTTATTTGTGGAGGTGGATGCTTTCCCAACTGTTCTTGGCGCACGAACCAACAAATGCCAGCTTCATCGGGGACGCTCCACACAGCTGGACTCCATGAATCTGCATAGTTATCTGCCTCATGGGACGCAACAGGATGACACAGGGGACAGATCAAGCCTTTTAAACACAGTGCAGTCACAAAGGGAGCATCGAGCAGAAATTCAAAGCAAAACCGATTTATCAGCTCATTTTAGCAGGTGATTTAACAAGGAAATAGTAGGCAAGAACTACTGAATTGTTTCATATGTACGTTTACAGCTCAAATTTGTACCATTTTATCTTACAAGTCAGAGGATACAAAATTGCGATTGCTGATTTGACTCTTCGATGTAGAATAAGAATAAGAGTAAGAATAAGAAAAAGTCACTGAGAAACATTTTAGTTGGTATTCGGTAGACATGCTTAAAATAACATTATTCAGCAAACATTTGGTTGCATGACTCAATACGATAGCAATAGTTGACATGATAGCAATTACTGAACAAAAACACATTTATGACTGTGGGCAAATCCCATTGTATTTATTTTTATTTCACACCAAGATATCATCGCTGTCTCTCTCTCTCTCTCAACTCTGTCTATCTCTCTTTATGATTACCTGTAAGGCAAAATACCTGAAATATAATCGGCGATCACAGGTGAACATGGCAAACATTTTCAGTGCATGTAGTCTCAAAAATATCCCCACAAAATGAGATCTCCAGAGGTTTAACTAGATCTTTGTGGTGTCATTGGTGTCATGGTATTAAAGTATGCTCAAAAACCCATTTCAAAACTGCCACAAGATATGATGATAGGCAGAGGTTCTACAAGAACGTTTGAAATGTATCAGCGAGTTTTCCTTGAGCTATCTTTCGTCAAAGAGTACACTCAGTTTCACAATATCACCTGCAAGCTGTTAAAAAAAGAACATGCAAAACTCTGGTGACCAGACAAGAGGCACCACACCTCTAAATCTGCAATGGGAAACATTTTTATATAAAATATACCCATTTTATCGACAGAGAAGAGCATCGCATGCCCACTAACTGAGGCACTGTGGACTTGCTGAACTTACTCAGATAAAAGTCTGCTGTTGGGCATGGTCACTTGTGCACCCACAGGGGGTGACACATCCAGACTTAAGATTTAAACTGTAGTGATGTGCAGGTCAATTCAAAATCCATAGGTGTCACAGATTTATCCACAAATCGGGAAGATTCGAAGCGAGGGAAGAGAATATTATTGGGTCATGTGGTGCAGATCAACACCCACTGATTAATAGATACAGATAATCATAGATAATTAATTTCTCATTCTGCCAGTGGCTTCATATATTGCACCATTTCTATTTTCAATATTTTTTTCTAAAATTAGACACAAGCATTAATGGGAAAAATCAGCGGGCTGCTAATGATTTTCACGCACACACTGTGCAAGTATGATAAAACCCTATCTCATTGTGGAATAGTTTTGAGGCGTCAGCTAGTGCATCATATCCCAGAATCCTCCTGCTTCTCATTCTTCAAAGGACTTCCACGTGAAGGTCCTCTAATAAGAGAAGTGTAACTCCTTTAAGGAATAGGGAGGTGGAAGTAAGAGAGCAAATGGTAGAAAAGTGACAGTGAATGCGAGCAAAGCAGAGGAAAACGTTAACAGTAAGTTGTTAATCCATGATGATGAACACTGTCTAACCTTAACCTCAGCCGTACCCTAACCTTAACCAAGCGTTATTGGTGCCTAAACTTGAACAAACTGCGACCGTATTAATGCATGTGCACCATGGCTTGTGGTGTATCTCCTGCTTTGCTAATTTAGGAAACAATCCTGTGGGTTGTATCAGAGGGTAGGAACAAATAACCAAATGTGGTTGTATGGTTTGGAGGTCTTGTTGCCCACTGCAGTCAGCCTAGGGGAAAACACTGAGAGTGCAGGTGGAGTACCACGTATCAAGGCTAAGTCCTTCCTGCAGCGACCTGGGTTTGATTCCAGACCGAGCGCTTTGCTGCATGTCACGCTCTCTCTCTCTCTCTCTGGCTTTCCTTAGTCTCTCTCTGCTATCACTATCAAATAAAGCAGAAACACCAAGGACTGCCAAACCTGAAATCATCACAAACACAAGAATCAGCCAGCGGGTGGATCGTTGCGCTTCACACATCAATATTAGATTTTTTTTTTTTTTTTTTTTGCCTCCGTCATCCTTTTGCTATAAAACATCACAGAACATAAACTGTGTGTAGTTTACTGATGCAACCTCACAGGATTTCTGCCTATTGAAAGTTACTTTTTTTTTTAAGATGATTTTTTTTTTTTTGGCATTTCTGCTTTATTTGACAGTCACAGTAGAGAGAGACAGGAAAGGCAGGGGAGAGAGAGGGCATGACATGCAGGAAATGGCCTGAGGTCGGATTCAAACCCAGAACGCTGCGATCAGGACTCTACCATGTCAGCTACCAGGGCGCAAAAGTTTTAAACTAAGAGGATATGAACAACCCAGAAGAGGCAGATGCGCATCTTCCCAAATATTAATTTGTCTTTAATGATGGGAATAACATAAATTCCTTATTCGAATGGTATTGTCCTTTAGATCTGGCTGATGTCATGTAACCTTGCCCATCTAATCCACAAACAACACCGCCAAAGACTTTAACACCTCACCCCAATGCAATCTACACTTCAAGGTGCTGTTTTATTACCACACACTCTTACGTGTGAGGCCATTTGTCGTTGCCCTGATCAGGTGATGAATGGACTCTGTGTCAGGTTAGTGGCGATGCAAGATAGAGGTGATAGGATTTACACCATGCCAAAGCAGAGGGAAGGGAAGTAATTAACAAAAAACCGTGGACACAAATCACAGTGACTCCATAGCCACAGTCCAACGCTACCCGAGAGATTTATCCAGGCTTTCCTCATCTGTTTATAAAAGAATGTGTGTCATGCTTGAAAAACAGCAATGCCAGCAGTCTTACACTTTTCACAGATTGCCTACATCCTTTACAGTTCTGTTACTTTTAGCATTATATTTGTCAACGTTAAGTTGTAAAGTATTAATCAAAATGATTGCTATGGATTGTAGACTGAATCAATTTGTACACAAAGCCATCTCAGCTGCTCTGTGTGGAAGATCTGGGAGGTTTGTTGAATCATTTAGGCTACCGCTTAAAGAAATATGAAAGAAGACAGGGCTTAATGAGGTGTATCTAGGGATCCAACAGTCATGGTATTATTTTCCTACAAATTCAATCTCATAAAAAATGAGAGCCTGTCATTGGCGACATTGATTTATTTCCCACAGGTGTGCATTAGTTTCAGTGCCAGTGCCTTGTTCGTGGCAAGCAGCCAGAGATTAACTACAACACATCAAAATGCTTTATATAGAGACATCCTCATCAAACTTCTCTTAGTTTGCTGTCTCAGCTATTGCGCTGGTTTTTTAGCTAGATTCATTTCTACTGGATTCATGAAAGGGCAAGTCTACAACAGTGAATGTCAATGTCATTTAGCATCACTTTGTCACGCAGGGAAGCTCCATTTAAAGGCTCATCCAGACGGGATGAGAATTACAGTGTAACAAAGGTGATAAAATATTAGCCATGCTCTTCTGTTCTGTCCATCGCTGCAGATGACATTTTTTTGGTTGGTGCCAAATTGCAGATGGAGGTGAGTAGTTTGGTCAGATGTTCTTCAGCTTGGGGACAGAATGAACTAGGAAATTCATGGAACCTTCCTTAACCCGCAGGAATATAAATATATTATTAGAGTAAACATGTTATGAATTCAGTCTTATGGGTTTGTTAAAAAGTTACTAGATAGTTTAATGTGCCAACAATATAAAGCTGGGCTTACACTGGACGAGTTTAGAAGTTGGTGTCGTCAATATTTTAACACTGTAGCCAATGCTCCTGATGTATGTGTGCATACTGTACAATCCGACTATCAATGACCGGAGTGCTCACACTGTACATGCCAACAGAAGACGACTTCATCTGGGGGCGGGTCCTTGTTGAGACGGACAAGCCAATCGGCCCCTGTGTGGACTGTTCTGGGTATACTGGCAATTGTCAATAAAGATTTGTTTGGTGAAACCTCCAAGGCAAATGGAGGTTTTGTTTTCAAGCAATGATGCTAGGAAGGCAGGACCGTGCTGCCTTGATCATCTTGGTCTGTTTGCCACACAATGATAAAAAAAAAAAAAAAAAAAAGAAACAAGAAAAGGCACTGACGTTAGGAAATCGACCCGTGGCTCTGCTGCAATAGCCGACCAAAATTTTTGGCATATCAGAAATTCATCCGAACATCCCACAGCTGGTCAGCAGCCACTGATCGATCCTTACTACCCCCTGTGCGCTGCTAGGCAAATGACGCCCCGATGAAGCTGGAATTCGCTTCAACTCTAAAATGAGTCATTCAGCTCAAATGTCAGTTCAGAAACAGGCTAATTAAGATTATATTTGATGTCTGATGAATTATGACATTTGATGTTAACAGAGAGGTTCCATCAATATGCTGAAAAGCTGTGGGCTAGTGTCTCTTTCACAGATTCAACCCTGGTTAGCTAATCATTCCAATCATCAGTCGTAACTGACAACATCTAGGAGTCCTGACAGACTTTAACCTCTGCCTTCACTTCACTGGCTCCAGTGGAGGGATGTGGTTTCTTGACAGTTCTGTTTGCAGAAACCTCTTCAAATGCATCGGTAAGTCTGTCTTTCACAGACACAGATCAAACTGTCCACTCATTTGGAATCAGGAAGTCACAGGATTGGTGGCAAAATCAAGTGCAAAGAAGCTGAAACCCAGAGACTAAAGTTAACAGTGCACCTACAAGGGTGCCAAAAACCAATCAGGAATTAGGGCTGAAATAATACTAGGGTCAAGGTGGAAATCACCAACATGGTTGTTCTGGATTAAAATTCATGAATAGCTCAATTACAGCTACACTAAGAATAATTACCCCTTCTGCCCTGGAGAAACTAATCCAGACCATTTTCCCTATGGGGGGAAATACACAAGGGTTTTCACATAATCACCCCTTTCACAGTGATTTAAGATGATGTTTAAAACTGGCTGTGCTAGGACAAGCATTGCCACCTCATTGCAATGATGTTTCTACGCTCCGTTGACATTTCTGCTTGCAGTGGTTCAGCTATGCAGCAATGATATTTCTGCTCAGTGGTGGTGATGCTTCTACAGCGCTGGTGATGTTGCTAGCTGCAGTGATGACATTTGTGCCTGTGCTGATGTCATTTCTACCCATGGTGACGACATGTCTACCCACACTAACGCTGTTTTTACCCCGTAGGACTGTACTTGCACTTGCTCATAGATCAGAATTTCTTATTAGGAATTACAAAGGTACTCTGAGAGTCTGGCGTTGCAAATATAAAATCATGAATTTAGACAGAATATTCAGATCACTATTGAGTTCACAGAATATTTAGTGGAGGCCACCTTGCAATGCCTCTCATTTGCATCAGCCCTAGTTATGCTTGACTTGTCATGTGCCTGAATATGTTGAATAAATGTTTGTTTGTGATAATAGCAAAACATAGAACATAGGTCTTTTTAATATTATCCTTGTTAATTTAGCTTGATAAACTAGCCTCATTAGAGACTTAATTTCTGTTTTAACTGCTGTGATTTATAGGCCATAGGCCAATTTACAGGACATTTTAATATTCATATTTGCTGTTGTTCAAATGCTCTTGTAAATATTATTATTATTTTATTTTTTTTTATCAGTGTTACTAAGTTTTTCAGCATGATACCAGCTGTCATTGTGTGTACACATTATAAAGAGCCTACCTTTGACCTTGTGCCATCACTTAGCGTTTCCCCCTGCATGTTGCAGACCACGTCTATCATTGGACCAGAAGGCCATTGTTTTCACTGGGCTCCTTACTAACTCGCTGCTGAGCCACATTCCCTCATTTGCTCTCGTGTCATCAGCTCTAACACTGACAGTAAATTTTCCTAGTTGTTCCATTCTTCTGTGCAGTTAAAAATTATAGCTCTCTTCAAGACCCAGATGAGCTTGTTGTAAATTTCAATAACAACGTCCCAGCTACTCTCAGTTCAGCCCCACTTAAGGTGGGGTTTCTCAACCAATGGGCCGTGGCCCACTGATTAGCCTTGAGCGCCCTTATAGAGGGCCGCTGAATGCCATGGGTAGAAGCCAGAGTCCTGCACGGGTCCAGTTTCACAAACTTGTGTCTGATCTGAACCTGTGGAGATTTACACTGCATCCAACCCCCTACCCACAGTTTTCTCTAAATCGATTCTGGACCTGACCTGTTAATGCAAGATCCACAACCCAGCCAGTACAGCTGTCTGTTCTGTTAAAGTAAGGAATCATGGTAGAAGTTGACACCATGGCTAAATGAGCATACACAAAACAAAAGAAGAGAATGCAGGCAGGCTGCACATAAACGGAAAGCCGACAGATTACAAATTTCAAATCTTAAAGTAAAGTATAGCTGAATATCAACAAGCTGCTAAGGGAGCATTAAGATCAGTTTAATTCTCCAATATCATCTAGCCATAGCCATAACTCCAGGGCTCATAGTTATCAAGCGTCTCAGAGTGGGAAAGTGGCCATAAGTGCCCAACTTTTATGACTAGGAATAAACCATGTTATCAACAGTCCTATAACATAAAAGCGTTCATATTTCAGCCTATAACTAGAGGAGCTGGAGCTAGGCAGACCTGTCCTAAAGGTGTTATGAGTTACCACAGGAGGCAGCAGGGAGGTCACAGTGGTAACACACACACGTTTTACAGACAATGGATAATGCCAATTTACTAAGAATACCGAATGGATTGAAATGGAATCATATGTGTGACTGAGTTTGGCCTGAAGCCTTCAGTCCATCTGCGTGATGACTGTCTGCCCTCTGCAGTCATTACCACTTTGCATTTCTTTGCAGCCAGAAAAGCTCAACAGTGTAACAGTAACTGAAAACAGGGGACCATTGATTAAATGGTGATTTAGTTCAAATAAATTGGGATTTTTATTTTGTTCATGCCCATCAGGGGTCAGATTTGGGGCCCTCACTCCTCTCTATTGAAATCCCCTGATAATGCATCAGCCGGTCACAATGTCTATTTACTCTACTTTGCAGATGATTCTCAATTTTACCTCTCAAACTCCCATTTCCTGTTAGTCAAGAGAATCTAAAATCAGGATTTGCTGCAAATGTCTCATAATTTCTTCCATGCAGACAAAACAGAGATTGTCCTTTTGTTCCTCCTAATTCCACTTGATTGCTTAACATGTGTTGTAACATGCAAAGAGAAGCGTTCGATAATTATTTCATTATAATATTAATTTAATTAATTAAGTAACACATTAACACACGTTACATGACAACAGTTTTACATACACAGTGTTGAGCGAGAAAATAAGCACTTGTAGCACATAAAGATAAACAGTGACTAATCTTAAGCCCACATGATATGTGATTGAGTTTGGCAGGATTGTGTAGGAGACTGTTAAAAAAAAAATACAAATATTGCACATATAGTGGTACAAAATTCATGTTCAGCTCACCTCAGTATTTTCACCTCTCTGTCCTTCAGTTCACATTTCTTTAGATCACTTCTGTATGTGTCAGCTATTTCTTGTTACGTTGATACTTGTAAGGACAAGTGGTTTCTCTCTTTCAGTGATAAATGGGAATTTTGGTTAAAGGACAATTCTTTTGTTTTAGTTTTAAGTGTGTGCCAAGTTGCCAACAGTCTAGGTTTGCACATTCAGTACAGTTCAAGACATCAGGCTTTGTTTTCCCTAACCCATCATCATTTATGGACTGTTAGCACAAGAGCACTAAAAAAGACAACAAAAATTAAAGGCAAACAAAGAAACAAACAAACAAGCTTGGCTTTCTGTTTTATCCCTATTTCATTGTGTTGGACTGAGTGTTTTTATGTCTGTGCTGCATTATCTGCCTCATGTCAATCACCTGACACCCACAGAAAGACATGGAAGTCTCTCCCAGGAAATAATTCCTCGAAAACATGTCACCTTGCAAACTTTATTGTCATAACTATGTCTTTTAATTTAGGGTGTTTATTTGGTATCATAAACACAAAAAAAGACATAAACAAGTCCATTAAAAAATATATTACATTGTCAACTGGATGTAAACAGCAATGAATTGTCACTTGTGAATTCACAGGCATCTGTTTTAATTCATTAACTATTTATTATTTTTTATTTCCATCCTTCACATGCAGACTATTTTGTATTTAAAAATTCTTTTTATTTATTTTATTTATTTTTAATTATCTTTATTTATATTATTTAACCTTTAAATATATTAACACATGAGAGGATATTCAACATAGGTTGTAGATATATACGCACATCACACCCTTAAGGTGCTGGGCTCAGTGAAACGTATCCAAAAAGATAAAAAAAAAAATAGGATATTCAACATATCAATTAGTTATATATAGGCCAATTATTAGAATTGTTGGTGTTGAGCTGTTGCATTAAATTTAAGAAAGGTGTAGGGTATTGGGTGGATGACTCTGCATGGCAAAATCACCAATGTCATGTTTCCAGAGTTAATTTTACATGAGGACCATCAGCTGGTCACACTACACAGGCATTTCAGACAGTTCAGCAACGCCTAAAGAAAACCCTACAGCCTCATAGTGACTTCAGCATAACTACAGAGGATCTCACTGTAGCTGCTTGTGCTGCTGCTGACAGCCACAAAAAGAGCTGTGTCATTAAACCAGAAAATAAATAAATAAAAATGGAAATTGCGCACCATTATAAAAGCAATGGTTATGAACAATATCATCTCAATAGCTGATCTCTCTCAAATACTGGCCTGCCTGTGCTTATGTTTCCCATGATTTCTTATTGCCACCGGATTCATCTGTGCAATACACTGCAATGGCCCAATAGTAATGTAATTTTGCCATCTGATTACAAAAGTATGGAAGTGTAGAGGAGAGCGGTGGATGAGTCTTTATCACACTAGTAATAACAGAGGAGAGTAATACCATTGATAATGAAATCTGACTCAGTACATCCACTGCCCTGCTTGTTATTCTATGCACACTCTCCTCAGTGTGTCATTTTTTGAAATAAATTAATAATTCCAGCTGTTATTTACATCCAGAGTGTGTCCAGAGTTGTTCCAGGAAAATGACTGTAATTATTGTAATAAATTGTAGTTCCTCCACTTTGGACATTTCATGGTCCTACCCAAACCTAAGCTCATCAAAACCTTGAGTCTAGAGGCATGTTTTCTCATTTCTGTCTCTTGTTTTCATTGATAAAAGCCAACTATATATTGATACAAGAGCTAAGTCTTTTAATGAACCTCTTCTCTCAATAAAACACTCCTGATAATTAAGCAGACAGCTAAACAAGCTCACTGAAACACTATAAATGCAAATTGGGGGGGCAGAAATGCAAATACTGTTGCATTTGCATAAAAAGAGCCATATCCTGACTCAGTTCTAAATTGGAAGGGGATGTGTGGTCCTGGCTTGTTTCTCTTTAAATTGGTGGGAATCAAAAGGTAAGGCTGGTGAACATAAAAGAGAATCCCTGAGTAAAACACCTTAATTGTCCTCTGGTGTTAATGCTAATGTACCTGATGCCTAGATTGTGATGAAAAAGGTTGTTTTCTCCGCTGCTATAGTTACCAGACCTAGATTTGGGGTCCAAGTTTTCCTAAGTTTTTAACTCCGGGTCTCTTATTATTATACTTTGTGGATTGCTCAGCTACAATTGGACATGGAAGAGATTGTGAGGTCAGCTATTTGTGAATAACAGACCACATCTAATCACATCACTTCTCTGCAGTTGTGAAGTCAATTTCTTTGTGACATTTCAAATCAAATTAACCAACAACTCCTTCCAGTAAAAACATGTTACTCAGTGAAGACTACAGACAAACGATCAACCAACCCAGGACACAAACATGGGCTTTTTTCCTATGCTACATCAATTCACAGACTGAGGAGAGGCTGAATGGCAATCTTAGAATATACTTAAATGTGGAACCCATTTTAAGAGTAGGCTATATTTAATTTTGTTGACAAGGGAGAAATTACATTCATGGGCAGAGTTGCTTTGAGTTTTAAGGGTGACATTAGATTTAAAGGCTATGCATATAATAAGAAAGCTCAAGATAAATAATAGAGAGCACAAGTGTATGAGAGTGTAGTCAAGGTAAAAGAACAAATGGCCGCGCCAATGTTGAAGTAAACAGAGGCAGGAACAGCACATTAGCACATGGCTCTCACCCTTGAAAATCTTTATGATGTGAAGAACATCAGGGAGAACGATACTAAATCAAGGTGACGTCAGCTGCGTTGGCTAATATGCTGATGGCTGGAATCTCAAAGGGTTTGAATTTTGCTGGTGACCATCAATTCCACATCAGACCAGAGCGCACATGCATGAGACTAGAAAGGAGGGTGACTTCTATGCAATTTCCTCTTTGTGATCTTTCAGCAATGTCACTTGGGAAAATGCTCTAAGTGATGACTGGATATGGGCAGAGTGAGTAATTTAATGGCTCCCAGAGTTCCTCCAGCATCTTTGAATGCTTCAACTTCCAGTCAAAATGCGTCAGTGGCTTAATCACTTGAGAGGTCTGTCAGTGGCACATTTTTCCACTAGATCCATAAGCTCTCAACTGCATATAAGAAAAACTCCAAGGGTAAGTCTAAGTCTTGACTTGGTAATGGCAGACAATATAAATCATAGGATCCAGGCATTGAAGCTCCAGTTCCTGCATCTTTTCCGCTGAGGCACAAGGAAGCACATTTGATACTGCATCAAATATGTAATTAAAAACTATGGTCCTATACAACTAAACTGCAACTCTGATGCATCACGAATATGTTTCTAGCACTTTAGCCAGTTTTGTTACTTTAGCTACCAAAACTACTTGGTTAAGGTTAGGGAGAGGTTAGGTTTAGGTATAAAACCACTTGGTTATGGTAACATAACTTATGTAATGTTTTCAACAAATGGACACCACTGTCACTTCAAGCTGGACTAGAACTCGGGTCACTGGTAAAAGTTGGTTAATTGACCCATCCACCACTCCACCTTCCTCCTAGCAAGAAGTTCAGACTAAGGGATTACAAACATTCATGTGATACATTACAAACAAACATAATCCAGTTACAAAACATGTTCCTCTTGAAAAGTACTTGAAAATGCAGTTTAGTTGTATGACAATGTATTTTTTAGGAGACAGGGCTGGAAAAAGAAAATCTTTTTAGATGACCTTCATATTTTCATGGACTTGGCTGCATTGCTGTAGCAGTTCTTGTTCACATCCAGAGGTGAAAGGAAGATGTACTTGCATTGGCAAAATTTAAATGGAAGTAATCTTTCATGAATTCAATGGATTTTCAAAAATGTGTCTTGAATACTTATACCCTTTTCTCACAGGATTTTTTGTGAAGTTGACTGGGTTGTGAGATAACCCTAACTCAGGCCTGGAGATTCAACTACCGTGGGATGTCAGGAAGTTTTTCTTTCGCCAACTTTTCTCCTGATGGCAGCAAATTTTGTGATTGTTGGCATCAGCAGATAATTTGGTGGTACCATACAAGTCCATAGACTGAAACAAGACAGTAATGGGAAATGGAAGAAATAAACTTTTGGTGAAAATCTGACATGTGGAGCTTCCAAATCTTGACAAATGCAATATGTTGGTGGAGGTGTGCACTCTACTGAGTGCCATCAAAATGTGTCATCACCTTTTGAAAGACATTCTTTAGTGGGCTATGCATTGTTAATGTAAGCCTAGGAAATGGTATACATCTCACACCCAATACCAATGCTTAAACCAGTACCTTTCTGATAGCAATCTGTCTTTAGTTAATAGTGAATTTAGTAAGTAGCAGCTACAATAAATGAGATTGCACTTGGCTGTGTTTGAATGTGAGATGCAACATTGGCCACAAATGTAGGCTATAATTAATTTGTCATAGCTCACAAATACATGTAATGAATTAGTCTGGCTCTGAGATGAAAAACAACACTTATTCATGCACCTTGAATTATTTGGCTACTTTACTCTAGGCTACTCTTGCGTGGGCTACTGTATCCAACAGGTTCCTGCTGTGCTTGTTTGATCAGGAGGCAGCCACGAGATTGAATGTGACAGCATGAGCCTTGTTAACCGAGGACAGGCTGTCCTATATGAAAGACTGTATTTGCGAAATGCAGCAAACTGTTGAGGAAATTATGCTGTGCACTGCAAAGTTTTGACAAAAATCCATTTGAGCTTTTCAGAACTTTTCTTTCATAGCTCCTTGCATTAATAACTCAATGAAGGAGAAGGTCATTGTATCAAGAGAGTAAACTAGTGAATCTACAGAATCTTTAGCACCATTCACCACAAACATGCTGTTTGTATTCCTTCACCCTGATGCTGCATTTGCCACAGAAATCAGTCCATCTTAAAGGTACAACATGAAAAAAGTCTCTTAAATATACATATATGTATTATGCATTATCAGACTGTGCCTGTCTGTGTGTGCATGTCTAGTTTGCCCCAAACTGGATTTTCAGTTTCCACACCTTCCGCCCAACACATGCTGGGATAGGCTCCAGCTCCCCATGATCCTGAGAAGGAATAATAAGGCATGGAAAATTGATGCATGGATATATGGATGATTTTTTGTTGTGTATAACATTTTCAGCTGGAGAGTCATATGGGCATAGCCAGCAGTGGAAGGAAGGGAAGTCATAGCAACAACAACCATGGTGGAAAACTGTAACAGAAAAAAACAAAAACAAACAAACAAACAAACAAAAAAAAATGCCACATTGAAATTGCAGCAGACAATACCTGTTCAAAAACACTGTGAATGTCATTCTTTTTTTTTTTTTTTTTTTGTCTGCATTCACCATCTGCTCTTTCATCATCTGTAGAAGCTTTGCAGGTGACTGTTATCTTAGCCTCAGACTATATGTCATTTCAAAGTCATTTCATCACAGTGTCATGGTGGGAAGTCGATCAGCTGAGGTGAAAGAGGATGCTACTTAACAATATCCTTACTGCCTCAAGCCAAAGGGTTGCACATTGGTAGCTTTCAGTTAAACAGTTATATACTGTGGAGACTATGCTCAGGCTATGAGTGTAGTTGTGGCATGAGGCAAAATTAAGTTGTTTTAATTGACTGTGGAATGGCATAATTGTGATCAAAAATAGGATTGTTGTCTCATAGTGAGCTGTGGCTAAGAATCGTCCAACTAAAATAGAGCAATCCACTGCTTATGGCGATCCCTTATGATGTTTCACATATCAAATGGTATATTTCTCTGACCTGTTTTTTTTTTTTTTTTTTTCATCAGAGTGGAAAAGTTATTGGTGTGCCATTTGACTGCGGTAATCAAAGCTTTAAAAAAACATCTTGACATTAGTGGATGTGAGTGATGCTCAATAATACTGAAAGCAAAACAGAGTTGCCATGTGGAGGAACTGTCTTTCACTAATTGCTGGGTGCATTTACGCAGCTTGAGCTCCACATGGAACTTTTGACTGGGAGTGCTAAGGCAGCCATCATCAAGCGCTAATTGACTCCCTCACTGTAGGTGTATGTTTTGATAGCATGCCTTTTCTGCCATTTACATTCTGTATTTCAAGGGACACATTCCCCAGCTAATGTGCCCCCCTCTGGTGCTGTATTCACTCTCCAGCCTGTCTGCTCCTCCCACATGCAGACTGTGAGGCTTGTTAAGTGCACTGGCTATGCTGCAGGTCGAAACTATGGCTACAAGTTTATTTTTAATAAAGAATTGTGCCAATGCCAGGAATGCTAAAAATCCCACTTTCACCTTTGGTGTAAAAACCTTGTCCTTATTAACTGCTGGAACAGCTGAGGTCACTGGGACAGCATGACAGAGCTGTTTAAAAGTCTGCTCAAAAAGACAGACACAACGCTGACGCTTCTTTTCAAGGACCCAGTAGAAACTGTAGGAGTACCTCATGTAAATTTTTTCAAAATAGTAATTAGAATAAATAAAATAAGGTCTATGGTTCGACAAATCTATTGTCTGGCAGGAGTGTTGGAGCATCTTGGCTGTTCATTTGACAGATTTTCTCTCTTAAACAGTCATTGAACATCAATTATTTATATTGATTCTGTTATTACTTTAAAATCTTGGTTTTAAAGTGGCAAACAGCAGCAGTGTACACTGTGTGTAAGAACACAGCAGTACAAACTCAAGCTGACCATTTGCTAAATGGGTAAATTATGCTAGTGGCATGTTTAGGTATACATTTCATCAAACTCAAAACAGTAACAAATTGAACTAAATAAACTTGAAACTTGACTACGATTAGTAACTATGTAAATGCATACTGATAATGCCACTAAAAGGGCACACCAATTAGCAGTTCCACTATAAAATTTAGAGAATTGAGGCAGTTTGTTGAAAGCAGCATCTGAGCTGAGATCTGACTGCATTTTCAGCCACTACTCAACATATTGGAGTGTGTGAAGAGAATGAAGTGGATCGCTGAACAACACATTTAACATGATTTTCAAACTTGTGAACATGGGTCACATAGAACACAACATCACATAGAGAGCGAGGGATTAGGGTCAATGCAGCATTGTATGTGATGCTGCTCAGTACAGGACTCAGGCTGTTTGAGGGACATGGGCAAAAAATAAATAAAAAAGGCAGTAGCTGTATGCAGTGGGGCACCAGCGTGCAGAAAGTCGTGATGCATTTATGGTGAAACATTTACAATATTTATGTGAGTATCACTACTGCATCTAAGTAATAAAACACATGGGGAACTATTAACTATTTAGCCGTTTATATCACAAAGACACACACATGATAATGTTAAAACAATAAGGGCATTTTCAACTATACAGACACATTGTCTCGCACATAGTAGCACATGGAGGCCAGCTAATTTTCCAGCAAGTAATGCAGCCTGTATGACACTCTGCTGGAAGGGCACCCATTAATTCGCTGGATCATATTTTCTCAAATGGAAGGGCACCCTTGAGGGTGTTTTGTCCACTAGAAGGTCACCCAAGAGGGAAGTTCATCCTTCATCACATTTAGTTCACTGGAAAAGGACCCTAGAGGGCACTATATCATGTTGTCTTGTGCACTGTGCCACCCTAAAGGGCACTTTATCATGTTTCATGTATCACATGGATTCCAAGAAGCTTCTTGGATGAGAAATGAAACGTCTTCAAGACTGTACATAACAGTCCAGTTGACCTCGGTTCAACTCTCCGTGGATTGGAATGAACATGTACAGTGATGAGGTGACTACTGAAAGCTGTTTCGACAATGGTTCTGAAATGACAGACTGCAGACTGCTTCAACTGACCAATCAGAATCAAGAATTCAACATAGGCCTGTAATAATGATTGTAAACAAATCATATTGTTTACATGGAAAAATCTGTTGGGCATCTTGAAGAATTTATTTGGTGCCAGGCATGTCATGCCAGTTCACTAAACAAACACTAGTAGACATAACTGTAAAACCCTATCAGTCTCTCACTCACTGTAGACATGGTACCTTGTTTGAAGGGTTCACCTCACTGGTGAATCACCATCACATTTTAACCTTTATGTCACACAGTGATGCTTAGAGGTTACTCTTACCTTCGCTAATACTGATGTCATGTAAAATCTATGGAGGAAAAAACACGCCCTGGGGCATATAATTTATTTCAGTATCATAAATGGGTTAACAGTTGAAATTGAAAACTCCTGTGGTTCCAGGAAGGTAATTTGCATTCATGTGAGTTGCAACAACAAGCCATGGTTTACCAAAGAGCTCAGTCATCTGAGACACATTGAGGGGGGCTCACAAGACAGGCAATAGAGAGGAATACAGAGCAGCAAAACCTAGCTCAACTAGGCAGGACTCACTGAATCAAAATACAAGGACAAGATGGACAGGCCCTTCCCCACCTAATTCACTCTGTGTGCAGCTCCATCAACACACCCGCTAATCACAGGAAGCAAAGCTGCCAGGCTTTACCTGCAGGCCTGGTTTAAGGGGGTTAATTAGTAGGGCTTAGCTTCTCCTGTGCCACATCCAAACCTCCCAAGGCTGCCAACCTTAATCTTTCTTATTAATAATACATTTACTCTTTCAATTAATTTGCATATCAAAACATTCTTTTTCTATGTGTACACTAAATATGTATATAATCTATCAGTGAGCGTCCTTCTTTGACGCCTGTGCTTTATTTGAAAGTTGATAGTGGAGAGAGACAGTTAAGATGGGAGGCAGAGATGAAGAGATGAATGACGTGATAAAATCTGGCATCTGAACCCGGGATGGGGCTCGGGAGGACTTTTGAAAGCCTCGCTGATTTTGAAAACACATTGCATCATACACACAATCAAGGATTTCACAGACTGTTTATGTCTATCACTTGCATTCATGCTCACACTAAGGCAAGGATGGGGAGTAAACACACATGATGTCACTGAGATTATCCTGCTGGATTCTGAAATGTCACTGATGTTGGGAACTCTAATCTTTGGTCATGCCCTGATGGAGGTCCAAATAGGATTGAAACGATCGCTTTCAATGAGCAGTGTGCAGGAACTTCATTCTAATCTACTGTATAAGCCTTACTCATACATACCTGTACTAAGAGGATTGGATGTACAGGTTTCTCTGCTTCTGAATTTAAAGGATCTTTATGGATTCACTGTCGGACAAGCATTATCAAAGCTTTTATAGTTGATGGACCTTATGGATACAAAATGATACCCTTATTTTTACTTTTTGAGATAATGCTTCTGCTTGGCCCCACTGAGTGCCCTACTCTCTGATTGAGTGCCCTGTCCAGCTGATGGGCTGTAAATACCAAACATGTTTGATAAGATCAGGATCACTCAAATCAGTTGATCAGTGTGGTTAAGACCGAATCTGTAAACACCATCAACCCCAGTCAAGCCTATAATTGAGGTTTCTCCTTCTGACTGGCAAGGTGTCCAGTGGTGTTCACTGGCCTGGTAACAGTGGGTTTCCAGGCTTCTCAAACTGAACAGACTTTGAAAGTCAGTTTAAAAAAACACCTAAATTAATTGCTAAAATTTTTGGACACTTTGTTGCTGACCTGGCAATGTATCTTGACAGTGAATGAGACAAAAACAGTGGTACATATTGATATGTTGGCCGGGTGAGAGCTTTCAAATGCCTGTCCATAAAAAGCCCCCTCCCTGCCAGATGGACTCAACACATTCTACCGTGTTTATGAATGCCAAGCACCCTATCACTTCCTCTCCCTCACCTCAATGTCTGTCCCTGGCAACCAGTGTCTACTACCAATGTCAGTAAGCCGCAGGGCTGAATGAATGAACCGCCTACATTCAGTATTCACAAAGATGTTTGACCACTCCCTTTCCACATGCAAAATCTCCATTAGGTTCAAGGCATGCACAATCACTCTATTTGTGAGGGACAAAATCACCTGCCTTAAAGGTGAATAGGTAACTTTTTTCTTCATAATGTTGACAAATCACCATACACAGAGGGCACGAGCTAAACTAAATGCACTGCGAAAAGAAACCAGTGTTCTAGGCTGCTCGTGGGGCTGTAATCTTATTTGTTAAAATCCATCTTTGTGCAGCACAAACAAACAAATACCTCAACAAAGCATCGCTACATCACTTCAATCATGTCTTGTGCACATGCACGTGCACTATTGCTGTGCTGTGCGCACACTCACTTCCCCTCCCCTTCAAAACACTCTGCCTAGCCTACAATAATTATGGAATTTCGTCTAGCTTACTGCAGCTATGGCTCACCAGTCTCTTCTTCCTCACTGCATTGGCATCAAATCCACACACACAAGCGTGCACGACGGTGGGAGCGACTCAGTCTCAGCTGGGTGCTGTTTGAGGTCAAATTTTTGACAAAAATCAGCCCACTTACCTATCCTGATGCATACTGATGTAATCATGAGTAATGGCTTGAGTGGTTGAAGAGCGCATTGCATTTCCACATTGTCCATGACATATGCAAAGATGCCAGCTGTGGCTGCACTGTATTCTGGTCTGCTGTTGGTTGACATATTGCTCTCTCTGCCTCCTCTACGACGCATTTCTGCCCGTATCACTGCTGAATGTGAGTCTTGAAAGTCTGGAAGGAAGCTCTTTACATCTAAGGGACTGACACCAAAACCTGACATTTACTGTTCATGTTTTGATGGGTGCACTATTAACCTGCATCGCAGCTCTCCTGTAGCTGTGACATTGTTCTAGTGCGGCTCTGCCTCCTCCAAGGTAAGACTGCAGACACTGACATGATCTATTTAAGAAAATCAAGTTAGTTTTATTTGCACATCTCTGACTGTACTGCACCGCTGACATTTCAGTTCTTTGAAAATGTAGTCTTTAGTGTTTTGTCTTTTGTCATGCAGCACTTTGTCTGCACAATAAGTGAGGGTTCTTTTTTTCTTTTCTTCCTGCACCCAGTGTTTCAGTGTTATTTAATTGTCTTCTAATGCATTAGCACGAATTAACACAGTTCATTTGCTTGAGGGCCTGTTGTGCTTTGTGAATAAAAGTGAATCTGACTCTGATGTCTTTGAATATTGCAACATTAATTTGATACTTTTATATCACTGTATAAAAGAACTAACTGTGACCTCTATGATGACTACAGTCTTATAAAACTTTATACTCAGAAACGAGAGTGTCGGGCCATTGTGAGAATATGTTTGCAGAGTTTGTCTAGGAGGGCTTTTATGAACCTTAATTTACTGAAATGTTCACTGGTCTAACATCCCAGATACCTAGTCATTTCCAGTGGCAACCTTATTGTTTTTGTTACGATTACCCTCTTCCCTGGCAATCACGGTTTAGTTTTGGTGCCGGTTTATTTTCCTGTTTGTTACAGATATTTATAATTTCAATTCTGGAATCCATTGTTCTGACACAGAGAACATACATAGTTGTGTATTCTAATTACATGGTGTACTTATCTATGTGTACTGTAGTTTTAGCTTTGAACCCTGCAAATGCAGATGCCCTCTGGTCAGCAGAACAGGGAAGTCATACTGCTTTCAAGATGCATCATTAATTTCTAAGGTGAGCCCATAGGCAAAACACCAAGGTGACTGGGCTTTTGCAGATTACATTGCTCTGAAACACCACGCCTGTGGAGCTGTCAGAAGCCATGGCAAGGCGGCTTTGTGGATAGAGAGGCTGTCCTGTAGCCAGAAGGTCCCAGGTTTAATCCTGCAACAATCAATGCTGTGCCAGTCAACAGACATGAAATCTGTTCAGTTGTCCCTGAGCAGGCCCCTGCCCCCCTGCCTGCTTTCTCATTATAAGCTGCCCTGTGTACGAGTGTCACCTGAAGTGTAATGTGAGTCCCCCTGGCTGCACAGTAAACTAAAAAACAAAACAAAAACCATATTCCATAGGTCACAAGGCAGTTTTCTGCAATACTCTGTGACCTTTACAAACATACGACAATATGCATTTTCATGACATGAGGATATATCATTTTCAGCTATGTTTTCATACTTATATTTCATAACATGTTAACTAGTACATCATAATGAATCAGGGAAGATTATGGGATGAAATGTGACAAAAGTCCACTTTGGATTCAAACCCATGACTAACTGAGCCACCCAGACAGAAGCTTTTGAAGTTAAGTGTGCCTAATGTGGGATGTTGGGTGCCTCACCTGGCACCTGGTCCTGCACTGAACGTCCTTGTCATTTCATGCTCCTGAACAGATTACCATCTGATCCATTCAAGAGCACGGTGAAAGACTTGTACCTGCGCGCAGAGGGAGCAGAGATGGCAAGCAGTCTTAATCAACACATGTAAAGGGCAGCGGTAATAAACAAGTCCAGCTCAAAGCACACACACCACTCCAGGCCATTTATCAAGGAATTAAGACTAGTAAACATTGCAATCCTTCTTTCTGTAACTTTTGCATCCTCCCCTCCCCATCTGTCCAGTCTGGCTCTCTCTCTCTCTCATTTGCTGTTTTTTATGGGTTATCTATTAATTTGTGTACAGAGAGGATGTATTTGTTTATCCTGTGCTTAGTTATAGTACGTTTTAGCAATGTTTGCATTACAATAATTATGACCGGATGGAGTAATAAATGCTGTGGTGAGAAGCAAGAGGCAGAGTTAAATAATGAACCAATCAAGTGTCTGTTAGCTGTGAGCATGACCTGAAAACACCACCCACTTCCTTCAGTGGGGATTCTGGTGTAACACAGCTTTGGTTGGACAGGGCAAATCAAGTCTGTTTTCATATCCGATACAAAAAAGAGAAAAAAAAAATCATTTGAAGAGATGAAGAACATTTGTGAACATGTAACATAAGTTTGATCTCCTGGGATCAGATTCAAAGGGTTGTTTTTCTGCCGGGCGACGCTTGTTTATGCTGCAAATTCTGCGACTCGAGCGGCATGCAGGTAACAGCAAACACAGGAAGTCCTCTGTTGTTGGCATTATCTAAACAGTGTTGTGAGTGAGCTGTATCGCTAGATACTGGAAATGGGCAGAAAGCCAGACTCACCCCCCAAAAAAAGAAAAAAAAAAAAGAAACCATTTCAGGCTTGCTGTTGCCTACCGCAGTAAAGCAGGTGTTCCTGCTGTTTGAACTCAGCAATAGGATCATCATGGAGAAGTTCACAGACTTCACTCCATAAGCTAATCTATGGGTTGTGGATCTGAATGACTGAGGAATGATTGAGGGTGAAACATGAAAGAAAAGGAGCCTTAAAGGTAGATGAAAGTCCTTACTGTCTGATTCACGTACCATGCTCCAAAAGCCTCGTCTTGGGAGGAGAAATGCAAACATATGCTGGGAAGAGAAAGAACATATCTTCACCACTGGGTAAAAATCTTGTAACTCTTTAACTCTCTCAATTTTGGTGGTTTTCGTGTCTCAGCTGAAATTGAATGCCTCCATGCCGCTCTATGGATTGAGAAAATTCTACAGCCACCGGGCCCAAACCCAAACCCAAAGCCCCACAGACAAACTGAAAACGACACAGTGGATTAGCTAAGAACAAGTTCCTGAAAAGTCCACACTTTGTAATTGCAAAGGCTTCGACCGTGGTGATGTTCTATATCAGATTTCATTTAATCATTTCCCTTGCTGTGCTAAATAGCAAACTATAAGAATATGCACCTGAATTACAGCCCAAACGCAGTGCCAGTGCTGTGTTTTCCTGAAGTAAATCAGAGAGACCGTTATGAGACAGAAAAAAACATGTCAGCATATAGAGTTCGTATGGTATATAGGGTACAGCACTTCTGGGTATAGGGTATAGTTGTTTGGTTATGTTGCAGACACCCTTAATTTAAGAGCAGCAAAGCATTCAGATTTATTGATAAACACTTCATTGGAGCCTCAGGAGTTGCTAGATCACACATAGCTTGGTTCAACTTCAAAGCGCCGGCCTCCTCTTCCAAACTAATAAATCACTCCTACTGTTCCCAGCTCATCCAGACTGAATGTGAGCAAGCTAGGAGCATGAGAGAAATAAGAAGGAGCTCCGACTTTTTTCCTGCGTTCTTTTCCAAGGCAGGCTTGGCTCTACCTTTAGGCTATACTTTGTCTTTGCCTTCTACTTTCCCCACATCTGACAATCCTCAGGGGTTGGTGTGGGCAAAAAAAAAAAAAAAAAAAAAGTGAGGGGCTGACTGAACTTGTAGCATACTGCCACGTTAACGCTGTTTCTCTGAGAGACACATACAAAAGCTGTGCGAAGCAGCGGGCTAGTCCTATTTGCGATAAAACATAAAAAGCATACAGTTCTAATGGCATGCCACAACAGAGCGCCGTGTCATTACGGATTCAGTCTGCTCCGTTCCCTAACTGCGACTCCATGCAGAATGGCAGATTGGCAGTATATGCAAGCTATTTATCTCACTTCACCTCTCTCATTAGCTACCCATTTTACTGTGCATATAGTTATGTTGAAAAGAAGAAAGACTGTTCATTTGCAGGTCCCTTGCCAGTTGGTAATATGTCTACCCCGCGCTGATTTTCTATTCAGGAAATCCATATGAAATGACAGTTCATCTCCAGGTCCATCTTATTGGGGGATAACAATCACTACTGGGACACACAAAGATCTCGTGGCCCCAGGCTAGGTCGCTTCAGCCCTATGCTTTAATCCTGCTTCAGTGCGAGAGCAGTCACCTTCAGGTCACCTTTACTGCCAAAATCCCTTTTATTGTTGCAATCATTTTAAAAGCAGGTTGGTTTGAAGAGACATCAAAGAAAATGTAGTTTGAGGCAAAATTAAATATTGAGAGCACCTGAATCAGCCCTGAAAACCGTATCATTTATAGTTGCTTTGGGCTTCCCGGACAGAGGATTCAGTTGAGGTTGAGAAGGGGACAAAGGGAGGGAATAAGACAAACTGAAGAACACTGTGTTCCCTTGTATTTCACAGTAAAAGCTGGACAAATCAACAAGAGCTGTATTTCACAATGCAATGTCCTCAACAACTGCCAGTGTACATACAGTCAAGATCTCAGTATGTGTTTTAGCAGGGCCCACTTGCGATTGTGCTATCGAGGCACAGTTATAGTCTTCGCTGTAATGTGCTCTTGCGCCAGACTGCAGGGTTTAATATTCACAACCATTTCCTGAGTGGAAGACAGGTGTCAAACACTTTGACAATGTGTCAAGAAGAGGAACCCAGTCTGATGAATTCCCACATCCTGTGAAGATATGATTGCCCTTTCATCTGCCGATGCAAAGAGAAAAAACAATCCACAGTGTTTCTGAGCTGTGAGCGAGCAGCTTGCTGAATAAACCATGGAAGATTCTAGCTGTGTGGACATTTTTTCTGTCATAGCTGGGGACAGCTGTGTTGAATCAAACAACTCCCTCCCCCCAGCTCGAGTGCGGAGTGGCCTCAGGCTATTATATAGGTAACTCTTACTGTCAAACAGTGCAGTGACATCCCTGGAACTGGCACTCAAGTGACTTCAATCAGATGGCTTTAAACCAGTGGGTGTCACAAGGCTCAGCTGAAACGTGCACTGGGAAAGGGCTAACAATTAGCATGCTAATCAGTGCTGTCTAAGTGTGCATCCGATTTTAAAGAAACGTCTGCTGGCATCCTCACAGCTCAGCAGAACTAAAGTAGCTCCTGTCGGTCAGCACCCCCAAGCATTTTTTTGTCTTCACAGTGCTGCAAAAGCAGGCACGGAGCAAGATTTGTGGATTCTCCAAAGATATAACAGTGCCTTAATTGCATGTTGGCTATTTGGAGAATGTGTGATGAAATTCAGAGCAATCTTAAAGAGTAGGTTTATACATGTTCAGAAAGTGTGTTGGATAGTTCATCTGCTGGCTTTTTTCAATCAAAAGTATTTTTGAAGTTTATAATGAGGGCGCTAGGGAAAAGGTTTTCAAGCAATAACACAGAAAGTGAGAAATGGAGTAAAGCGAATAAAGAACTCAGCATCTTAGGAAAGACCACTTTTTTGTAACTCTGACTGACTCGGCTGCTTTGAATTACTCAGGTGGAATAATTGTAACTGAAGCTTTTAACTAGTGCTATGCTGCTTAAGGTTCAAAGATGAAACACTGCAGTCTTTCATTACTTGGTATCCAATCTAGTTGCACAGCAGTCTGGCAGCATCAGAGTTGACAGCTGTGCTCCGGAGGCCAGCACAGGCAGAGCTGGAGAGACAAGAGTCCACTCTCTGACTGCGTCATGAGTGCTCAAGGTGCTTCTTCAACTGTGATTGAATTAACTTTGGGCGGTGGGGCGGTTATTATATTTTGGACTCGATGATAGTTGAATGGAATTGTTATGAATAAAAGTTCACGCTCCATGACTTGTATTTTGAATATATTGTAATTAGCACAGGTATTTCAGGCAGTGTCCTGTTGCTACACTGCAGCAGTTCATTTCCTACTGCCTGTTTCGGAGAAAACACCCTTTCTGTAGCTAACAATAAATGAATGAATTTATGGTGTTGTATGTCTTTTGTTCTGTCTTTTTTTTTTTTTTTTTTTAATTTGACTAAACAACAAATTTCTGAGCTGGGATAATAAAGTTATTGTATTGTATTTTATTTTATTTTATTCTATTGTATTATATTGCATTGGCTACATTTTATTTACTGTTGTTACTGTAGTTTCGAAAATCCACTAGGACAAGCTGTTATTAGTGCAAATAAGAAAGATAGCATTAAAATTTGTAGACTTTTTTTTTTTGTAATATTTTGTCACCACCTTGACTTCATCCCTTCATGACATGCTACAAATTATGACAAAAAAAAAAAAAAACATGAATGAATGATGAACTGAGACAGATTATAGCAACAAGTTCAAGCAACACTACCCCAAAAAGAAGGCTGCAAAGCACTGAGACATTTTTTTGGAAATGAGAGATGAAGATTAGTGCTTTCATCATGCAACTCATCAAGTGGAACCACAAAAACTGTTTTCCTGAAGCACTTATTAAGGCAGAGAATTCACATCAAATTATGATGGCCTATTTTGGGGACTATGAGAAGAGAAGTATGTGAAGCAGCTTAATTGTAGCAATTCGAGCTGTGAACTCAAAGCCTTGAATTTGGTAAATCAGAACTGACCTTCCTTGACTTAAAAATCACAAAAGAATCCAACGGTGATTTACATACTTAGATGTATGGAAAGAGCTCTGTATAATACAGGCTGATAACTTTCATCTTCCCAGTCTCCCAGTTGTCCAGCTCCCAGCTGGACAGTTTCAAAGACACTGCAGGATATATGATTCAAAGGAAGACCATCACAAGCAGCTATTGGGTATGCATTCCACGTATAGAGAAAGGGGTTACAAAAATAATATCCTCTACATTGCTTTTGGAGAGACAAAATCATTACACAGCACAGAGTTGCTTCCAAAGCAGTGCTGTAAACTCAGCACTCACGAGTCTATTTGTGATACTGTGTGAGCTTTGTGACACTGTGACAATGAGGCTTAAAAGGAGGAGTTTTTTTCAGTCAATATAATCGTTCAAAGGTAACTGGGACTGTCAAGGGGATGCAATCTAATGAGTGCATGCCACTTTCTGCAGACAACAGTGTCACCTTGATCTTGGAGCTCGTTCCACAGATGGAATTGGAGCCATGGGCCAACATCAGGCCCATGCTGTGAGCAAAGTAACTGGACTTACTCATTGGGCTCTTGGTTAATGATGCCCAATGCCAATTTACATTATAACAGCCTTATATTTTGTTCCTCATCCTTGGAACACCCACAAAGATATATGCAGATAGGCCAAGTTTAAAGGCTGCATCCATACAGACTCGCCTCGAAATTATATCTGCATGTGACTTCATTGTTTCATGGTCCACATTCCAAATTTGTGACAGTAGTTTTAAATAAAGGAGTCCAATGCTGGCATGCCAAGTTTAGCTAAGTTAAAAACATGGCTAATCTGTGTGATATGACAAAATACAGTAGCCTAAAATCATTTTTAAAGTTTTGTTGAAAGATATCTTGCATTGAAACAATTGTACTGGACAAAAAATCTTGTTCCTGATCGTAAGATAAAATTTGCTAATATTCGTGATAGGTCTGTAAGAAACAACCTGATCTCACAGAAATCCGTGAAATGAGCACGACCTCTTAACAACGCATTGCGTGCTCCTGGCACATAACCTGTTATAATTATGTGTGGCCACCACAGAAACAGCGTCCACTGAAAGTCAATTAGGATCCGTGTCGTATGGCCACCACGCAAACGCTGTCCACTGAAAGTCAATTTCATGTGGGTGGTAGTTCATATATCCCGGAAGTGCAAATTTAATCAAAATAAAATAATAAAATAAAAAATAAAAAATCGCCAGTTTTCTAGACTAGGCCTACCATATTGACCCGCATAAAAGACGACCCTGAGTTTAAGATGACCCCTCTTTTTCAAGACCATTTTTTGGAAAATAGGCTACTTTTTATATGGACAAAATCTTGTTTGAATAAAAAAGCCACCGGCCTGCATCAGGCGGGTCGGCCGCGGCACCAGCTGGTACCGCGCCCACCCGGTCAGGTCTGCGGGATCTGACAGGTGAGTGGTCAGTGCCGCGGTCGGCCCGCCTGGTGCCATGGCCGGTAGGAGTAGTATCTAACATGGAAGGGCGCAAGCCAGTAATTTCGCCTAGGGCGGCACATAGGCAGAACCGCCACTGTATAGTTTATAATGTCATCATTTTCATATTTTTCTAGTCCACAAAAATCACATTTTAAGCCATTTTGAAATCAATGAACGAAATTTTATTTTAATCTGAAAAACACCGGCGTTACCAAGGCAACGCGCTTCATGCTACCTGGTGACTCCCGGCTTCTCGGCTTCAAAGACGTCACGCCGTGGGTGGTGGTTCATAGATCCCGGAAGTGCAAATTTAATCGGTATTCTGAAAAAAAGGTCTGATTATTAGCCATAACGTTGTAACCACCCAAGGCAGACTTACCACGAGCTATGAGGATGTGTAACGATGGCATGTGTCCACAAGTCCCGTATAATATCAACTTTATTTTAAGAAAACACGTTTTATTTGCGATATCGTATCACGGAGAAGCACTACATTACCCATAATCCTAGTGTTTATCAGCGACGTGTCTGAATTGACAGCTTTCATCAATAAAGTCAATAAAATCTAATAAAGTGCATGAAAGTTGATAATGTGCTGATATGTTACGCCATTGAACACAACCCTTTCAGTCAGCGAAACAGAGCGGGTGGAAAAACCGCGGAAACACGTCAAAAATAGCACTAAAGATTTATATAGTCTATATATATATATATTTTTTTCATAACACATCTTTACTCGTGGTATAAACATAGGCTACATGTTAAGGTTATGCTTTTGCTGTTGAAAAACTACCGTATGTATGGTTTTTTACGGAAGCCCTAAAGGGCCATACATAAATATATTTTATTTCCTCCGTTTTCTCGTGATAACGAGATAATTCCTCCGTTTTCTCGTGATAACGAGATAATTTTCCTCCGTTTTCCCGTGATAACGAGATAAATTTCCTCCGTTTTCTCGTGATAACGAGATAATTTTCCTCCGTTTTCCCGTGATAACGAGATAATTTCCCTCCGTTTTCTCGTGATAACGAGATAATTTTCCTCCGTTTTCTCGTGATAACGAGATATTTTCCCTCCGTTTTGAATGAATGAATGAAACGTGATAGGCCTGAGATTTCCATCATACGTGACATGTCATGCTGACTGACGTCTCCTTGGACACATAAAGCAGGGGTCACCAATCATGTGCCATGGAGGGCCGAGAGGCTGCAGGTTTTCATTCCAACCAAGACCTCCACCAGGTGATTTCACTGATCACCTCACCTTGTATCAGAAAGGAGGAACTAATCAGTGAAATCACCTGGTGGAGGTCTTGGTTGGAATGAAAACCTGCAGCCTCTCGGCCCTGCATGGCACATGATTGGTGACCCCTGACATAAAGCATAAAGCTATTTCAGCCTGTGTCAGGCCTTGATTGAACAGATAAGTGATGCGGTGATCGATATTCTCCTGCTCCTCTGACATTGCTACACTGACTGATGTCTGCAATGCTTTAATAAACTAGACAATCGCTTTGTTTTCTCGATTTAATTATCTCGTTATCACGAGAAAACGGAGGAAAATTATCTCGTTATCACGAGAAAACGGAGGAAATTTATCTCGTTATCACGGGAAAACGGAGGAAATAAAATATATGTATGTATGGCCCTTTAGGGCTTCCGTAGTTTTTAAACCTAAATTCACAATGTTTATCCTAACCCGGAAGAGGGGTACCAGAACTACAATTCGTGCAGAGTTGCAACACACAGAGGTGTCCTGCGCCATAGCTTTTGTAGTTCTAACATGTTATGTCTATTATATGAAGTGGTGATCACTAATTTTGCAATCTTAATCAAAGTTTTTGGGTGTGGGAAGAACGCCTGAATGGTCAGATTTTAATTTTTTTTTCTTAAGATAGTGAATTCATGTTTTTTCCATGTTTTGACACTAGTCGGTGGCGCCCCCTATTGGTTTGCCATCGGACATGATAGTAGAGGTCAAGAGCTTTCCAAAAATGTTGACCCCATGTCTGTGCCATATTTTGTTGCTGCACTGTAAGCCTTTAAAAGTGTCTCAGGTGGCCATATTAAGTTAATGGGAAAATCTGAAATATGAAACATTGAGTAGGCTATTTTATGGGGAAAAAAAGCTTTGAAATGGTCCAAATTGAAAAGTATGACTGTGTATATGACTAACATCAATATTCTAAATAAATTTGGCCATTACATACCCCCTTAAAGAAGTTTGACTGATTTTATCAAGCTTGGCCCTAAAAGAGGTCTGCAGATGTACACCTGAGACAGCCTTGGCTTGGAGCACGATGAAAATCAAACTTTGTCACAGAACAACAATGAAGACATCGTTTGAAAGGTCTTGACCTATGGAGTAACATATCTCAGTGTGAGACCAGTGCGCAGTTCCTGCTCCCCACAAGTGCCCTTTGAACCTTGCACCTGAGACACTTTTAAAGGCTTACAGTGCAGCAACAAAATATGGCACAGACATGGGGTCAACATTTTTGGAAAGCTCTTGACCTCTACTATCATGTCCGATGGCAAACCAATAGGGGGCGCCACCGACTAGTGTCAAAACATGGAAAAAACATGAATTCACTATCTTAAGAAAAAAAAATTAAAATCTGACCATTCAGGCGTTCTTCCCACACCCAAAAACTTTGATTAAGATTGCAAAATTAGTGATCACCACTTCATATAATAGACATAACATGTTAGAACTACAAAAGCTATGGCGCAGGACACCTCTGTGTGTTGCAACTCTGCACGAATTGTAGTTCTGGTACCCCTCTTCCGGGTTAGGATAAACATTGTGAATTTAGGTTTAAAAACCATACATACGGTAGTTTTTCAACAGCAAAAGCATAACCTTAACATGTAGCCTATGTTTATACCACGAGTAAAGATGTGTTATGAAAAAAAAATATATATATATAGACTATATAAATCTTTAGTGCTATTTTTGACGTGTTTCGACGGTTTTTCCACCCGCTCTGTTTCGCTGACTGAAAGGGTTGTGTTCAATGGCGTAACATATCAGCACATTATCAACTTTCATGCACTTTATTAGATTTTATTGACTTTATTGATGAAGGCTGTCAATTCAGACACGTCGCTGATAAACACTAGGATTATGGGTAATGTAGTGCTTCTCCGTGATATGATATCGCAAATAAAACGTGTTTTCTTAAAATAAAGTTGATATTATACGGGACTTGTGGACACATGCCATCGTTACACATCCTCATAGCTTGTGGTAAGTCTGCCTTGGGTGGTTACAACGTTATGGCTAATAATCAGACCTTTTTTTCAGAATACCGATTAAATTTGCACTTCCGGGATCTATGAACCACCACCCACGGCGTGACGTCTTTGAAGCCGAGAAGCCGGGAGTCACCAGGTAGCATGAAGCGCGTTGCTTTGGTAACGCCGGTGTTTTTCAGATTAAAATAAAATTTCGTTCATTGATTTCAAAATGGCTTAAAATGTGATTTTTGTGGACTAGAAAAATATGAAAATGATGACATTATAAACTATACAGTGGCGGTTCTGCCTATGTGCCGCCCTAGGCGAAATTACTGGCTTGCGCCCTTCCATGTTAGATACTACTCCTACCGGCCATGGCACCAGGCGGGCCGACCGCGGCACTGACCACTCACCTGTCAGATCCCGCAGACCTGACCGGGTGGGCGCGGTACCAGCTGGTGCCGCGGCCGACCCGCCTGATGCAGGCCGGTGGCTTTTTTATTCAAACAAGATTTTGTCCATATAAAAAGTAGCCTATTTTCCAAAAAATGGTCTTGAAAAAGAGGGGTCATCTTAAACTCAGGGTCGTCTTTTATGCGGGTCAATATGGTAGGCCTAGTCTAGAAAACTGGCGATTTTTTATTTTTTATTTTATTATTTTATTTTGATTAAATTTGCACTTCCGGGATATATGAACTACCACCCACATGAAATTGACTTTCAGTGGACAGCGTTTGCGTGGTGGCCATACGACACGGATCCTAATTGACTTTCAGTGGACGCTGTTTCTGTGGTGGCCACACATAATTATAACAGGTTATGTGCCAGGAGCACGCAATGCGTTGTTAAGAGGTCGTGCTCATTTCACGGATTTCTGTGAGATCAGGTTGTAAGAAATGTCTGTCATAAATGTGAATGAGGAGTTGAAGGCACCAGGCTCCTGGGACTCTAGTTTCATGGTGGTAGCATTAGTTGTAACAAAATGATTTAATTATTATAATTATTATATCAGTTATGTCTGGGGTGCGGCCAACTTTTTTTTTGCAACTGTCAATCTATCGTAGTCCTACTACGAATACACACTACACAAATACATCACCAATATGTCCCTTTTTAAGGTGAATTTGAGTTTCTAGAGATGGTGGAAGTTGCGGTGAAAAGATTGTGTTGAGTCATATCAAAATACATTTTAATGTGTGCAATGGTGCCACATTCTCCAAATGTAAGTAAAGCAGTTTTCTGTTATGCTGTTTACTTGATGGTAGATGCTTGTGCCGCTGCACCCATCGTGGCACTGGTGAGATCATGTTAGACCACGATAATCGAACACCGCCAAAAACAAGTTTAATGTTGGATGGATTTCGTGACTCATCATGAAGCACTATATACTAGCATGAAAATAAAGCACCTATAGTCCTTCAGTAGCTTGCTTAATAAAGCTTTAAAATTAATATTTGTAGCTGTCAAAAAGTTTCACATGACCAATAGCTGTTTTTTGCCTGAACCAGCTTGATCTGCATTAATGTGTTGATTACTTGTTCATGTGGAAAATGGGATTTCACAAAAAGCTTTTTTGTGTCCTAAAAAGATTTAATCTTAGTGAATCAAAATACATCAAGGTGTGTATTTTGTTGAGCTATGTGATGTAATGAAAACCAGCTATCATTTATCAGTGTTTGGATTTTGCTTATTAGCTAACAAATCCAAGCTGCTGAGGTTTGCAGATGACTGCTTTTTGATGTCGTGGATCAAAGTGTGGACATTAGATCAAAGTGATTGCAGTGGTGATATGATAAATTAACTATAATATCTCTACCCCACATATGCTGCTGTAGAATCATATATTCACATTATGCAAATGTACTTTTTTTCAGATAAGAGGCAACCAAGAGTTAGAAGACTATAGAGAGATTCTCGATTCATTGATGGAGATCTAACTTCTTTTCGATCATGCATCTCTTTGAGTCTTTTCCAGCTTTGTTGCCTTCACCAGTTTCCCAATGTTTTTTTTATTGTTGTTGTTGTTGTTGCTGTTTATTTATTTATTTATTTATTTATTTATTTATTTATTTATTCATTGTGACTGACACTAACTGCACATTTTATTTTGCATAAGAATAGTCTCTCAAACTCCCAAACTGGCTCAGCTAGTGGCCCCCATCCTGCATACTGGCAAAGGCTGACAGGATGCATAGAACATCTTAAAAGATTATATTCCTAATAGTCTCTCCTCCTCTTATGAATGCACTTCTAGAGATGTTGCTGTGTTTCTTTTTATCCGAGCTTCCCTTTGGGGCCGCCTGTAGGCAACTGTAACAATCTGCTAATTTCACCAATAAATTGTAGTGAAGCAGATAAACCACCTGGTGAAACATACATTTCAGTTTGTGTTTGACAGGTTTCTCGCTCTCTGACTCTGACTTCAGTCCTCAGTCGACAGTCATCACACCTTTGAATGGATGTTATCAGTCGTAATCATCATTGTGGTCTGTATGGGTTAGCAGGTCCCTACTGCACCTTCTAGTGAGTCAGAGGGCAGTTATCATGTATTCCTATCATCAGTCTGTCTTAACCAATCAAATGGGACTCTGGAACCTGACATACTGTGATGTGGCTTTTTTTTTTTTTTTTTTTTTTTTTTTTTTTTACATTAGCTTGCAATGTTAGCGAACGTTACACTAAGTTTCCAAACCTCTGTCATTATCTTTACCTAACCATTGATTGACTGATTGATTGACTGAGATCTTTTTTTCCAACATAAAAACAGCAGTAAAATCAAACAAAACAAAATAATAATAATCAATACTAAATAAAGGTAATTAAGGAAACAAAGGTCCGAAAAATAAAGTAAGAAAAAAAAAATGCATCTATCACCATTAACATGCTCGAAAAGGAGTAGGAAGAAGTAAAAACTTATTTAATCCTGCCCCCTAATCTCTATTTCATTATAATGTCTATTTCATTATAATCAGTCAAAAATTAATTTGTTCATCTGTAATTTCTGTACAAAAAACACAAAATGTATTAAATAAAAAATATAACAAAAATATAATAAAAATAAAATATAATATAATAAAAAATATAATAAATTAAAATACAAAATAAATTAGAAATACAATAAAATAAAATATAATAAAAAATAAAAATATAACTAGCTTTAGCTTTTGTCAGCTACTTGGTTATGGTCAAGTAGCTGACAAAAGCTAAAGCTAGTTATATTTTCATAAGCCAAAGCTAATGAGGTTGGTTTAAGTTATGTTTAAGATAGAGTGTTCAGAGTGACTGATGATAGGAAGAGATGCTAACAGCTTCTGACCCAGCAGGGACCTCCTAACCCAAACCTGTGGGCATGACAACAACTGATGGCATCCATTCAATGCTGTGATGACAGTCGGAGCAGGTGGAATAGAGCAACCTAACCTAACCTAACTGATTGCAACCTTAGACAAACCATAGGTGTGAAGTGTAGTGGTAATGCCTGAGGTACACTGACTGCACTCACCATCCTATTAGCCCGAACAGTGTTTTCACCTCATTGATGGAACCAGTCAATTAAATATTCACTGCAGGGATCTGACCATTTACATTCAAACTGTTACACTAAACCACTGACACACTTTGATACACTATGGAGTATTTTCTGGTTCTCTTTGTGTACTGAATGGCTTGTAGAAAGGGCCCCACTGGGCATAGTGAGAAGTTCACTTAAGAGTATAAGCGGCACAATATAAGCTGGGTATAAATTAATATGGAATTTTCTCGCAGCACCTTGAGCTTTTTCTTCATTCTCTTGTTCACCAGAGTAAAAAATAGCCAAAT
The DNA here is from genome assembly GCF_902150065.1 of Myripristis murdjan. Lineage (NCBI taxonomy): Eukaryota > Metazoa > Chordata > Actinopteri > Holocentriformes > Holocentridae > Myripristis > Myripristis murdjan. The sequence goes on along the minus strand of NC_043999.1, from coordinate 23,491,816 downwards.
TTGTGTAAATGGAAAAAGCAGTTCCTTTCTATGCAACAGCAAAAGACAGCAGTAAAGGCCATAGCACATAGGAATTATGCCACAATCATGCTTGAGGCATATTTATATATCTGGGTCATATTAAGCTCAGCCTTCTTTAACTTTGCAATGAAGAGGAAGTAGTTTGGAAAATGAAGAGGAGAAATGCACACCTCAGTTGGTGAGGTGCTGGCTCGCTGGGCAGACATCAGATAACTCTGATCTGAAAGTATTTATTTTTTTCAGAGATCAATGTTTCAGCACATATTGTCCTCTTAGGATAAAAGAAACATGTCACATCAGTGGTATATAATATAGGAGAAAGGTTTTCTCCATCATGGCAATCAACACAAGCATGCACGTAGATAATCCAGAGGGGGGCCTATATTGGCCGGTCATGACCCAGAAAGATCATGAACAAATCAGTACCTTCACAAGGATGTGTGAAATAAATTCATTCAAGTTTTTCTTTTTTTTTTTTCTTGTCAGAAAAACAAGAATTCAAGACTTAAGCAGCATAAGTAGAAGGCAGAAAAACATCAGGTATATTTATGAATAAATACACAAAGATTCAATTAATTCCTTCAAAATACATTTGCATCAATCAAAAAAAAAAAACAAAAAAAAAAACATACATGCAAATTCCACAATATTATAGAAAGAGTGGGAGGTCACATCCTACATCAAGAGGAGAGGAGCCAATCGTCATGTTGGAGGAAACCTCTGTATTATCAGGTCTATGCTTATGTTGATTGTCATGATGTAGAAAACCTGTATAATATATCTAGTATATATAATATATCTCCTACAGAATGACCAAATCCTCCAAAGACTTGTTTCTCAGTGATAAAATATGATTTGCACTTGTTTGAGCCAGGAGTAAAAGTCTTTTTATTTTATGCTTCCGTCAGTCTGGCCAAGCTTACAACACTTCTGGGAGGCTTTCGCAGAACGGACATCATGAATACAAAATACTATTCAGTTAACATCAATCGGGTTTTTTAAAGTAACATTTTTGCATCCTCACCGAGTTCAACATTTTCTGTTTTTTATGCATCTGCTTTTTTTCTTCAAATAGACTGTTGGCTGACTGTTGTTTTTTTTTTTTTTTTACTTAACTCTTACGTCTCTTTTGTTCACAATTATCTGTTTATATCAGAAATGTTTCTTTTTATGCAAATAGTGTGTCCTTGTCCTGTCCATTATGCCGTTATGCTCAGCTTCACTTTGTTTCCACTGGAATAGAAGTTTGAAGTTGCCCATTAAGCTGCTCTTGTTTTGCAGGTCCTTATCTGATGTCTCGAGCTACTTTCACATGTTCTCCAGTCTTTTCTACTTGTTTATATCTGTTATCACCGGGGGCTTGTCATTTTCTTCCAGCTGTCTGTTTCTTTTCTCAATTGCTTGGCTTGACTCATGGTTTTTAGTTTTTCCTCTTTGCAAATCTCAGGACTTCCTCCGTCAGCAGTGGCTTTCACTTTCCTCTGTCTGTCTGAAATTTTCATTTTTCAGACTTCTCTGATTCTAACTCTCTCCATACATTGTAGCACATTTTCCCAAAGTCCTTTCCTTTTTCTTTTTTTCTTTTTTTTTTTAATCGAAGGTCTGTGCTTTGCAGTTTAGCACTGAGGTTTTCTCGCAGGTGCTTGTTAGCCAACAAGGCAGTCAAAGGACTTCCTTCCGCCTTCCTCGTTCCCACAAACACACCCAGTAAGCCTTCTAGATCAAGGTCATGGATCTGGTTTTCCCCTCCAGCTCAGCTGAGTGTTCTGGGTTTTGTTGGATGCTTCCACATTTAATAATAGCAAAATATCTTAGAATATAAATACATGCAAAGACACAGATAGGATCACAAAAATGAACTTAGTGACTGTGTTAAACATGGTTGTGCCTGTCTTGTGGTGGGTGCAGAGAGGCTTGCAGTGTTATGCTTTTGCCTTGAGTTTTTTCACTTTTATTCCATTCTGATAATGTCACTCACTCAAAGCATGCTGAGTAATATTTACATATTCATTATTATTCTTATTATCACTATTCATTATTATATTGTCATTCCAATGAATTAAACAAGGAATAGAAATTCAAATTTCAAAGCTCAGTACAGTGCACTTCCAGTGGTTGGGGAGTGCTGGGGAGTGGACTGAAAAGTGAGTTTGAAAGCCAGAAATGTCAGCAGCTGGCCAAATAATCACTGAGGCATTGGTTTTGATCAACAACTCAGCAGATATGAGATGGTAAAAATCTTATTCACTGCACCTTTAATCAAGCAGCCTTGGGATTCTAGAAGGAACAGAAGGAATTTTCAAGGTCGATGTCTTTGTGAAGAGGTACAAATAGTTTGCCTGTACCTGCTACATGAAATACAGAGTTATTGGTGTAGTAGGACACTTATTTAGCACTAGCTCACAGAAACCCAACCCTTACAGGCAGCAGACGGGTTAAGGATGTGATCCATTTGCACGTGCTCTGCAGTAGGCTGTTCAAAATCCAGGTAAACGATGCATAGGAAGTGACAGTGTAATGAGATTCAAAGCCAGTACACACACAGTTTCATTCATTCATATCCATACCCACTTATTCCTAATCAGGATCATGGGGGCTGGAGATTACATTAGCATGCAGTGGATGGACGGCAGAGAAACACCCTAAATAGGTTGCCAGTCCATCCATACACAGGTTGAAAACCTTAAATTATTCGTAGTGCTGGGGGAATAAGAAACCTTTGTTTACACTTGTAGATATGGGCAGGAGGAAGTCAACATGTAGAGCTCAAGAGCGAGACAAATCCAACATGTCAAAACAGTGAGAGCAGACCAACTCAAGCACTGCAGCCCGTGTAGTCCCACCTTATACTGCATGCCTACTGAACCACTGCTGCACTTTGGATACATCCCCGAGATGAAAGAAATCAATAATAAAGTTTTGCTCTTTTAAACTCACAGGATTTACAATTAAACGGTCTGGTAACTGGTTAAGAGCTTGGTGCTCCTGCTAATATTCTAACTTTGCTCAAGCACAAATGTTGTGTGAAACAAAGCCATTACATGAGTGAAACTGCTAAAAATGATGCATGAGGTTGCAGTGACACAACAGCGCATTTTGAGTGATTACGGAGGATCTCATCTGCAGCAAATTTAATATGTTTTTCTGAGCACCGACGACGAGGCAAGAAAAAGTGGTCATGTCATCCCTCTGTCTGAGAACCTACAGTGAAATTATTCACTCCATCTCCAGACTTTGGTGGTGTTAGCATCAGATATTAATGCCATGACCTGTTTGTTGTTCACTCATGGAAAGCTCATAGAAATGAAGCCAGCGTTGATGGTGATGTCTGTTTCACATTGCAAACAGCATGCTGCTACGCTACATTTGTTGTGAAAGACTTCCCTGGGAGTTTAGTGTTGGCGCTTTTCAGTGCAACAGGAGTTGTCATTTTAAATTTTAACTACAGCTTTGTTGTCTTAGAATAAACTGAAAGATTGTTATTGCCTTGGGAAGTCTGCTAGAATAAACAAACCAAGTGATAACTTTCTTTTCATTATTATTTATGATTCATATGTTAGAAATATTATTCCACATGTCCTACATAGTTGTCCTCTTAGCAACAGATTAAATATTTCAGGTGAGTATGAAATGTAACTTTAATCATAACTCATCCCATATTTTTTCTGAATACAGCCAATTCAAACAAAACATGTTTTTAAGACGGCAGGCTAGGTCGAGCGGCAGCCCTGTCAGAGTTTAGACCAAAACACACCGCACAAAGCTGGTCTACATTTCAATACAGTGATTGTGAGCTGCTGCCTCCCTTCACCTTGGTTTGGGGTTATCTAGAAGAACTGTGGGGCTCGGCACCCCTTTAAGGAATAAATGAATGCTTTTTGCCCCTTTTTGTAAAACACATTGTAAACTCTGCTGTTAGATAAGTGTTGTATAGAAAGTTTAGTATTATCAGTAGTAACAACAGTAATAGCAGATGTTTTACAGATGATGGTGAACCCCATCACGTTATTGGTACCTCCAGTGTTATTACCTCTTGTCACATTCTCAATGTTTGTATTGCAAATGATGTGGTAGTTAATTCTGATTTTTTCTATTATAGGCCAGTACGACATTGCTTTGTACCGATCTCAGTTAGATGTGTTTAGGTCAGGGTATTTCAGCCATGCGCAGCACCAGGAGTAAAAACACATCAATCTGATATTTTATTTCACTGAATGACTTACCTTGAGGATTAAACTTGACCATTTTCCTTGCAAAATGGGTTTAAGGTCATTTTGCAGATTTCTCATTATTCCTTTTAGCAAGCCATGAGTTCTCCGAGAATTAAAATGAAATGTCCCCTGTAGCATTCTATCACTTCATGTGGTTCCTTGTTGATTAAATGTGGGGGGAAAAAAATAAATTCTCAGCAGCACTATCTCTCAGTAAAGGAAAACTAACCAGTGCATATTTACAGGGTAAAGTCTTTTAATTCCCATGCTCAGAATGTATCTGGCTGTAGAAAATGGCCAGAAGGAGTTTTTTCTACTTCCACAGCCAGTGATTACATGAATTACCACCAGGGCAAACATAACTTCAACTACAGCTCTCCCCAACTATCAGTCCTGGTCAAAAGCCTCAATCAAACCCTTTGACAGTAACAGAAAGATAAATCATAATGATACATTTGAGTCTGATTTTTATTAACTTGTTCTGTAACCATTTGATCATTATTCTTACTTTGAGTTCATCACTTACTATGGTTTAGTATAGGCATGTGCTGATGACTCTATTAGGATGGGATCACAGAGGGAGGCAGAGGTGGAGAGGTAGCACTCTGCTGTAGGGATAAACAGGGAAGCTGGGTATAGGACAGATAAGGGAGAGGATGTGACTGTGCTGTGGCTTCATATCATGTTTCCATAAGCTTCACGCCATTAAATGCACTTTTACCTTAAGCTGAACTTTGTGGTGCAGAGTTCACTTGCCTTGAGAACAACAGCAGGCGGACTCAGCTGTGACTGTTATATGCTAAATAGCCTTTAGCACACGCCAGAATCACTGAAAGATGATCAAACAGAGATACTTGAAAGAAAGAAATATTAAAGGGGAAAAAAGTGCCTTGTCTATCCAATAGGAGGTAAGCTATCTGTGCATGTCACAAGTGCTGGGTCTCTATCTCCCCCTACTGGTAAAACCCTGCTTCTGCTACATTTCCAGATCATGTGCAGCAGACCCTAATTGACTAAAATGCAATTTAGTTTTTTTATATATGGATTAGGTGCTAGATTGCAATTTGCAGTAGGCACACTGCAGACTGCAAATGGGTAGAACATTGTATTTGATGTTGTATGGAATTAATGAAATGAATTTTTAAGCATGCAACAGTTTGAAAATGAGGGAGACTTTAAGGCAGACTGATATTCATCAGGGATGCCAACCGCCTGGCTTATTTGTATTCCAGCCCACACCTCTCTAACCCTTCAAGTGCTCTTGACAAAATGGAATAAATGAAAAACTCCCAAGGGTTTCCACAGAGCCACATGCACGTATGCAAACACACATACGCACTCCTATATGTCTAATATACATATTCCACAATTTTCTATAATATCGACATAGTGTCTCCACCGTTTCAGCATCAAACTTCAGAGGCACACATTACACACACACACACACAGTCTTCATGCACAGGGCCGTAGCCTCAGATCTCGGTGAGGAAAGTGGAAGGAGACATTGTGCCAGCCGTCATCACACCCCACCCCCTCACCCTGCAGTGTGCCGATTGCATTTAGCGATAGCCTCCAGCCTCTTTCCATCTAAATCCCAGTCCTCGACACTTCCAAACTGTGGGTTGCTCATTTAGAGGACCAACAACAAGCGCAGGTAAAAAAGCCCCTAGACTACAATGAGCTGGCATCCTCAGAGGTTTGAGGGTGATGCAGACTGATGGCAAAGTCAATAACGCCCCCCCTCCTCCCGACCTTCAGGCGACATGCCTGGGCTTTGGTGTCGACTCAGACTTTTGATCATAGGAGACAGCTGCCATGACTTAGCTGTGAAATGCTGTGAGACAACATGACGAGACTCCACAAGCCCTCCCCACCCCCCTCAAATTTCCATTTTCATAATACAAGGCTGGTGATTTTCTCTACCAGGCCCTTATTTGATATTTATGTTCATGGCTAATTTGCCTTCACAAAACCTCCACATTAAAGTGACGCAAGATTAAAAGCGAAACAATTTAAGCATAGGCAATTAAATAGTTCCACAATGAGGAAAAATGCCTTTTAAACAAAAGTGACAACCCCTGCATAAAGACTAGAGTGCTAAAAAGTAAAAAATAAAAAAATAAATAATAATAATAAAAAATAAAAAATAAATTAAAGGATAGCAGGAACCTCTAGGGATTTTTTTCTACAATGAATATAAAGTGCTTTATAAATGAACTCTCTGAGTACCCCAAGAATATTTCATGTCTCAGAGTAAATAGGAGGCAATGTTAGATAATGTGTCACTTCATGAAATAAAACACTTCAGTTTACAAATAATAGGTATTTCAATAAGTTCATGTACTACTGAGACAGTGAAAGTATAGTTAATAGTGAGATATAGTCCTGTCAATGAAATAAAATGGCTCACAGCCTCAGCAGATTTCTTGGTTGCAGCTGGTTTGTCAGTAAGTTATGAATGCAGCTGTGATGGAAGCCAGGCGGATCAATAATGACCAATATTGGCCATCGGCTGGATCAAGGATCACACTAACCAGCAGAGGCCAGTCTAATCCCACATGGAGGAGACCCGCGTGCTCATGCATCAGTTTGTGTCTTGTACACAGTATCAAGTATCTCATGCACACAACAAGCCTGCCTTCATTAAAGCATGGGGACGCAGTAAGGCTCTCATTTTGCCGGATCCTTCTATGTGCGATGTGTGTCATCCAGTTCATCCAAGGAGAGCTGAATCAAGAGCAAATGGACTTGTTTGTTCTTGCAGGCGTATCAGCTTCTCATCCAAGAAGCTTCTTCGAGCAACTCGCTGAACCTCACGCAAGAAGCTTCTGGATGATGTGTGAATCAAGACCCTACAAACAAGCCCTCCATTCAGGATAATTAAACAATTCATCTCCTATGAATGACGGAGCCACTCATTGGGCTAGTCAGTTACAAGATGTGTCTTTATGAAACACAAAACCTTGAATATGTCCTCCTTTTTTCCTGCAAACACTCTTCAGTGTTCTTGAAGTTCAAGATTGAAACTTTTCATTTCAACAAATGACTTTTAAAGTAAAGCACTTCAGGGATCATTGAAATGATTTTTATAAATACCATAATGGTCTACAGATAATGTTATCTACCATTTAAAATGTATGTTAAGGTTTTCATTGATTCAGGAGTAATATTGTAAAATATGTGAAATGAAAGAAAAACAAAGGAGATTATTGATGTACTGTTTCAAGAATAAAGGAAGGAGCCCATTCAAATTGCATACCTTGATTGTGAATTTCAGAGGAAAGTTCAACATTTCTTGATTCATGCAAAAAAAAAAAAAAAAAAAAAAAAAAGGTCCAATTAAGAAAATTTCAAGTATTCAGGGATCCAGATCAGTAAGGGATCCTGTTTCCTTGTCAGTGGTGTACCAATTACAGCTTTTTAAAGTTTGAAATTCTGACCTTTTAAATACCGCACCCAATCACACCAACTAGTGTCATTTCCTAAATATGAGAACACAGCATGAAGATGCATCATCAATCATCCACTCAAATTTGAATGGCTGATTTGCACAAATACTATACAGGCGTGACAGCAACTAACATCTTAAGTTCAGTGGTTTATTTTCATTTTTACTGAACAGCTTACCTTTCAGCTTGGTTCAAAAGGGGGAACAAAGCAAGCTTAAAAGAAAAAGGATCCTGGGTTGTATAATGGAAGCTGATGAAACCCACCTGGCGGTCAAAAACAATCAAAGCACACGCGCACATACAGTGTGACACAGCAAACCCGCAGTAAAGCTTTTAATTAGGACAGATGGATTATGCTGTCAATTTCCACGGTCAATTTAGCCGACATCATCCTTCATCTGCAAAATCCAAGCATCTGCACCTGACTTTGGGGCTGCTTTTTCTTCTGTGCATGCATCAATCAAGAATGGGGTCACCAGCCATAACTGTCTTGTTTAAACATCAAATATGGAGGGTATTCTTCTTATTTCTTATTTTTGATTTGCTTTGATTCACAAAACAATGGCTATCCAAGAGTAAAAAGTAGGCCAACAGTGCTGTGTAACATTGTGGAGGACAAAAAAAGAATGCATTTATACTAGACATTGTAGATATGCATTAGGTGCCTCAGCACGGTTTATTAAGGAAAAGTTCAACCCTTACTTATCATATGTTGTACTGTACAAGCTAGAATGCAGCATTTGGCATAATCTATTCCTATTGCTAGTTGTTTTACTGTCATACAGGCAGCTGTTTTAAAGCACACACCTTGAACAGGACAGCATAGCCGATATGATGAAGTTGCACTCAGTAGTTTGAGGGTCCTGTGTTTATGTTGTGGTAGAATCAGGTAGGTTGTCATTATAATGCTAGTGTTAAAATAGGTTCATAACAGGTTTCTCCCGCTAATCATGGCAGTAAAGTCAGAGGAGGAGGACAAGGTCGAGTTCTGATGCCAGGGGACAAGATTTGTGCTGTCCTCAGAGGTCAGGACAAAGTCATTAACCCGGGGGCTTTTGCAAAGTGTCAACATCAGACAGCTGTGTAGAACTGTGGAGCCAGGAAACTTGGCTGATGTTTGAATGGTGATCGAGCTTAGCATTTAAAAAAAAAAAAAAAAAAAAAAAAAAAAAAAGCTCTTTTAATTTCTGTATTTTCTTGCTTTCTACCCATGAGATTTCACTATATGGACAGTAACAGTTTGGCTGACCAGTGCAAAATAAAGGAGAAGTTGTTTCCAGCCAATCAAAACATCTCAGCACCCTGAAATATTTATATGGAAGTCCACACGAATAAATGTTTCAAAAATGGTTTTATTGATTATGTTTGATTGATGCTAGGTAATTAGCGCCTCCTAGCAAGCTGTGTTAATGAATAAAACAACATATCATATAACAAAGTAATATGAAAGGTGACACGAAAGGAGCAAAATACATGTTTTTCCTGTTCAGTGTGTCATAGCTGCTGACAAATAACATAAAGGCAGTGAGAGGCTCTCCCACCGCTCATAATCAGTCAGAACAGAGCCACATATGAGCCAAGTTGCTGGCAGGGTGAATGGCAGCATTAAATCAACAAATGGCCTACTTCCTGCATGGGATATTAATATTGCAGCTCCTTTAATGCTTGCTGAAAAACAAATGTGAACCACAAAAGGCTAAATGTATCATCATTTTTAATGGATTTGTTTGGTAGAGCAGGGAGGTGTGCACCTCACTTTGCTTTTAAGAGTGAATATCCCCGGTCCCATTGCCATCTACGTGCTTTGAAACTCACTTTCGTTTCAATTCAATCAACAATAGTTTTTTATGATCTATGCCAAATGACTTTTTTTTTTTGTTTTACCCTTTTTTGTTTTTCGTTCCACACTCCGCTAGCACAAAGCCTAAAAGCTACCCATCCATGAATCTCTAGCGTTGCTCTGGTCTCCAACCTGCTAACATAACTAAAATGTTTGCTGACTCGCATGCTAATTCACCTGGTAACCATGGTGTGCTTTATGGTCTTGATTATACACTGCAAAAATGCAAAATCTTACCAAGATTATTTGTCTCATTTCAAGTCAAAAATGTCTTATTTCTAGTCAAAATATCTCATTACACTTAAAATAAGACATGATCACCTCAGAAGTAACTTGTTTTTAGACAACTGTCTCTTGTTTCAAGTGAAAATTTGCTTGAAACAAGTGAGAATTTGCTTGTTTCATTGGCATTGGCATCTTATTTTAAGTGTAATGAGATATTTTGACTATGAATAAGACATTTTTGACTTGAAATAAGACAAATAGTCTTGGTAAGATTTTGAGTTTTTGCAGTGTAAGAGCATTATGAGAAGTTCTCAGAGGGTTAAAACCATCACAAGCCTACACATGGAGGATGTGAGGGTCAGATCAGCGGCTTAGTCAGGTATCTGGGTGAGTAACAACACACAGGGATGTGTTAATGAATCCACCTGAATCCACATGTGACTCCATTCTTGACACATCACCAGTGGAAGGTTATTATAGATTGTGTCTGAAATCTGAGTCTAGCCCAGCACATCTTCTCATTGGACTTTATTTCTGGAAGTCTTTTTTCACAGTAGCCATTTTGACATGAGATAGAAGGGTAAAAACAGGTGTTACCAATGACACTGATTCAGACTGTGTACCATTCAGGTTTAACGAGATAGAGAGTTTAACCAGTTACCAACCAGTTAGTTTTGACTGAATGAGTGTACACACAACACCAGCACCCTCGCTCAGGTAGAGCCAGTATGTCAGTACATACTATATTTGAAAAGTGGCTTAACAACATTCTCATGAAGTACTGTAATATTACCCTGGGATAGATATATACCTTTACCTTTGAAGTTGGCCAGTGGCATTTCCAATAAATGCACCTAAAATTGAAAGAATTGTAAAAAAAAATCAGTTGACTCCCTGATCCTGAGCATTACTCTCACAACTATTTGGAGCTTTCTGGTCTCATTTAAGCGTGCACACACACGTTTACTGCTCTGTTACAACAAAAGCTATCCCAGGAACACAACATCTTACTGCTACCTTTGTCAGCAGATGGGTCAGTCGTGCTCATATTCTTATTTGTATTCTGATTTACAAACTCAGATCTGTTTACCTCAGCCATTATGATATTTTTAAATAATCAACATTAGCCAGAACTGCTGCATATCCTGTAAGTGGACCCTCTCTTTCACTTGGGATGCTCCCGCATGTTCTCTCTAAGTCTAACCACTGACTTGCTGTCCCATCCTTGCCTGAGGTCTGCCGCTCCTGATCCTGGGTTTGCATCAGCCTGAGGCCCTCAATGGCCTGATCAAACTGTAAATCATAAGAGTTTAATCTACTATACAGAGTTAACATTAAAAGAATAGCTTGGATTTATTGCCACAAGGTGCTGTTCATTTTTCTCCTGCAGTGTTATTAATGTATGTCTCGATTATTTAAGCTACAACAAAACATGCTAAATGCTATTAAATTTAAAAATCACATTTCATCCATCCATGATGTTCAGTGAGTGCAACCATCTCGCGGTGCTAGTATTTACTTCTTTTCAGTTCTTAATTCATTCAGTGGCCTTGTGCATGCTAAAAAGACACTCATAAACATATGAGCGAACATACATAGTATTCGTGCCAAGAAATGCACCCTGCAAGTTAAAAATACCTCTTCCATACTTGAGTAGGCTTATAGAAATGAATCCACCACAGATCTGGATCAGAGAAACCCAAGGCGTGAGAAAGCATGTGAAGATGATTAACAGTTCTGGACAGGGAGGGTTGGTATAATCCACTGTGAACTACAAAAATATATTTGCTCTCTTTTTCTGCAAGGACAGTTATACAATCAGTGAATCATCTTTTGATGCATATACATTTGACTTGACTGAGGTTGTCTGAATTCACTGCAGAGGGAGATGTTGAACCTATTGCGTGCCATTGCTCTCACATTGTCCCACTGTCCCTCGGCACTGTGAGGCCAACAGTGTACATGAAACTTTTTTACACAAATTGCTCACATTCATGAGTTGCGAGTTGTAATATGTTCCTACAACTAGCCTGTTACATGAAATATTTCAAATGCAATCGAAACTACATGCAACAATCAGTGAAATTAATGAGAACAATATACCTGGATGCTATGATACCTGATGAGTCACAGGGGTGTTCCCCTAATGAAATGACTGACATTACATAGTGATGATACATGATGATGTCATGACTTTTCTTGGCAGAGCACATCATCATATTCCTCAGCAGGTAAATGTGTAGTGCTTAATAGTGCAGGTAGCAATGACAATGTATGCTTCAATCATGTACTGTAATTGTAAAGTGTTCATGATGTAGAACTTGTTTATTAGCCTATTCCCCTTACTTTCTCCTGTATCTGAGATTAAATTAAATACATCATCATATAGAGAAGATCTTACTTCATTGATTAGATGTGAGGTTACCTGATTACTGTTAATTCAAATGCAGTAGCAAACACAGCTGGCAGATATTTCCTCTACCAAAAGCAGAGCAAATACATGAAATCAACTAACCTTCAGAATATTCAATAACACTATTTTCCTTGTTCAAGGCCCATAACGGCTGCAGAAGTCTGTCATTGTGGACAAACAGGTCTATCTTGCTCACACACACAGCTTTCAGATGATGAATACCCTTTATGACCTTTATCTCCACCTGAAGATACCACGTCCCTCCAAAGATGGTCTAAAAAAAAGTTGCCATTTTTTTTTTTAAACCAAAAGCAATTAAAGTACTTAGGTTTACCGTGAATGCATTGCCTGCTGGTTTATTTTGTTACTTTTCAGTAAACTATGTTCAGCATGCCACTTAGTACTGCATTACTTTGGACATTATAGTGCAAATTAATACCAGACTGCTCTTGTGAGTTTGTTACTTTGTAAGATTAAGAAGCATAGAAGGGTAAAAACATCCCAGGCTAACATTGGTATGATGTAAGCAACAGAGCTACAATTAATAAAACTGATAATAAGTGGGTTAGATTATCAGTAGGTGATTGATGAAGCACTGACATCAGTCAGTAGTACTGGTGGCACCGAGGCAGTGGAAGGCTGCCAAATCAAATTCTGCATTTTGGCCGGCTCTGCTCACACACGACAGCCTACATACACACACCTGCATGTTAGTATGGCTGACAAAGTGCCATCAGTTGCACTTTGTATTACCGAGGAAATGTTTTTTTTTCCCCGTGAATCTAAGAATCTACATTTAACTCTGTCCTTTTTTTTTTTTTTTTTTTTTTTTTAACTGCACGGGAAAGATCATATGTCTTTTTTCCAGATGCCTAACTCAGGAACTTTGAGTGCATTTTCAATGAGCTACTTTCCACTTTTACATATGTAGATTTTTACCCCAGCGATTTTGCTTCTTCTGGAATGGGTTATTTCGGTGCCCTTTCCACCCCTGCGGGGGGTGGGGCGGGGGAGGGAGGAGGTTCATCTTCTGCTGACACAACTGAGCCACGGAGCTGAAGATGAAGGTGGTTTGTGCTGTAACTCTCCCTGGCATGCCGTGGAATAACTTACAACTGTTATTCCATTCAGCTGGGTCTCAACTCACATTTTCTTCCAATCTTTTGCATCTGTAGGCTGTTTCAATATTTGTGTAATTCCTCGCCTACTTTATACTGCATGTATTTCATTTTCCATTCAATTTTTATGTTAAACTGACTCAGTCTAGATATGTCTAACTGGTGTTATTTTGTAATGTCCTCAAAATGCCCCATGCATTTCATTTATGCATTTTCATTCACACATGAAAGTTGTTGGTCGGGTGATGGTTAATATATTCCATTTTAATTTCAGCAAGGGTTCATTTTTCTTTGCTGCATCCATATGTTGCTGAGACTCCTTAAGTCTGGTCATGGGAATCATCAAAATTTCATCTCATCTTCTGTCTTTTGATATACAGTACTCATTATTTACCTCCACTTTTTACCTTTCCGTGCTGTATCTCTGCCTCGTTCTCAGGTGGGTTATCCAGTTTCCTTCGCCAAGTTGGTGCCTCCTGCAAAGATCCTCTGGCAAACAGAGAGAGACAGAGGGAGGGATGAAAGAAAAGCGAGAGGGAGAGAAGATACAGTGTCTCTTGAATGCCTCTGGTGATACCTTGTCCCTGCACTATTTCAGATGGATGGTGCAAGAGAGAGAGAGAGAGAGAGAGGGAGAGAGAGAGAGAGAGAGAGAGAGAGAGAGAGAGAGAGAGAGAGAGAGAGAGAAGATATTAGGGAGAGAGGGAGGCTGGGAAGAATAAGGGGTCAGTCCAGGGATTGTCCTCGAAAGGAGAGCAACTACTTCTGCATGTGTGTGAGAAATGAGTGTGTGTGAGTGTGTGGTTGCTTGTGCTGATGTGTGAGGACATTTTTCACCCTAAGCACAGAGGACAGAACTATAATAATCTGCCAGCATGAGCCGAACCACCTTCTTTGAGGTAAGTCTTGGGGTTGTAACTCTACTAATATATTGGTCACAACGTCATTGCAGTTTCCTTTTCTTTTCATGTCCTTTAATGGTTGGTCTAACTTACAGGTTTTCAGTGAATGCACATGAATTAATTGAGACTTATGTCCCTTTCACTTTCCGATTGAGATTTCCGAGTTTTAAATGTGGAAGCATTCTGCGGTTCACAAGGCCTCATTTGAGCAAGGCACTTCTTTGAGCAAAGTCAAGTAGAACTGGGTCAGAAATCATTAGCAGAAAGATATTGGTTCACATTTATCCTTTTCTTTAATGATGTTGATTCTTGGAGATTTGTGCAGGAGGCATTTTTAGAAGCCTCTTTGCACAGCATGCAACATTTGCACAGAGGAGTAATCCCCGGCTACATGCTCGGAACATTATTTAGAAAAATGGGAATACGTTATTCGGATAAGCATCTCACTGAAAAGCTGTCAAGCTGACAAGCTGGACAGCACTGACAGTCATTCCATATCAGCGGGGAAAAAGTTGTTCTGGAACATTGCCTTTAAAAAAAAGAAAACTTTCAAGACAATGTTATGTGTTTAAATTGCAGGAGACATGGTGACTTTTCAAATGGATGTCAGCCTGACATATTTAGGGCAAACTCCCTGGTCAGCAAGGGGCCTCATTATGAGCTGGTGCGCCAGAATTATGGCTTGCTGAATTACAAAGGCACAAGTTTAAAGTTTCAGGAGGGTCTCTCAGGTCCAAGGTTGTTGGTTGTTTTTTTTTCGTCAAAATTATTAGACACAGCTAGTAGCTGTAGCATTCTTTAATATGACTTTTCTCTTGACTCCAGTTGCGCTTCACAGGGCTTCAGAGGGCGTAACAGCGGCACAGGAGTCACTTGGTATAAGTCCAACAGGCCTGTGAACTGGGGCTAATTTACAACATGCTCTGGTATTTGTGCCATGCTCTCAGCTGCTGTTACATAGCGGCCACATGCCAAATTAGCACAGATTCACAAGCCTCAAAAAAGTTACAGCTTCCCCCGTGAAAGCTGGACATGATGGATAGTTGACAGAGTGAATGAACATTTCAAGAACAATCTTGGGCATATATATGAGCTTGCAGAATGCATACTTGATCACCGTTTTACATTTGTAACATTAGGAATACTCCATTTGTTGTATAATCACTACAATTATTGTTAACAGTGCAACATAGCAATACAATTTGTCACCACATGATTCTGTCAACATTCAGCTATATCAGTTATATAGTGCCCTTTGGAAACCTCAGCTGGCCTAACAGTCATTCAGCTCAGTGCAGCAGAGCATGCTGGGAAGGTCTTGTCTGACAGTCATCCTTATTACTGTATTTACGGTTGAGCAAAACGTTATGGCCAATTTAGCAATCAGCAAAGTGCTTAATTCATTACTTTTTCTGGGTGGAGAGAAGGTCGTTTTTCAACATGGATTGTGTCCACTTTGAGGCATTTTGAGAGAAGAATGGACATTTTTATGGACTAAGGCAGGGATGGACAGCCATAGCAGCTGATCAGCTTTGATAGCATCATATCAGGTGAGGGGTTGATGTAATGATCCCGTGGTTCAAGATCAGCCGTTATATTCATCAGTTTTCACATTAAGTCAAGCTATTAGGGCTGAGAGACTCCTTCACTTGTCTCCCCCTCAAATCCTCGGATGGTTGAAGGAAAATACAGAGAAAACCATAGCCTCTCTATCTCCCATGCATCTTCTGAATATCTCAGAGCACACTGATATTACAAGGGATATGTTAATCTGAAAAAAAAAGTCTGTACCTCCCCCCCTTTCAGAACCACAGCTCTGACAAGCACACACATACATGACCTGTGCTGTCAGCAGTGCCCTGCATCCCCCCGGGAGGACGGAGTCGTCTGATAATCAGATTCACAAGGACACTCAGCACGTCTGAGTACACACAGTCTCACACAACACAGGCCTAATGACACCCCCGGTGCTCTTTGTGAACCTGCAAACGCACGCCTACCGTAACGCAGTTGGGAAGGTTAGCAGATGGGAAACAAAACAAACCCATTTCCCAAGACGCCCCTCCACCGAGGTGTCAGCATGCCATGTGCTCAAGTCCTGTAAAGCATGAGCGCACACTGCAGGAAAAATGATGAGCTTGGCAAAGGATGACATTTTTCATCCAGATTTATCAAGCTGTGCAAATAAAATTTGAGTCAGATTACCTTGATGCACTGACAGAAAATATTGTTTCAGGAAATCACACTTTGTTTCAGGAGAATTTGGGTAACTTTTTTATTAATATTTGCTTGAAACAAAGAAGAGTGACTTATTGTTAGATCTAACTCGTTGTTTCATAATCACCTCTTGAAAAACGTGCTATTGACATTCATTCATGGAGACCTAAATTTAAGTTTCAC
The DNA here is from genome assembly GCF_902150065.1 of Myripristis murdjan. Lineage (NCBI taxonomy): Eukaryota > Metazoa > Chordata > Actinopteri > Holocentriformes > Holocentridae > Myripristis > Myripristis murdjan. The sequence continues at coordinate 23,475,237 of NC_043999.1, read as the reverse complement.
AGGTTACCCTCATCTAAAGATAGCCAAGATTATGGTTTAAATATAGTATTGGGCATAAGTAAAATGTGCACAAATATGTATATATAAATCATACACAATATATGCATGGGCTGATGAAATACTGAAATTTTCAAATAAAGTGACTTGAATAAAAATAACCCGAGTTCTGGATGCAATTTAAAATAACTTGCAGAGCTTGACATTTTTTTTTTTCCCAGTGCAAACAGCAGAGTGTTCGTATTTTATGCAGTGGAGAGGACATTTTGAATCTCTCTCTCTCCTTCTCTCTCCCTCTCTCTCTCTGTTCCTCTCTCTCTCTCTCTCTCTCTCCCTCTGTACACTCAGCAAATCTTTAGGTATCCATTAGCGGGTTATTACACTGTCCAGTAAAGGAACCAATTTAGCCAGGACAGCTCTGCTGAGCAGCACAGTATGGAGTGCTTTCAGGGCAAATTGTGGTGCGCCACCCACCTGCCTCCATGCATATGCCGTACATCACTACTGACACAGTCTAATTAAGATTAAAAGGATCTGCACTACAAAGCAGCAGGACAGGACCCTTACCTTTTGCAACTGGACTCAGTCACCCTCATTACCCTGACTGAGATCGCTCCATCGAGAAAACTGAACACACTTGGGCATCAGGCCTACTGGGGAGATAAAATTAAGCTGTGCCATTATTTTGGGCATTGGGTAAAATGTCATTATTATGTTTACATGGTCAGGTCAAGCAAACCAAATTGCCTGACAGCCTCTTGTTTATTTAAAGGATCATACCAGTGATTTTGCATGTTTAGCATAATATCTACAAAATGTATATACTTTGTTCTTTTGCTGAATCAAACAGTTGTATTTTAGAGCTCCAGTATCAATTTTTCTTCCCTTTTCTCCAGCCATTGGTTTCCATTCATTCCACTACGATATGAAAATGAACTTTCAGAGACTTCAAACTTTCTCCACACCAATATAACATCGCTGTATTTGCTGTATAAGTCATTCGTTTTCACATTAGTTTTCCTCAAATCAGCAGCACTGTTGTGTTTTGATGACTTGAAACTGGGTGGAGTGAAACGGCCCCTCCACCAGGAAATAGTCCCTGGGGACGTTTCTGCAAACCAAGGATACATTGAAACGTTACATTTTCAGTTTTCGTGATGTAGGTGGTGAATGACATAATCAACAGGACTTTGCTTCTGCAGACCAGGGTTCAAGTCCTGTCTCAAGCAAGAGCAGTGTTCAGCTAATATTAGCTAAGATTTTGTAACGTTACCCATGTCCATTTCCTAACCTTAACTAAGTATTTTTGGTGGCTAACGCTGCTACTGAAGCCAACAAACTGGCTGAAGTAGCTAATGGGCCAATGTTAGCTAGCGTTTGGGCATGCATGAAAATTACCGTTGAGGTTGACACAGGCTCCACCACATTGGCTATAACTCTACTTGTTGATATGCAACATATTTCTGGTTCAGAAACACTGACATTTCAGCATATTTGTTGGTTTGCCGAAATGTAGCATGGCAACATTTTATTATGGGTTGAATGAGAGTGGGTTAAAAAAAATTCATATTTGAAAATCAAGGGATTTTGAATATATGCTATGAAATCTTCAGTACCTCCCAACGATTTGCAAAATACTTTGTTGTAATGTAAAATGTGGGGAAAAGGCAGTAAACTGGCCAAACATTCAGAATCACTGGGATGGTCTTTTAATGGCGCTTGCTCTGGCACTCTGTGTTTCTCAGGTTAAGAGTTGATAACAGCTCTTGATATTGGTAAATATGCAGTTAGTCCCAGTATAGTAATATGAAATTGAAAATCTGCACTTAAAGTAGCAGAAATAGAATAAATTGTGTTCTGCTTGGAGAATGAAAACAGTTCCTGTTTCATGTCTTAAGCAATCCAGCAGATTTCCCTCTAAAGTCAGCCTGGTGATTTATAATGTAAAATGTGTGGAGGCTGAGAAACGCTGGCAGTTTCCTCAGTAATGGTCATGTTTGTTAATTAGATTAAATTACTAATGATTTATTTATAATACATTTCCACAAATCCTTTAAATAACTGTTGGATGTACACTAAATAAATATGAAGTTGTCATAGAACTGGAATAATATATTCATCTAAAAGTGATCATAAACACCCACAGAATGATTTGATCACAAATAAGGAGGGATCCATGGCTGCTAGGAATCTGAGTGAGGAAAACAAACCAGTGAGTTGGCTTTATTGTGAAAACTGATTGATAATCAATAAAGGTGAACAGAAGTATTATTTTTGTTTTGTTGTTGTTTTGATGGCTGGTGCATTATTTTTATCAGTATGCTTGTTTAAGGTAAATAAATAGCATTTTCTCAAATTGTATATGGGAAATGTTAAGTGGAATGATTACTGTTGTTAAAATTAATTGAGAATTTAAATTTGTTGTTGGACGCTTAACTCCTATAGGAATTAAACCTGTGCTGTTTACGTTTTGAATAAGACATGTGGCATGAAAATAGCTTTCTCTTTAAAGCCTGACATTTTAGTGTTGATGTCACAGCACTTCCAAGCAATGCCAACATCAAACCTCACTCCATCTCAAATTTACAACCTATGACCCTCATTCGATAATGGATAGAAACAATCCCTACAGCTCGTGCTGAGATTGATGCGAAGGCGGATCCATCAGGTGGATCAAGCTTTTACGCTTTTACTGTCTGACTGTGGTTTTGCTGCTGAGGTGGCACATAGAGGCAAAGACTGCACACCATCAACAGATTGGCCACATCCTGATACCTATAGAAGACACTTGCCCGGCTGGTAATAAATAAGTTAGCGAGACAACTTGACATTTTTAAAAGGATTTCTTTAAAAAGGTGCTATATTATTGTGATATCAAAAAACTCATTATCATGATTATTTTGAGACATCATATGAAAAAAACAATTGAGACCATTGCTATGAAGAGCAATGGTCTTCATGATTTTCTTGTCATATATGTAAGGGACAATCCATGATGATGTTGTACCCTTCCAAAAAATAATGTCCAATCTGGAGGTAATTATTTTTAATAGAAGACAGAGTCATCATAGATTATCTCACTTATTTTCCAGCTTCTCCATAACAATGTTGGTTTTAAAAGCAAAGAAATGACAATTTTTTTTTTTTTTTTTTAAAAACTGAGGGTAGGTGGTGCCTAGAGAGTGTATACTCGACCCAAGCCTGTCGGATCCCGTTGGGACCCATCAGACCCAACAAGTTGGGCAGGGTTCGGAAAATTTGGAAATATTTTTTTGGGTTTGGGTTGGGTTCTGTCACGTCAGTGTCATTTTAGTGAAAAATGATGGACCTGCTGTCTACTCTGGGCAACTTCCTATATAGTGCTGCTGTTTACATGACGCAAAATTTACGCAATAGGCTATTTCAGGCCGGTAATGTAACCTAGCAATGGAGGACAAGGGCTTGGCTCAGGTTTAGACACAAAAAGAAATATGTGCAATCGGTAGCTTTGCCCCTGAACTACAATCTAAATCTAATCTAAAATCTAAAAAGAAATAATGGCTGTCGGGTTCAGGTTGTAGGAGGGAAGCTCCAGTCACTTTTGGTCTGCAGTGGTTGGGGCCCAGTAATATACCTTTTTAACAGCAGCCTTTTTGAAACGAAGTAACTGGTAAACACAGGTGTTACTGATAACAGTAATTAAGGCTCTGTACCATTTAAGTGTCAGTATGTATCAGAGCCTTTCCAGCATGAACACCACCAGGACTCGAACATGCGTGGGGTTATGAGGCCCTTGACAACAGTCTGGACAAGAAATAACCTGCTGCACAATCAACCAGTCCCAACTGTATCCAACAAAACCATGTAATAAGATCACTGAAGGCTCACAGTATTATATGAGAATCAGAAATATTTCATTGATCCCCGAGGGGAAATTAGGTTCATCAGGAAGCCTCGACTTTGATCCTTGCAGTGCTTACTATTGCTTCAATGGAAGATTTCTTTAGGAAGTCAAGCTTATTATTTCACCGTTGCACTAATTGTCACTGCAGTTAAGAAAACGATGTACACAAGTTATGTCCAGTGACTTGTCTGCAGACCTCATTTAAAGACTAGGTCATGCTCAGCTATGTTTATTATTGATTATTTTTTAACCACAGGTGGAAGTCCTGGATGCCACCACGAAGGAACTGCTTTGCTTTCTAGATAAGGTGCGTTCTCACAGCTTGAATGAATATTCTGCAACAATAAGATCTGTTTTTTGTTTGTTTGTTTGTTTGTTTTTAACATCAAGCATTACTTATATCTTCATCAGCAGTACATCAACATGACATTCTTATGCTTACTTTCCACTCAGGTGGAGCCCAACTCCACAATAGGAGAAATCAAGAGTCTTTTCCACAAATTATGTGAGTATTCATATGAAATGATGCAGCGTTTAGATCAAACAATATATTGGTCTTGCATATCGGTTCTGTAATATTATTACTGTGCAGTTGTGTCGGTCAAAACCAATTTTTTCAGGATCAATGCAGGATCAATAGACTTAGTTCAAGCCATGTATTGATAGCATATTTTTCTGTTATTTTTTACATCCAATATTGCATATTGAAGTGAAATTTTGACTCGAAATCTTGAAATGTAGCCTAAACTAATCATCAACACAGTTATGCTGTTGAAATTAAGTCATCTTGAAGTACAGCAGTATCATATCCCTTCCCTAGTGAGGCATACTGTTAAAAACATAATTTGCTATTTACTCCTGAAGACTGCAGCGGTTCTGCTGTCAGTGTGCATCCAGTCAGAAAGGTAAGCAAATATTTGCCAAGCCTGAGGCCGTCAGCATCCATCAGAGCAGCATGGCTCGACACAACTCCATTGTGATTAATTATTATTGGGCCTGAAGCCAAACTCCATTTGTGCAGTGCCGGGTTGTGTGTCCGAGCCTGTTTACCTGCTTCTAGCCCTGTATTTATGCCTGTTTGTGTGTGTGTGTGTGTGTGTGTGTGTGTGTGTGTGTGTGTGTGTGTGTGTGTGTGTGTGGGTGGGTGTGTGTGTTCTGTGTGTGTGTGTGTGTGTGTGTGTGTGCGCGTACATGCAGATCCTCAGTGGTATCCAGCGAGACAGGCCCTGAAGCTTGATCCCAGTAAGTGGGCATGTTATAATTATCTATTAGTGTTTCATAAGCACAATATAGTGAGAATAAATGACATTTCAACATTTATGTCACAACACACAATTTGCACTTGGGGAGCTCCAAATTTGAACTTTATTACCCAGACGTCATGCAAGATGATGTCAATAAACACAGCACGCCCACCCAGCTGCTCTGTGATGGTCTGGACTAAAGCATGCCACAGGGACAAGAGAGACCAAAGATCTAATGTCAGAGAGTCCAGAGCGCTCACTCTTTGCTGATTAGGAGACGGGTTTTGCCCTTAAATTTGTATTTGATTCCCTGCCAGTGTTCAAACCTACCATGAGAATTTCATTTGGGGAAATAGTGTGACTCTACAGCATCTCAATTACTGGAGATAGAACGCTTTTGTCTATCGGAGCTCCACTTGATGCTATTGTAATGTTGAAAGATAAAATGGATAATTATAAGTTAGCGATGGGGCCGCTTGTACTTAAAGATGAAAAGCTCATTCCAGATGAAAGTAGCGAAACCTAACTCAGGTAAATGTACACACGCCTCCAGGCGTCGCTAACAAAAACGCATCCTGTGTGATCTAATGTTTTCACAAGCCTTTCAAACCTAGATTTGATTAGTGTGTGAGTTTATTTCATTTTATTTCATTTATGGGACATTTTTGAAATGGAATCATTGTTTTCACCACCATTAGTTGTGGGGCCAAAACCGCTCAACAGCATTAGCACTGATCTTCACAGAGTAAGGACTAAAACCACAAAAAGCACATCTCACATTTACAGAGCTATCGTCAGTCAGATGTGCATGCTTCCTTTATTTTAACTGTACCGCGTAGATAGCTGGGTATATCTATTTTCTATCCAGAATAATATAAGAGAAAAATAAGGACATAAAATGATAAAGAATGACCTAGTACGTGGTATTAGTTCTTCAGTGCTTTTGTTTTGAATATACAAAGGGCCTATATACAAACTCAAAAGCAACGACAGTGTAGGTAAATTGGTTGAAAAGCTATCTGGGACAGTTGCCCTTGAGGATATTCTAAAAATGTCATCCAATTAGTACAGTGTATTATCTTGTAAGAGGCAGTGTCACCCTGAGCGTTCAGGTAGAGAGAGCATGTACTGTAAAACTCATCTGACTTCCAGCCTCCCAAAGAAGAACTCCTGCCGTGCTACAGGCATTTTTATTTGACTGGCAAGCATTTATGACAGGATTTTTACTCTTAGGGTTAGGGTTAGTAACTAACAACATTCACTTATGGTTACCTAAATTAATATGCACACAATAATGTTACAACAAGTAAAATGACATCTCTTGTAATAAACGGGATGGGTGACATAATTATTGTGAATAAAATGGAAATGGAAAAAAAACGTAAAGAAAACTTAAATGAAAGAAATATGATGAATGTGTATTCATGTTCTGACTGGGCTCTATCAAAGCAAAATTATCAAGAATATGAGACTGTCATCCACCAAAAAACAACCATGTAGGTCGTTTGTACAGCAGCTCATCACGATCTATCGTTATATTATAAAATTAAGCGACTTCTACTGGTTGTGTAAATAAATAACAATGTGGTGTGTCGGGATGTGTTGTGGAGTAGTGTAACAAGGAATAAAATCAAACAAAACCAACTAACAAAATGTTGGCCCTTTGGACATTTGTACGATTATTTGTGAAAGTACAGGTCGTTTCTTCCTGGTGTAAGGTTACTGTATGGAAGTTTGCTGTGCAAGCTACCTGCTGGATCTACTTTCCAATTCAAACAGGAAAATAAATAAATAAATAAGAATAAGAATAAATAATAAGAAAAGAGCCATTTAATTTGAATAATTTTGGGACTTCTTGTTTTTTATACTAGGTCATCCCTGCACAGGATTTCTAACCCAGAGACTAGAGTTTAATTCAGTGTGAAGCAAGTGTAGTATTTGTTACCAGTTGTTTTGTTTTGTTTGCTTCTGCGTGTTTATTCGTGTCACCATGATGACAAAGGTCCTCTAACCCTAACCCTGCCATCCAACACTACCAAACTTCAAGTCTGCTTTAATACCAGTAAAACTGGAATACCCTTGTTACTGTGATTTGGCTCAGTTCTGAGATAGTTATGACACTGGTCAGATTATGGTGTCCACTCGGGGCCAACCTTACTTACATTTGTGTTTTAATTGTATTCCAACATCCATTTTTTATGTGTACCTAAGAGAGGCAATTACTGTCAAATGACACCTGTGTAGCTGCTTAATTGGGAGTGGAAGTTTTATGACCAGTGGACTTGAGGAAGGTTTTTAAAGCCGGCTTTGTAATCTCTGATGAACATAGGGGTAGTCGGTCTGAAAGTAGATCTGTTTCTCATCTCTAGAGGGGTCCGCATTTTGCAGATGTGACTTCTCCCCCCAACAGGAGCGTTACTGAAACTACTTCCACTATTCCAGAGGAAAGTGAACTCTTCCGTGTAAGGTGTCGCCGCAGCTATTCATTCACTTTATTTACTCTCATTTTTGCAGATGGAAAACCACTGAAAGATGATGAAGTCTTACAGACGCTACCTGTTGGAACCACGGCCACGATGTACTTCAGAGATCTCGGTCCACAGTTAGGCTGGACTATGGTAACAAGAACAGTCCAAAGCAGTCTAAGCATTGAGCTGATGCTGTAAAAAGTAATCTCTGTGGCATTTATGTTGGTTATGTAGTTATGTAGGTTTTTTTTTTCCCTGTTTTTCTATTACATACCTACCTTTATAATAGACACCTGACATGTGTTTGATAGAAAATGGCACAAAGTAAGTAATGTTTACAGATCTTGTTTTTCTGATGGGTTTCCAGGTGTTTTTCATTTATGGGACATTTTTGAAATGGAATCATTGTTTTCACCACCATTAGTTGTGGGGCCAAAACCGCTCAACAGCATTAGCACTGATCTTCACAGAGTAAGGACTAAAACCACAAAAAGCACATCTCACATTTACAGAGCTACCGTCAGTCAGATGTGCATGCTTCCTTTATTTTAACTGTACCGGGTAGATAACTGGGTATATCTATTTTTGTTTTTCTATTACATACCTACCTTTATAATAGACACCTGACATGTGTTTGATAGAAAATGGCACAAAGTAAGTAATGTTTACAGATCTTGTTTTTCTGATGGGTTTCCAGGTGTTTTTTGCAGAGTACATCGGGCCTCTCCTCACCTACCTCCTCTTCTACTTTCGTGTTCCCTGCATCTACTCACACAGATTTGCCTTCACCTCCAGTCCCCATCCTGTTGTCACGTAAGTGGGGGAAAACAGAAAAAAAAAAATCAATTTATGGAATATCACTTGACCCAATAGGAAGTGGCAAGGTGACAAACCAGCAATTATGATTGGTGGTTTTTAGTGGACATTTTTCTATAGTGCCATCATGATCAGTGGTTTTCAACATGAGCATGATGAGACAGTGTGGCTTTGTGGAAACTCTGCCTCAGCACAAAGTTTTCTAGTCTATCATGTGCATTTCCTTTTGCATCAGCAGCAGCCTCAGTGTCCTCTTGTCCTGCTTTATATGAGCTTCTGTTGTATAGACTTCATCTTGTGCAAATGTCAGTTGTCACTGTTATTCACAGACACCCGATGGACATTATTCCTATGCATACATCATAAACATTCCTCAGCAAGGCTGAGAATGAACACAACCAGCGGTGTGGATTGAGAATACTGCCCACCACCTGACCAAAATGACAAATATGACCTGTAGTCCTGTGTATGGGAATGTAATATTTGCACAACGTGCATGTGTACCATAATTTCACAGTCTCCTGTATTTCATATTCTTTTTCAAACATATATATATATTTTTTTCTTTTTTCAGAATGATTCGTCTTATGTCATTCTGCAAATATTTGATATTTTTTGTATATGTATGCATAGCAAAGATGCACTTTCTCACTGTCCTTTTCTTTTTCTCCTGTGTGCTGTATTGCTACTGCACCACAGCTGTCATTTGAAAGGACGAGTTTGTAGTTTGGCAGAAAAAAACCCCCACAAAATCAAGTAAAAGCTGCAGTGATTTTTATTCCCATTTTCTGCTGTTGTCTATGCAGTTCTGTTTTTGCTTTGTGTTTTTGTTTCTTGGACAGTGTCTCACACTCACTAACTCATATACATATGATATGATTTGACTCAATTAAAGTCCTATGCAGTGAACCTTTAAGATAGTTTGAGTCCTTACACATAGACTGTTTTTTTTTTCTACTTCATAGTGCAAAACCATGATTCTGAGCGTTGACCCAAAGCTAAAAAAAAAAAAAAAAAAAAAAAAAAAAAAGTTTGAATAGTGCACAACAACACATTTTTGTTTAGAATTCATCACTGATGCTCTTTTCCAGCCCACTTCCTTGCTAACTGGTGGAACTACTTTGTTTCTGTGCAAAATGTGTTTTTGTTTAATCTTCTGAATCCCTTTACTATTTTGCTGCTGCAGTGACCAAATTTGCCCCACAGGGATCATTTAAGTTTCATCTTCTCTTCGTCTTAAACTTGAATTTGTTGCAAGAAGCCTCTGTTGAAGAGAGGGCATATTGCAATAAGACACAATATGCAAAGTCTATTTTCTAAAAATTGACATGCATTTATACTGTTGACCTGTATAAACCCATCCTCCCTCCCCTCTGTGCCTCTCTCTCAGACTAGCCTGTGCCTGTCATACCTGCCACTATGTGAAGAGGTTGATTGAAACTATCTTTGTTCATCGCTTCTCCCATGGAACCATGCCTCTCAGGACAATAGTCAGGGTGAGGACATGACTGCACTTGAGGAGGCTCTGCTGAAGCGCAGCTCTTTTTAAATATGTGGCCTCTTTTCCACTCTCCCATGCCAGCTGTTGTGAAACTGATTTCAGCCTAAGGGCAAAAAAAAAATACTTCTAATACGGAAGCTGCCGGGAACAGTCTTGCAGTGGCTGTGTCTTGATGAGGAAAGGTGGTTAACTATCCTACTTACCCTTTTAAAGTGGTTCAAAAATAGACAGTGTTCAGTGTTGCTCATGAAACGGGAAAATGAGACTTCATAGACTCTCTTTATAGACTCCCCTGTCCCTCAGATTGCTTAAAAATGTTAATAGTAACATTTTACTAGAAGTTATTATGACTTACACACAGATTAGTAGCCTATTAAAAGCAGAGATACTTGTTCTACAGTGTAATCATCAAACAACAGAAAATTAGGTTTGTTATAGCCTATGATCATGTGATGAACCATACAAATATATCATGCAGTATTTTATCCCCTAAATGTGTTGCACAGTGTTTATTATGTGACGCTTCAGGTAATAAACAGGTACTATCATGTCTTCACAAAGTGCTTATGATGCTTTATGCTCCAATCAAAGTAATGGAGTAATTTTAATCCTCTGCTTCATTATAACATGCAATAATACTGTAGTATGAACTGGACGGTGTTTCTTCATTTATTTTACTTATTTACTACATTTTTTTTTTTTAGCAAAAGCACATGTTGTTCTATGTATTCTGTCTCAGAATTGTGCTTATTACTGGGGTTTCTCAGCTTGGTTGGCCTACTACATCAACCACCCTCTTTATACACCGCCATGTAAGTCAGCCCATGTGAAGGCACACACACACACACACGCACACACACACAACCTCATTTTCTTTCTCTACTTCTGTTTCCTCTTACCTTAAAAGTGTCTCTCTTTCCCTCTCTCTTCCCAGCTTATGGAGATGTACAAGTCAACTATGCACTAGTCATATTTGTGGTACGTCCCGCTGACGGCACACTGACCCATCATAAACATGGCCACTCTACTTAAGAGAGAGGACGAGGCAGTGACGTGTGTAATATTTGTTTTGTCATGTGACCACAGATATGCGAGATGGGCAACTTCTCCATCCACTTGACTTTGAATAATCTCAGAGGAGAAGGTGAGAAGTTGCACCTTTTTATATTTAGCTTAGGGATATAAGAGAATATGAAGATCAGATTTTAATGTGCAACAGCTGATTGGATTTGAATGGAATATACTTAATCTGCTGAAAGGCTGGCCTGGTGGTCAACTGTGGTTATGAGTGTGTTTTTATCATTGAAAGTGTAAGTTAACCAACAAGACAGACCAGACTCAGACTCAACCTGACATGTGTTTTGTTTTGTTTGATCCTTCAACAGGGTCCAGGATGAGAAAGTTCCCCAACCCTACTAAGAATCCCTTCACATGGCTATTCTTTTTTGTATCCTGCCCAAATTACACATACGAGGTACAAATCACTAACAACATCATATTGTTCCATGTATGCATTAAATGCATAGGCTGTATGGTTCAGAGGAGGACCCATGAAGCTCATAGTTGGGTCTTTCTACCTCTAAGTTTATGTGCTTATTTAACACACAGGTTGGCGTTTGGGTGAGCTTCTCCATCATGACCCAGTGTCTGCCAGGTAAGGACATGACCTTTTTTTTTTGTTTGTTTTAATTCTTCCTTCCCTGCACAACAGATCTAGTTGCTGTACTGGTTGAGCAGCTACATGAAGATGTTGAAGCTGCAGAACCATGAAGGTGTAAAGATATTCTGAGGTCATCACATTTGACCAGGACACAACTTTTTGTCACTGTCCACTATATTCAAAGTCCTCATGCACCTGCCCATTTTCCCCCCAAATAACACTCAGGTTCTGTCTTCCAGTGGCGCTCTACACACTGCTGGGCTTCATTCAGATGACCATCTGGGCAAAAGGCAAACACAGAGCCTACAGCCGGGAGTTCAAGGACTATCCCAGCCTCCGGGTGGCTATCATCCCTCTGATTCTCTGATACTGGTTGAAACATGGAATACTGCAGCGTATGTATGAGTGTGCATTGGCTGGACAGCTTCTTCTGGAGTCCTGTGAAGTTCATGAAGGAAGGAAAGTCGCTGCCTGGGAATCTGGTGCTGGGCGAGGTTCTTTGTTATCACTGGATGAACTCAAAGTGGCCATGGGAGCTATGAATGTTGTATATCAGCCCAAATTAAGATTTTGTTTGAATGTGTAACATAACTTAATGGAAATGGTGGATTTTATGACAATTTTGCGTTTAAGAATGACTTGAAACATTTTGGTTGAATGTCTGTTCTGTCACAGCAGTGGGTTGCATTTCCTGTGCTGGATCTTGACTCGGCAACTACTAAAGAGATTAGTTGGTGCTTTCATTGTTGCCATATGAGGAGATTGTTTGTTTGTTTTTTATTGGATGTTAAGGTTGCCATTGAGTCTTTTTAAATAATCACAATACCTCGATATACATTGTCATCTGGAACTTGTGACAATGTGATAGAACACTTGAGCGTATTGGCAAAACAGCATGTCAGCATTTTAGAGCTCCCTCTCCAACCCGTGGGTACTATTCACCACAAGCTGGCTCACTAGCTTACAGCATGTAGGCGCCGTTCATTTCAGTGACGAAGGCTTGTAACAGTAATGAACAGTTTTCAGGGTGACTGAAAGACTTGCAGTACGTGGGAAGTTTTCCCTCTCAATGAAGTGCCTGCTGGAGCAACTAAAAGACTAAAATTCAAAATGTCATGGCATCCATTTAAGAGTGCAGCTTTACAAATTCTCAGGAGGAATGCTGATAAAGCAGGTATTTAAAGTGTGCTAATGTGAAGTTGTTTTATCCTGATTATGATTTTTTTTTTTTTTTGGAAGAAAGGTAATTATATTGAAGTGTAACCTCTGGCATTAATATGCAGGACGGATGATCAAGTCGTTGATGATAAATGCTGTGGTGATGTAGCCCTTATTAAATCTGTCTAATCTCAGGTGGTATTTAACCAAACTTTTGTATAAAAGTGTGTGTAACAAAGCCAAACACAGCCATGTTTTAAGGAAAAATGTATCTTTATTTGAAATGATTCTCCTTTGAGCAACATCGCTTTTTTTTTTTTGACATTCTCTGTCTTCTTCCTTTAATGACACCAAAGCACTGGTGGTCATAGGAGCCATATACATTCAGCTTACCAAAACTGCACACGTGATAAAGCGCAAAGTCATAACAGTCCATCATTGGCTTTATAAAATCACAGTTATTGAAATTCCATAGCAGCAAAAGCATTTTATAACAATCAATCGCTATATTGCACTAGCAGGGTTTTATTTTTTTCAATGCCAAAAATCTCAGTAAAAAAGTGATGCTTCAGTCAATGCTGCATCAATAAAGTGCTAAGACTACACCTTTCTGAGTGCTTATTTGACAAGTCTAGAGAAAGGCCAACCGAAAAAGGATCATCTTCCTTGGCATGTGAAGCAAACAGATAAGCTCTATATTTTGGGGAGGAGAGTTCACACAAAATGCCCTTTACCTTTACCAGTCTACAATCTCATTTTGTTTAACATTGTCCTTCTCATAATTAAAATACTTATTCACTTAGGTAGGCCTCATAACTCTTAATATCTGTTTACTTTGATGCGGGACTGCAATATTCTGTAGCTGTGTTTCCTTTAGTTTACAAGGCAAACAAGGTGAGCAGAGTTCTTCCTTTGAAAGAGTAGAACATACCTCAGGCACATCTATGCTCCACACTTTCCAAATTCAAAGCCCGCTAACCCTGTGTACCGAACAAGCGAAGTCAAGCATGCGCAGTACTGCAACGTGCCAGATCATCGGTCAGACAGGACACTGCCTTCTTGTTGAGGTATTTGGGGAGAGTTCACTTCCCTGCGCCCTTGATGGATGTGTCCTTGACATCTCGCCTTGCCCCGGCAGCTCGTGGGTGCAGCACGATAGTGTCGTCCTCTCCTGACTGTTGCTTAGCAAAGTTCACAAACACCTGAGGGACACAGAAAAATCAGAATAAACTGAGCACCTTCAAGTGATACTGAATACAAAAACTGTAGCTTATGTAGTAAAGCTTGTTTAAAACATGACACGATGAGAGGGCAATAACTAAGATATAATGAACTCATAGGTGTGTGTTGACACCCTCCACCTGCGCGAAGGTGGTTTCATGCTGGCTTTGTTTCCAAATCATGCGTTTAACGCACACCTACGATTGGATTATCCCATTTGCACCATGACCATTTGCAAGCGATATAAAGGAAAGATGAGGAAACAATACAAAAAAAATCCACTGGTGTGTTTTCGTTCCCTGTCGTTAGTTTATCAAGTGGATAACTCAGCTGTACTGCTGCCGTTGAAGACAAGTAAGCTTTGGGAACTGTGCTTTTTAATGTTGTCATGGTTACATGTTGGGTAGCGGATGAATTTAAAACGGTTATTAAACCAGAGTCCAACTACGTGTGCAAAACACAGTTTTAACACACCTGCCAGCCAATCTGAAAAGATTATTCACCTAAATTGTGGCCAAAAGTGCAACACGGTCAGTGCAGCACCATATTTTTTCTAGTGTTGACTTGCTCTTTAACGGGATGTGTAATAAAAGGGGGAGGAGAGATCTTGATTTTTATTAGTACCGAAAGATTCCAAAGCACCAAAGATTCAGATATGCAATATGAAGGAATATGAAAAAAAATCATTAGACTCTTGCAAAGTGCCACAGGTCAATCCTCTCAACATGGCCACTACTGTAACCTAAAGATCACTGAAAAAGATGAGAGGAGAACGTGGACACCCCTGTCCAACTCCCTTTGCACAACTTGTTGCACTGCGCTGTGTTTTTCCTTCTCTCGTTTACCTGGTCAAGAGTGGTCTGAGAGACTGAGTAATCCTCTATGTTGAGTTTCTCCTTGTTAGCCAGGACCATCTGAAATATCCTAGCCAGGGAGGACGAGGAGATCTCGTACTGCAGAGTGTTGTAGTGTTTCTCTCTCTGGATGCAGCCGGGGAAGGTGCTCTCCATGAAGGCTTCAGCAGGGTTCAGGTCCGGGGCACAACATGGCTTAGCTGCCCTGATCTTCATGGTCACCACATAGCCATCACCAAACCTGCACTCACACCAGTATAAGGCAGAGTTAGAGCTTTTCTCAATGCAAAAGAAGAATATGGCAATACAGAAGATCATTTCCAAATGATAATTTCATAGTAAGCCATTTAGACCGTCTATTCATGTATAACAGGTAGAGAATTTCAATGCTTTTAATTTGAGTAGCAGTGAACAGTGAAATGATGGAATTAAGTAAAATGACGGACTTGTATTTGAGATGCTGAATGGTTCCCAGACACTTGAAGGACCCATTAACCATGATGGCTAGGCGGGTACACAACGCCTCACACTCCTCCATGCTGGGAAGAGAAGGGGGAGGAAAGCATGGTTAGAATGAAAATGCGCTCACAGGCATAGGCACACACACTCTCTCTCTCTCTCACACACACACACACACACAAGAATACAAAGAGATAGCTTACCTGTGTGAGGTGAGGACCACAGCTCGTCCGTCCTGAATAACACTCATGATGGAATTCCAGAGGAAGCGTCTGGAGTGGGGGTCCATGCCTGTGGTCGGCTCATCCTGACACATCATAAGGACAACAACATACACATCAGCACACAGCACTGTTTGAATTTTTTCATTCATTCATTCATTTTCCAAACCACTTATCCTGAGATCCTGAAATGCTTGATCATGTACCAGTAATCACAAGCTGTTATGCTATGTGCTACATTATGCCAACGCAAACATCGTTCCAGTCTCTTAACCGTGCTCCTGTATGGCTGTGACACATGTAAATACTGGAAGCTTGCATTGCTGAGGTTTTATGTCCCCACCAAAACCCTGAACCAGAGGGTAGTGCTCTTGTTGCCTCACCAGCAGCACCAGAGCAGGACAGCCTATCATGGCGATGGCTGTGGAGAGTTTCCTCTTGTTGCCTCCGCTGTAGGTCCCGGCACTTCGGCCTGCGTACTCCGCCAGCCCCAGCTTCTGGATGGCCCACTCTGCGACCTGAAGAGGGAGGACGGCCACACCTCATGTTACACTTCGGCCAAACTTTTAAGTGTGCACAGGCTGGCAGGTTGAAGTTACTGAATTCTTTGAACACCAGCCCCTTGCGTGACGCTCTGCAGCTGGTATAAAATATCACCACTGTTTGTGTTTTGTGGTTGTCTCCTTTTCTCATAGCTTGATTGCTAATAACATGGGACCATGGTTATTATCATTAATGAAAAGTGAATACATTTTTTAAAATGGTGTATTGAATTTTTAATTCACACTACTTTTTCTGACTTTTAAATCTTACTTACCCCTGATAAATAGCTTATATTGTCCAAAAAAAAAAAAAAAAAAAAAAAAAAGGCTATAACTAACACTGGAACTAATAAAAACTGAACTGAATGAGCCAACCCATTTTTAAATACTAATTAAAACTAAACTGAAATTGAAAACAAAAAGTCAAAATGAAATTAGAACAAAAATTAATAAAAAATACAAAATTATGATAACCTTGCTTGGGACTGAAGGACATAATGAGCAGACACCAAGCACTGTCATCATTGCAGCATAGCTTATTACAATCACCAGACCCAGTTTTTAATGGTCTTCCTCCAGAATCGTGTCATAGCGCTGCAACAGTTGCATCTCACCCTGCTGATCTCGGACTCCGGGACCCCTCTGAGGCGGGCGTAGAGGTATAGGTGCTCCCTGCCCGTCAGCAGGTCATCTATGGCATCAAACTGGGGGCAGTAGCCCATGTTCTGGTGCACGTCCAGGATGTTGGTCAAAACGCTGCCGGGGAAACATGAGACAACACAGACCGTGAGGAAGAGCTGCCTCCAAGGTCATCTCAAAGGCCAGCAAAACTAATTCATCTGTCTTTGACTTGATGAATAATTTCTCCTGGATTCTGAGGAAACCCTAACCCAAACCCAAACAGAATTTCTCAATTTTTGTCCAATCCAGCCTGACCCATCAGGTTCCCATCAGGTTCCCATCAGGTCCCATCAGGTCCCATCAGGCCCCAGCGGGTCCCAGCGGGTCCCAGCGGGTCCCAGCGGGTCCCAGCGGGTCCCAGCGGGTCCCAGCGGGTCCCAGCGGGTCCCAGCGGGTCCTGACAGGTCCCGATGGGCTTGGCTCAGGTATCTACACCCTGATTTGAACTGAACTTGTCTGCTATACACAACTGGACCTGGTAGTTGCAAGACTATGGCATACATTTGATTTATATTACTATATTATTATATTGTTATATTAGTATGTATAATAGAATGTGATGTTATGTATAGCATTTTCACCAAAATCCTTCACTAAAACTCAATAAATACAAAGCAACAGATTTTAATTCTAATATCTGAAAAATACAATCACAATCTAATGCAAAAGGCTTTGGCAAATGTGATATTGCTAGTAAAACAAAGGCCAAGAGGCATGCCAGGCCCCACGACAAAAGCCGCCATCGCCCGCTTAGATTTGATTTATCTCCCACTACAGCAGCCCCAACTTAAATAAATCTTCCAACAGCCCTCTTAGGCCACCTTAGGGTCCAGATTTAAAAAAAAAAAAACAAAAAAACAGTGCAGCGGTAAAAGATGCTTATAATGTTGCATTTTCTTATTTTCAGTCACAAACTATAAACTACCGTCAGCTTCAGTATAACAATACCAACGTTGGCCTTCAAAATCCCATTTTGGTGAATTCCAACTTGTAATGGTTTGTAATGGTGTTGTGTGACCAACCTGTGTCCAGCGACCGAGGCCTCTCCCGCGCTGATGTCAATGTCCCCAGTCAACATCTTGAAGGTGGTGGTCTTTCCTGCTCCGTTGACTCCCAGGAGACCGAAGCACTGCAATGGAGGGCGGAGAAAATGAGACCGAGCCAAGAATAAAATGATGCTTGTGTTTCACTTGGGGTGCAAATATCAGCTGTCCAACCATCCATACCTCTCCAGGTGAAACTCCAACACAGATTCGGTCCACAGCAGGGATCGTCGCTCCTGAGTATGTCTGCGAAGGGGGGAGACACAAGGAAGGATGGAGGAGAGAGAAAGTGAGTAACCACTCTGTGTAATATAACACAATATGCAATTCATAAAACTTTACCCCAAATGAAAAGTCACCAAAAATGATTCTATTCTTACAGTGAAGTGTGTATTAGCACTGAGGGGAAAAAAAGGCATATCATACAGGCCATCCTCTGATGAATTACTACCATTTACGAAAAGTAACTCTGCAAAGTTTTATCTGACATGAAAACAAGCACACTATGTTTAAACTGGGAGCTTTCTCAAGACCTTTTTATTACAAAAACTGTTTTGAGGTTGAAGCTTTTAATATTAATTAAGACCTAATTAAGCCAATTATGCTGTCAAACAGTCTTTTCCAATGAATTTATTTTGGTTTACATATTCTTGAAATGGGATTTGATGTATTCGTCTATAGCCAATTTGAGTATTTAGAAATTTTTGTGCTAAAAAAATCTTTTAAGAAACCTTTTTTTTTATTATTATTTTTTTAGAATATTAATTACTGAATTTTATTGAGGGGTGTTTTTTTTTTTTTTTGCATTGCTTAATATTATATGATAATTTACTTGGGATGAAAAACATCTCACCTTGGACAGATCTCGTACACGTAAGATATCATTGTTTTTGCCACCCCTGTGGATGCGCTCTCTTTCCTGGGCGACGTCTGCATCCTCCTCCAGGACAGGAGACTTTGGGCCGTCTAATATCCTGTCAGGGGGAAACCAGTCAGACAGGTGATCAACAAATCAATCAGCAGTATATAGCCAGTCACATCACATTTGAGATGTAGTTATCTGGAATAAGTCCCTTTAGGTTATTTTCTGTGTTGTTGTACAGACCATGTACAATTCAAATGGAAAAGAATGAAGGAAGATCTAAATTTAATGGATTTAATCAACAGGGCCACAAAGGACTCAATTTACGAGCTTGATATTTTTGCCAAAGCTTGATGATACCCAGAGTGCTCAGGGTTCAGAATTAGGTTTACATGAGGCTCAAAATAAAAACAGTGTTAAAACTATCACTATGATAGATTTTAATAAGGCTTGGGCTCACAAAAAATACACTCAGAAAGCATTTGAGAAAAATGGAGGAAGATGCAGGAAGGCCAATCCCTTCGGTTTACATGACATGCAGGATCAATTTGAAATCCTGAGAGCAGAAATTTTCTGAATAATTAGAGCACAAAGCTTTTTTTCAGATTCCAAAGTGTTGATGAGATGATGCCCTGTGGGACAGAGCTGCAAAGCAAGTGCCCTGGGCGCACATGAAAGTGTAAATGTTCTCAAAGAACACGCAGCGGCACTTAGAAATGATGAAACTGTGGAGAAGATGGTCCACAAGGTTTAAACGTGTGCCTCACAAATGGGCCTGAAAATGCCACACTCCACACAGAGTGAGCAGAAGCTCCGCTCGCTTTCACCAAACCACAGAAGCGGAGGCAGTGGCGCACAGCGCAGCCGCAGCGGCTTGGCGACATGAGTTTTCCGCTGCTGTTGATTTGGTGTCAGTTGAGCTGAAGAGTAGGATTGATCAACAGAGTTAACACACCAGCAGCAAAAAGAGAGAGAAGGCAATTACACTGGCAGCAGTGGACCTTCATGTTCTTGTGTGCAGTGCACAACAGGCTTTTGGGCCTGTTTAAATGTGTGTATTTGGATCTGGTCTTGTCTTCTGTACACAGCAGGACCTGGTAGTTGCAAGACTATGGCATACATTTGATATATATTATAGCATGTTATATGTTTAACATGAAGTTATATATATAGATTTTTTCACAAAAAACTTTCACACAAACTCATTAAAAGAAATAGACTGCAACAGATTTTTATTCTAACATCTAAGAAATATGTTTCAAAATATAATTGTTTTACACATACAGTCTTATGCAAAAGGCTGTGGCATATGTGATATTGCTAGTAATACAAAAAGCCAAGAGGCATGCCAAGCCCCATTTGATTTACCTCATACTACAGCACCCCCGACTTACATCATCTTCCCACAGGGCTGTTAGGTCACCAAAGCAGATTGAATCATATTAAAGCAGCTTTTGGACAGCTTTGTTTTGAAGTGATACCAGAAAGTTTTTTAGATCCTCATTTTCATAAAAAGTAGTGCAGCAGCTATGGATGTCCTAATATCAACATCTATTCAATGACAAAATGTTGCTGGCTGTCCATCTGTTGTGGCTTCTGTTTGGCTGGACTGGACTTTTTGGAAAACAGCTCTGGCTCGGGTTTTCAACCGTTTCAAGCTCTACTACACTTACCAGTGATCCATGAAGAAGCGGTACTGGATGAGAGTGTTGAGCATGAAATAGATAAATCCCTCAGCAGCCATGCACGCCATGTTCTTCCCAAGAAAGTTCCAGCTATAGGGATCTCGACTGTAATCCTCACCTGAGGCGCACACACACACACACACACACACAAACACACATGCATACTCTGTGACTTTTTCCAAACAGATAACTCTAAGAGCACCAGCTACTTTTCTCTGTTTTGGACGTTCTCAGGTCTTTTGCAGCTCAGTACCTGTCTTAGATGACTGAGTAGAGCCTTTCCAGACATGACATTTTTGAATGATGGTTCTTATGTTTGGACTGTAGGTGTCCATAGCCAATATGTTTGCAGCTATTTGGAACGTTTAGTTTGATCATTGTCATGTCAAAACAAAATTAAGAGTGTTTTCTACACAATTTCTATAGAATTTCCTAGAATTTCATGCCAGGACAGATAAACATTTGAAAAAGGATTTAGACTGTTGGTCACTAAAGCTCTGCTGAAACTCAATTTATGTGATATGTAATAATATATAACATATAATTCACAGCAGAATATAAAAAAAGTAGCATATAATTTTGTTTGACAGGGTGTAAGTAAATGTTAAGATTTATGTTGTGTATTTTCTAAATACCAAAACGTGCGTAGACATCAGTCACAGCCTGGTTCATGGCCAAGTCGATGAGGCCTCGGCCCAGGCAGTAATGGGGGAAGATGAGCAGCACGGTCTTCAACAGCTGGTTGCACTTGTACAGAGCCTGGAGAGAGAGAGAGAGAGAGAGAGAGAGAGAGAGAGAGAGAGAGAGACATGGTTGGCAGGTCTGATGATGTGATCACGGCCAGGTGAACACAGGTGTCAAGCCCCTCCTGTTGTTCACTGCCATAATGCCATATTGTAATATATTTCCCAGGACTGTATAGCATTTGTTTTAGAAATGTTGTCTCCTCTTTTTATATCAAGAGGCAAATGCTTTTGACTTGGTTTTATGCAAAAAAAAATTTTTATCTAACATGAAAGAGCTATAAGCCTTTGGTGATGGATATTTTTAGAAATTAACCCCAGCCCTGCCCACCGCCCTGCGTACTGGGACCCCAGCTTGTAACCAGAGCTCTGTTCACAGGAAAGTTGTGAACAGTGTGTCACATTTAAAAATCTAACCATGAAAGATTTAGGTTTTTTTCAGTGAATCTCTTAGTTACACTAATATTGTTCATGTGAAGCACTGAAACACAACAACTGCTATAGTTGTTATATATCCTGTTGTTGCTTTGCTGTGGTGATTTATTGTTTTGTTTCTACCGCAACCAATTTCCCAGTTGGGATCAACCATGTTTCATCCTATGTTTTCACTAGGCGTATTTTATTATTATGCTCACGGCTGATATTTTTCAGGCAATCTTTTGCCAAGTGGTAATAGTAAAAGGTGATAGTAATAGTAAAGGTGCAGTGCAAACAGATGATCAGACGCGAGGCCTCTGGTCTTACTGTAGTGCCCTCAAACAAGTCGAGGATGAAGGTGATGGCGCTGCTGTTGATGCCGATGAAGAGGTTGATACATGACAGGGAGACGTAGGCTGTGCTGGGTACGCTGAACATGTAGGACATGGGATACATCATGGGCGTCACAGACCAGCTGGCAGGAGGAAAAGCACAAACACACACAGATACACACACAGAGAAAAGGGAGTGAGCAGGACATGAAAACAGTAAATGCTGATATTATAATGAGGATATTTTGTCCACAGGATGTAGGTAGTGTAGAAGACTAAATATGCGTTTTCACATTAATAAACCATCACCACATTAATTCCAGATTGCGGTAAACAAATAAGACACCTCATGAAAAGGCTGGCAGCCGCTACCGTGCATCTTACTTTGTATGACACTATTCTGGACATGGCCTGAAATCTCCAGTGGCAAATTATGGAAGCAGTAAAGGAATGGTGGGAAAACCATTTCCAACATGTTTATCCTGTGAATTACATGACATTTGACATTTGATATTGATCTCTGTGGGGAAATGGCTCATTTCAGGGTAAAGAGCAAATTAAAGAAACAAGACTACTGATAAAAGAGTTTAACAAGTGGCATTGTGCAAGCACTTTCCATGCTATGACACGTTATGTAGAAATGAGTAAAATATTGAAAAAAGTATGGATTACATCATTATTTGGGTGTGCAAACTAGCAACTGCTGTCATACAAAAGTTAAAAAAACATTTTCAAAATTTTCGAGATTAAAGTTGTCATTTTAAAAGAAAAAAATATATTGTTTGAGATCAAAATGGTAAATGTATGAGAAAAAATCACAAATTTATGAGAACAAATGAAATATCACAAATTAAAAAAAAAAAAGTCATAAATTTACAAGAGACATACGAGAGAAAAATTGGCTTTCTTCAACTATCAGATTTAGTAAGAAGGAAATCCTGGTGATTTTGGCCCAGAATCACAATCTTCTCATCAGCATGTGGACTTTGAAGAGAGATTGCCGTGACTTGGGCCGATTCAAGAAGAAAACAGGTGGGTCAGCTGCAGGCCTGATGCATGGCGAGCAGCAGCGTCTGCAGAGTGAGGCTGATCCAACCTCACAGAGTCAACACATGTGCTTCCTTGGTGAGTTTTTCTCTCATGAATTTGTGATTTTTTTCTCGTAAATTTACAACTTTAATCTTGGAAATTCTGAGTTGTTTTTTTTTTTTTTTTTCAGAATATCACCCCCCTCCTTCTTTCATTTTCCCTACAATGGCCCTAATACGCCGTGGTACATGACTGCCATTGGCACTGTGGAGAGCACGGCTCTCATGAGGCCAGGTGCCAGGTGTCATGTGTCAGTGTGACTGGGTGTGCTGGCTCGCTGCTGTATCGTGGGCTACGTGGTAAACCCGATCCACGGGGTGTAACCACATTCTTGGGGATGACAGAGGCCAGACTTAGCCCAGAGCATGAAAAATGGCAGCCAGAAGTGGCAGGTGAAAACCGAGCCTTGTGTCCTGTGCGAGATGCAAGTCAACACCAATCAAGAAGAAGCTTCCACTCATCACTACGGGGCAGCAGACAGTTTTATATTCTAATAACATGAATTAATTCTAATGTGACAACCTGACTGCATTCTACACAAGTGTCAATTAATGTATCTTGTCACTGAATTACAACATTTCTGCATGACAGTATGCTGTTTTAGAGGGAAAACTGTATACTTGGTATTAGATGGAAGTGTAAGCTGGCAAATCGTCATGCTAACGTAATTTTTAAAACTAAAACCTCTCTTTTCAGTCTGGCTTTTATTTTGGAGAAATGTTACGGCCTTAGTTTTTCAGTTTAATCAATGGTTTTCATATTTATTTTAATCCTTGTGTTTATTTTATTTTATTTTTATTCTTGACTTTTATTTATTGCCTTCTTTTTAACCTTTTATAGTTATTATTATTGTAATTTTTAGTCAAGCATACTTTTATGGTTGTCTATTGTTTTCATTTTTTTGTGTGTGTTCTCAATCTTGCAAAGTGAAGCACTTTGAGCAGCATGTTTGTATTAAAGGTGCTACATAGATAAAGTTGAGCTGAGCTGAGTTGGGTCACCATGAACTGGAGGACACAAACTACGCCAGAAAAAGCCATCTTTTCAGCTTCAGTTCAAAAATGTCAATATTCACCTTCAAAAACCCACATCAAACTCATCTGTGCAAGTTGTAGTATCATTCATTTGTTTGTGTCCTTGAGTTCTGTATTTCACTTTTCTTCTTTGCCTGTTCTTTTATTTCATGCCAGTTTGCCATGGTGTTTAGAAAGTGCAATACAAACATGAGGGATGATAAAACCCAGAAAACACATCTTACCCGTAGAGCATCAGCAGAGCCACGAGAGGTTCGAGGTTGGTTGGAGACGTGTAGCACTTTTTGTCAAAGTAAATGAAGATGTGCACCACCATCGCTGCGCTGATGGAGTAATTCGCCTGGAGAGAGAGCAGAGCCACAGAAAATACGAGCGTCAGCAAAGGCCAGCCCATACACAAGGAGAGAAAAGCTCATTTTCTCACTGATGAGTTTTTTTTTTTCTTTATTTTTTTTAATTAGGCAGTGGGGTTTTAGCACATTGCGAAGACCCAAAGGTCATGGAAATCAACAGATAAAGGCTGTGTAATTATGTATTTTTAAAAAAAAAAAAAAATACAAGTTTATGTTACTCATAGTCAAGAAAGTTAGCAAAGACTTTACCTTTTCCTGTAAAGTAATTATTATAGCCTATTAACCCTTTGAATGCCAGGAGACCATGGGTGAGTTTTTATTCTTTGCTTTTCTTTTTTTCACATAATGTCCTCATATTTTGTTTTTACTAATTCTCTTGTAATTTGTTCCTAATTTGCTCATCATCTTTTTCCCCATGTGAATTTGTCCAGGTTTCCAACAGTTAATGAATATTGGCAGTTGTCGGGCCGTGCGACCCGGTTCAGAGGACAACAGATTTATTGGTACCATGTCCCAGAGGAAGTTGGCCAGCCAGTACACCAGCGGGCTGACGCCGCTGACAAACTGGAGGTGTTTGGCCTGGGTGACCCTCTCCTGGATGAGATAGAGGACAAAGCTGGCCGGGACGAAGGACATGGCGAAGATGACACAGATGGCCACCACTGCGTCCACTGAGGTGCTCAGGCTGGAGAACAGAGGGAAGACAAGGCAAATAAGACTTTCCTTATACACTGAACATAGCTCCGACATTTTCTGTGTATGAGTACTTTTGGTTAAGGGAGAAGTTCACCCTAAAAGACTTTTACACTGTTAACACCTGTTGATGGTGTACTGATGGTGCATTCCAGAGTGTATATTTACATGGCAGGGGTAGGGAAATCAGCCATTCATTTAATTATTCAAATTCTTTTCTTTTTTTTTTTTTTTTTCTCCAATCGATTGCTTATGGTAGCTAACCTCTGACCTCCAGCTCTCTGAATGAAAATGGGTTCTCTGGGCAGCCACGGCTCTCCCCTTTGCAGACATGCCCACCTTCTGCTAATCCCATGCAGTTTGGGCCACAAACCATGCAGTCCACATGTGTTCTTGTGGCCTGTTGTAAAATGGTGTGTTTGTGCAGACTGGGGCCTAAACAGTCTTGGAGTTGCATCAGTTGGGTTTGACTGGAAAGCTGAGACTCTTGTGGATTCAATGAGCCACATGTGATTCATGTGTGATGATGTTGGCCCCCATAGCAGCCATTTCACTGTAGTCAGACCATTTTTTGAAACTTCACAGTATAAACCTATTGTCATCCTCATGAAACTATTTATATCCATTAACTAGGAAAAAAACAAAAATAGCAAAAAAATCATAATATTGAATCACAATACTTAAGAATCGCAATACAGATTTAATCAGATTGAAATAGAGTGATAGCATCAAATTTAGGAGATAAACATATTGTCCCAGCCTTAATACATAGATGACATGACATTACATTTTGATATTTCCAGATATTTTCATTCAGCAGCACCATGGCCCTGCACTTACTCCCTTCCACTTTTTCTTAACTGGAAAAAGCCTTTTACTATTGCTCTCACATATACAGCTCAGACAGGCTCTTTTTCACGTGGTTCTTGAAATGCATTCTTGAAAATGGAGGAAATGACAAACTTCAGAAGAAGTGGATGAGAGAGGTTGAAGGAAAATGGGTTAGACCCAAAAAGTAAATGGCAGCACTTCATCACAACATAACTCCTCAAATGTGCTGAGGAGTTCTGTCAATGTCACAGGCTGATGAGATCTAACAGTGCAAAGAGAATTCAAGGGCGCTTTGCCTTTGAAGATGACTGCAAGTGTTTCACTCATGAGGCGAAACATGAAGCAGCAAAAATGTCATTTAAATCATTGATATACCTTGAAAGAGATCTTTTAAATACTAGGAAGAAATTCACGAATGAGGAACAGTGTATGCCCACAGCACTGATGGCATCTGCTCATCTGCACAAAAATCCGCTGAAGTGCTCTACGGCTGTGAATGCACTTATGTGTGGATAGCAACATTAAAAAGTCCAATTTGTGCCAAAACTATTGTACATATCTTTCCAAAACTGGCACACAAAGCAGAAAAAAGTTTGTAATTTAGAAATAAGAGGGGGAGGAATCCTATTAGTTCTGAATTGCTGTTTTAAAGGTGGGAAGTACCGTCCTAAGGAAATGCCCAGCTGGACCACACTCAGTTTTCTCATCTCTGACCTGGCTGACTGACCACTCCCAACCCCCTCTCCCACCATTCACTAATCAAAGACACAACTCTTTCTGTCTTTCTGTCTTCAAGGCTCTTTGAGAACTCACTGACAACTCTCTGGTTCAGCTTCTAAACAACACTGATTCCTCCTCCAAGCTTTTCCTTGATATAAATGTGTCAGAGCATGAGACTGTCTTCTCGCTGGTCACTCACACAGTGATCTCAGAGAGCTGCTGTTTGGTGAGGTTCAGAGGATGGTTGATGGCGGTGATCCCGTATTCGTCCAGGTTAGTTCCTTTGGGCAGGTTTGCACGGAGGATGGCGTTGTTGGCCACGTTCATGAAAGACACCATAGCATGCCAGCCCTTGTTGTTGTACCATACCTGTATAAAGACATTTAATGATGATCATACCACTATTTTAATCATTTCTACTACTAATGCTGCTGCTTTTACCAATGTGGCCATCATATGCTACAGCAGCGCCATCTAGTGATGACTGAACTAGTTTCATTCTCCAGGACAAAGCCACGATCCAGGACCCAATACCCATGTTTTGAGGAAATTACCCGACTATTTTCTTGTTGTTGTCCTGTTTGAATTGCAAAATAGATCCTGCAGGTAGGATCTGCATGAAACGTCCACATAGTAACCTTGCACCTGGAAGAATGACTTGATAGTGGCTTTCACAAATAATTGTAATCACACTACAAAGAGGGGGTACCAGGACTTGTTTTTTATATTGCCGTTATATGCCTTGATTACATTCATTTATGTGCTGTCCTGCATTGCCGGACTAGGGAAGTGAATGGAGGCATAGAAATACATTATCCTGGAGTAGCAGCCCAGGCTAGAGCATATATTTCACCACCATGTGGACTCATAAGACCCAGGGAACAATACAAAGTTCAATTTTGCTTTCAGTATCCACTCTTTTTTCCAGAGTGTAATTTTGGTTTTGTTCTGATGAGACATGTCATACTATGTAGTGTCTTTTATGTTGTGTGATACAATGGAGGAGACATGGCAAGCTGATCACTTTGATGAACTCTCGAGGTCACATCTGGCTGTTAAATCTTTATCAGAGACTAACCTTGACGTTGTTCTCTGTCTCCATATACTTGAGGAACGCCCCTATGTCCTTAAGCGTTTGTTTAGAGTTCATCCCCTGCAACAGAGATTTGAGAGTCCATTACAAGACAACTCACAGAGGGGTAAAGTTAAAAAATAAGACAACTGTATGTACAGAGTTAGAAACGTGTGCATGTACAGACATATGCATGCCCATTCACACACAGACACAAAGGGAGTGAATTGTGAAGGCATACCCCGGTAACATTGAGAAGTTGTCCCAGCTGCACTGCTAAATCCTGGATGACCTTTGGCCTCACCTCGAGAAGAGGAAGCTGTCCACCCACTGATATCCCTCCATACCTGGCCAGCACGGAGGAAACACTGCTGGTAACTATGAGGCTTCACTGCCACTGTACAGTAACTACTGCACCAACCCACTGCAACCACTAGAGGGAGTATCACATCTTTACACAGAAGATTGAAGGGCTACAGTGTGCAATACGCACTGAAGCACATGTACAGTGTAAGAATTCTTCTCTGTGTATTATATCAATACCTCATACTGGTTTAACTAGTTTTCAAATCTAATCACAAACACACAGTGAAGTGGTTTATTCCAAATTACCTTTGTTCATTCACCCAATACTTGCTCTTCAAGCTAGAGAGAGTAGAGATAAAAAAAAAAAAAAAAAAAAAAAAAAAAAAAAAAACACAAAGAAATAAGTGTCATGGGGATGGACTGTATAAATGCTGCAGTCAAAACAGTATTACAAGCAAATATCATTCAACTCAAAGAATATAAAAGGTTATTTTATTTTATTTAACTTTAGATATTTTATATGACTTAACAATCAAAATCAGCTGTGTCATTTACTAAATGTATGTACGTTAATGATTACACTACTACAATCATGGCATCTTGACAGCTTCAAATATGGGAAAAATTCCAAACTGATCATCAAATTATTCCCATATGATGTGAAGCATTAAATATAGAAGTGTTAAATAAATAAAGGGATGAGAGGGTTTTGAATCAATCTTTTTGAACTGTAACATCAACAGTGAAGCATTATGGAGACTGCATATCCCAAAAACTATGCAGTCAATTCAAGTGTATTTTTTAACTCTATTTCATTAAATGCAACATCACTATCCAGGTTAGTGGCAATGCAACACAATTTCTAATATTCTCAACAGTATATTAAAGGCTGGAAATCTGTGTGGCCATTTCTAAAACAACCCCCTGTGTGGCCACGGCGTATTTCATTGATATTTATGTTTTACAGCAGCTGTGCAGCTTTCACCATGTCCTGACAGCTGCACTTCAGAGAGATAATCTGTGGGGGAAAAAAAAAAAAAACAGGCTCCTCTGGCGCCACCCACAGTCTTTGGTTTGAACTCACTAATAATTCTCTAGCAGTGGGAGCCTGAATTTCACAATTCAGTCATGGACAAGCTTGTTTTATCAGAGAGATGATCCCGGCCCATCAGCAGTGTTGGGACCAATTACTCACAAAACTAATAAGTTACAATTACTAATTACTTCTGTAAAAAATTTATTTTGTTTACTACTCAATTACTGCTGCAGAAGAGTAGGCTAATTCAATTACTGGGGAAAGTAATTTTTATGATTACTTTTTTTTTCTTTTCTTAAATCCTCTTATTAACATATTTTTGTGTTGCTGTTGCAACGCAAAAAGGGCTGTGCCCTCTTTGTTCATACTGGAAAAGATCCATACTTTGACACATGGAATCATTCATCATCATGATTCCTTCTCTCTCTCTCTCTCTCTCTCTCTCTCTCTCTCTCTCTCTCTCTCTCTCTCTCTCTCTCTCTCTCTCTTTGTGACGTCACAAAGCCACAGACAAAGTGCAAAGTGCTCCAAACTTCTACTCCAGTAGAAGTGTGACCCTCTATGACATCAAAGTCAAAGATCGCGATGACGTCAGCAACCGAGGTTATATAGCTACGAGTTTTGCGAACATTTTTTGTTCCATACTGATCCAACCTCCCAGTGGCAGCTCCTGGAACAAAGTGCAGCACTGTGTGTCTGCCTCTGCAGGGATGGTTTTTGCTATGGGCAATGTGGGCAACCGCCCAGGGCACAATCTACTTGGGGGTAGAGTTAAAATTAAGACCCGACCCGACCCGGGCCCGACTGGGCCAGCCCGAGGCCCGACCCGACCCGACTAATTAGCCGAACTTTAGGCCCGACAGCCCGATAAAGCCCGAAAAAAAAAAATCGCCAAATTCGCCATTATTTAGCAGCGTCGGTCGGCCGCGGCACCGGGGCACCATCAGCTGGCATCAGGCGGGCCGGCCGCGGACGGTGGACGGTGCCGCGGCCGGCCCACCTGATGGCGACTGATGGTGCCGCGGCATGTGCGGGTCAATACGGTAGTCTAAAAAACTGGCGATTTTTTTTTTCTCGTGCGCCCCCAAGTAGATTGCGCCCTGGGCAGTTGCACTGCCCAAAAACCGTCCCTGCTGCCGAGTCTGCCAGCACAGCGGGATACTGCTGCAACACTGTCTCACTTGTTTGCTCTGCGCTTGCACAGCTGGTCGTCTGTCTGTCACTAAAAGTTTAGCCTCCAAATCCAATCCAGTCTCTCACTCTCTCCACCAGTCACATAAAAATGAAACGTCATAATCAATAACACAACACATAATTCTATTTTTTTATTTAAAAAAAATAAATAAATAAAAAATCCGGGTTGGGTCGGGTTCGGGCAGAATATGAGAACTCTACTTGGGGGCGCACGAGCGCCCTCCAAAAAAAAAAAGAAAGAAAGAAAAGAAAAAGAAAAAGAAAAAGAAAAGTGCATCCTCAAAAAAAAAAAAAAAAAAAAAAAAATCGCTAGTTTTCTAGACTAAAAAAAGACGACTCTGATTTTAAGACGACCCGTCTTTTGCAAGACAATTTTTCGGAAAAATAGGCTACTTTTTATATGGACAAAATCTTGTTTGAATAAAGAAGCCACTGGCCTGCATCAGACAGGCTGGATTGGGCCCACCCATTTTGAGCCAGGCCCACCCAATCAGAAGAACATGTTTTCGGGATTAAAGTCAATCAGCAGCTTTCTATCATACGTGAGCGCCCGCCCCTCGGCTGCGTCATCAGCATGTGACCCAATGAAATGAATGAGTTAGTTTGCGCGCAAACGGTCCCACCCAGACTCAGGAAGAAATAAATGTGTACAGGTAAAAAGAAAAAAAGAGAGACGGAGACGGAGTTTATTATGGCGAAACAGAGCAGCTTACTTGGCTTTTTTCACCAAACGACACCGTGTTGAGCAGGAGGAAACTCCTGCGGCAATTCCATCACTTGATTTAAATGTTGCCTCCTGATCCACCTGCCCTTTATCTCCACCCAAAGCGGACACAGTGGGACTGCGCCGATGTATGGTAAATTAACAGTAGGCTATACTTTTATTATTATTGTTATTGTTATATTCGACGTTAGGCATAGCTACGTCTGCGTAAAAACACACCTGCCGCGAAACGCACGCCACCGTCCCTGCAAAAAGGAGTCCAAACATAATTGAACACTATTTTAACAATTGCATTATTAATGGAAATATCCAATTCAACATTAACGAGCCCAAATAGTCTGCTGTGACATGATGATAGCGCTAAATGAAAGCGATCTTGGCGTCTGTGTTTTTTTTTTTTTTCTTATGGGCTATATGTAGGGTAACCGTTTTATAAAAGCAATAAGCCCTTTGAAGCCGTGAGTTACAGTGATTTTACAGTGGCGGAGGGGCACTCCGCTGCGCATCCTGCCTTAAAGAACGCCCCTCAGCCGTTGTAAAATCACTGTAACCCAGGGCTTCTCGGGGTTTATTGCTTAAATGTGTTGTTTCATTTTTATGCTTATTTATGTTATGTCTGTCCATCACTGTGTGATTACTTTTCTTTTCTTTTTGTTTGTTTATTTGTTTTGCTTACTCGGAATAAAGAACTACTACTACTACTAAATAATGTTGCACTTTCTGTTCGATCTGAGTATGTTGTAACAGTGTAGCTTGGTTGGTTAAATAAATGGAGAGAGAGAGACAAAACTTCCAAAGATATATTTCCGACTACAGTTTTGTGCAGTCAATAAGAGAGAGAAATGAAGTCTGCTGAGTTACAGGTCTTTGTCCAGTTCAGCACTGAGGTGAGGACAGCGACACAATAGCCACTCCGGTGCAGACACGGCTGCTGTAATGCAGGTGGCAGTGCGGTGCTGTGTTTTCCCCTTTTTTTTTTTTTTATTGGCCCACCCATTTTTCTGTAGGCCCACCCATTCACAAAATCCTGGCGCCGCTAGTGCTGTGTCGTCCTCCAGACTGCTCCCATTTTTACCCTTTTAAAGTGGGGTTTTTGGGCAGTTTTACTGTTAACTGTAATTCTCCGATTTCTCCCATTTTTTCCCTGTTAAATCGGGGGTTTTGGGGAGTTTTTATTTCTTGAATGTAAATGTAATTAATTACCTGGACCTCACAGAGAGAAAAAATGTGTTATTGATTACTGTAATATTGCTTATAAATAATATTTTATTAGCAATATTAATGTAAAATAATAAATATAGCTAACTCTACATAAATTCATCTTGTTTGTTTGGAATCTGTCATATTGAAGGTCTGAAGAAAAGGCTTTCAATAGGCTGCTGAAGAAATGTGGCCCAGCTACATTTCCTGCTTTTAAAATCAACCCCAACTGAGTTGTGCTTCTTGCACATATTAGGAGTGAATCTTCCTTTATAGCAACAGCATGTGTTCATCTTCAGCACTTACAGTGCATCAATATTTGTGTTTTGGACATACTGTATACATTCTTCTTCTTACATGATGATGCATTGCTTCATTTGACACAGACAGTTTTATTTTGTCTTCTTAATTTCTCAAATATGAAATTTTACATTGAGTTACGCAAACTGTTTAGTAGATACCTGGTTCTGATAAGGCTGGGATAGGTCTTCACCAGGTAGTCAGAGATATTCCTGCCCGTTAGGTCCATGAGAACATCTCCTGTTGACTGGATCCTCTAAGATACAAAACCACACATAAATCTCACAGCAGATACTCACCAGCAATAGTGGATCCACACAAGTCATGTCATATGCTCCTCTATGAATATAATGACAGATAATGACAGTATTTCAGTAATATGTCTGAAAGGGTTTCAGTGGTGTGTATGGGAAGATTAATTATATGTGGAGGAGCATTTCAGGCACTGCACACAAGAGTTTTTGAATATACTATGTGAGTCATTTGTGTTTCATCTCATGCAACTTGTGCATTTGCAAGTTCAAATGAACACCCCATGTGTTCATGTGTGAATGCAGCCACCCACCTGTGGAGGAGGCAGGCCTCCTGCTCCTGCTGGGCAGTCGGGAAGCATGGTGAGTTTCTTGGGTGTGCTGCACTGGCAGTCTGGAGAGGGTCTGATGTCACTCCACTCTGGACCGGCCAGCATCTCTATCAGGGCAGGGTTAACCAGGGGCATCTCCCACTCTGTGGTGATATTATTGCATGGGAAGTCTCTGCCATTGGGAGAAAAGGACACATGCAATCAAAGCAATAAAGCAACTGTGGCACAGATCAGGAGTTAGGTTAACTTTGGTTGAAATGAGGTTCCATGTTTTTCTTCTTCAGGCATGTTGAGGAAGCACCACAACCTCTGACCAAAGTCTGTAATCAAAAATATATCTAAAATCATTTGGTTTGATTACTCACTCCAGCGGTTCGTCCACCATGCAGCGAGTCCCAAAACCAGGCTTGTCCAGCAAGACCTCACCAAAGTATCTCATGTGACCATCCATGGGACGCTCGTTACTGCAAAAGACAAAGATCATGATAATAACATGCAGATGGCTAGAAATCTTAAACTTAGTAATGTACTGTATTATCCTCAGCAGACTACCAAAGATCCATAGGGCTCTGTTTTCAGAAGGACAGAGGAGGGTGCTTTGTGCCACCTTTTTAATTTAACTTCCCTAAATTTAATTTATAGTGCTATACATTGGCTCTTGGTGATTCTGCACCTCAAGGAATCAGTTCGCTCTGGGAAGAAGCTTTTTTGTAGCAAAACTGTTCCAAACTTCTCTCGTCTATCACCAAATTGTCAGAGCATCACAGCAGAGTGCACTGCTTTTAAAGGGAAAGGAAACAGTTGATTTGATAGGTGATGATAACTGACGGCAGCTTTTAGCACAACTACAAACCTAATTCCACCCTATTTCCAACTGCATTGCATTTACAGTACAACTCTGGCCCCCAAATTACCAAAAATCAGTTGCCATTTCCTGTGCACTTTTGACTGCACTTTGGCCCACCATATATCATTGCTTCACAGAAATAGAGCTTTCAGTGTCAGTTAAATGGATCCAGGTGGTCTGGTTCCTAATGCTCACCTGAAGAAGGTGAACTGTCGCCCATACATCCAGGGGGTGAGGGTCAGGCTGGGATACTCTCCGAAAGGTGGAATGATCAGAGTAAACATCAGCGCCAGGAACACAAAACTGGCTGGCAAAACAATCTAGCAGAAATAGAGACAAAGCAGCCATTTTAAAACCCTAAAGAAAACACTAATGAAAACCAGTGTATACCAAAATATGCAGGCCATTTGTCTCAGTAAATGACTCTTTTATATGCAACACCAAGGTTTCGGTATCCTTTAGAAATTTAGACAGCCAGACCCGATTTAGCATAACAGAACATAACATTGACCTGATGAGAAGTCAGATCCCGAGTCTACATTGTCCAGAAGTGTGTGAAGTGTGTAGTCAAGATTTCATTACATGTAAAATACTTGACAAAAGCATGCAAGGTGCTCTGCATAGCACTAAGACTATAGAAGAATGGCTTCTGTCTGAGTGCATGCTAGGAGGAAAACCATGGCCCTAGTGTCACCTGATCAACACGTTCTGTCATCTCTGTTGAGGACAAGGTTACCTGGGCAAAGAAGTCTTTGTGGGACCGTGTGGCATGATGAAACCTCTTGATCAGCAGAGCAAAGAACTGTTTGAGGATCAAACATAGGCCTCTGACCTGGTTGGACCCCTTGCCTGCATTGTCCTCTGGTGGCCCACATGGGCCCTGGCCATTGGTTTGCGCAGCCCCATCTGCCTCTGGAATACAGGGCTGAAGTTAAATTGCAGAAATGGACAGGACATGCAGGTGCTGTCAATGCTAGATGAAAGAAAGTAGCCAGCTAGCCAAGCATGTGTGGTCCTCCCACCACCGCCATGGTGAGAAAGCATTCTGCATACCCATCAGCTTCAGTCCACTAGCCTTAAGCTGTATAGTTCAGCATCTTCTGCATGTTTCTGCTGCAGCGGTGAGAGCATGGATGATAATCGATAAATCCACCTTGGATTTGGTCTTTTTATCACTAGTCAGTGTGCCCAAGCTGAAGCTTTTTCTCTATCACTGTTGTTGGAAAAAAACACTTCTGCAAAAAGTATGTGTTTCAGGCATGAATAAAGAATGGTTATTTTCTCATTGACCTTCATGTGTTTTTGAAATGATGCAAAAGGAAATTGTTTTTCAAGTGCCAGGAGATCTTGAAACTCACCAGATAAATGACTGTTTTCAAAAAGAAAAACAGCCACACAAAAAAGTGTTTTTTTTTCACGACAGCAGCAATTTTTCCAAAGCTGTAATCTGAAAGTCACTGTCACCTTTTGGAGGTTCCACATAAACAGCCACTCTGTTGAGACTGGCTCGTGTAATCCGCTGCAACATTTTCCGGTCTGAGAGCATTAGGCGATGGAATACAAAGGATTCAACACACATGATGAGGGGTCAAGACAGAAAACAGGGCTAGAGCAGATACAACCAGGTATCTGGCACACAAACACTCAACAAAGAAGGAAGTTAACAGCTGAAGGAAAGTACAGCCAACACAAAGTGTTACGATTTGGCTTTCTTTCTTTACCTTTCATGCAATTCTGGTTGGTGGCACTACCATCAGCAGTGACTTTCAGGAAAATCTGCAAGATAAACAGATGATCCAAGATCAGGTGATGCTTTTTAAGATGCCTTTAAGACCCTTTAAGAACGCTTTTACTGAAATGATGAAGTTCAGGAAGTGACAGATTGAATTAGTACTATAACGACTTCATCTTTGGCCACACACCTCCTCCAGTGAGGTATCTGACACACCAAAGCTGCTGAGGCCAATGTCTAGCAGGGTTTCCTCCAGCTCCCTAAAGAGGCTGGCGTATGCCCTGGGCTGGAAGTCGCGGTTAGGCAGCAGGTAGGTCAGCTCCTGGCCGATGGCCTCGATTAGACGAGCCTCTGGCACGTGATGATGGACCAGGGCTGTGATGCTCTCCACGTTACCTGGAGATGAGAAATGACGACCGTTTATGTCTTGACCCACCCCCTATTACATCCTAACAGCCCTACCAGCTTGTCTCCTGTTTTTATCTTCCCATCCCCATTCTGCCACTTCTACTCTGCTCTTTTAATAACAAAAGTAAGGCACAGGGTGGGGGTGGTAAGATAAGATAAGACTTAGATGATATCCATTGGGAAGCTGGCTCACTGCAGCAGCAAATACAAAACAGGATGTAAAATCAAATAACAACAGAGCAAAAGGGGCTATAAACATCCCTTACAACAAACACTTTCAACACCACACTGTTAGAGTTGATATGAATGGAAATGTGAAAAAATATATATACATGTAGGTGTGTAGGTTCCGGGCAAAGCTGCTGTTTGTTTACTCACATGCAGGAGAGATTATTTCCCAGCATTTTATTATTTTACATGTTGAATAAACGGACCACAGAATGCAGTGGTCTGATAATGAATTTGCCATGATGTGATGATTACTAAAACTTGTCACCGAGGAACAGCGGAGGTGCTAATGTACTGTAAACCCACCGTCCATCTGTCGGTCTGGGGTCTGGTTCTCCTCCTGGTTCTCTTTGAATTTTGAGCACTTGGAACATTTACAGGAGCAATCCTCCGTACAGTCACACTTGACCTGCAGGGCAACAAATAAATAAAAACTATAATTTAGCTCTCCAGAAGCATCCTCACAAAGTCTTACATCCAGTTATTTCTGACACACATCAGTTTTAACTGTGTGGTTTTTCCTCCCCTGTTACCCATTTACATGCAAATGACCGAGACACCAAGACAGTCTGCATGCAAACCAGGGTTAGGCTATTCTATTATTCTGAGCATAAATGATATCTGCCTTTCACTAAAAGCTGTATCTGCTCCAATCAGTGTCATTTCTCTCCTTCATGATGCATATAATGCAGTGTGATACATTATACAATTATTAATAGAACTGATCAGTGCTGAACTTGCCTTAAGCTGTTTGATTCTAATAAGATATTTTGATCAGGTTCTACACAAGTAGGCAAGTTTGAATAAGTTTTAGTTTTATCTTGATTTTTTATAGATATTTCAGAGGTGTTTACATCCAGTAAAGCAAAAAATGCTGCTTTTTTTTGCAACATGTTCATGGAAGTATCTCTCAAAAGTGTTCACCAGATTGTCAGTATTTAATGTTGACTCCTTCTGTTTCTTTAAAGCATTTGATATGGAAAAAAAAATACCAATAGCGAATTCAGCTTTAGCCCAATTGGCTTTCAAAAACTCAACATGGTTGCATATCCCACCTTGGGTGCATCGTAGTTCATGCGCCGTACGAGGGTGAGGTAGAAGCCGGCACCAAAGCAGTTTTTGAGGAAGAGCGGGGAACCGCAGCAGTAGAGGCGGCCCTGGGAGATGATGGCCACCCGGTCACTCAACAGGTCAGCCTCATCCATGTGGTGGGTGGACATGATCACTGTGCGCCCTGCAGGGAGGACGGGGATAAAGAGATTAAGACAGAGAGGGAGAAATGAGAGGTTAAAACACTTGTAGTTACTCATGAACAATGACCAGTGCAGAGACAGAAGCAACCAGTAAACACTTGCTACATACAGTGTGAGTGAAAGACAATTATTAAATCTGGAAAAATAATTTAAGGAATAATTACTTTGTGTGACTGCTGAATCGTTGGAGGCATGGTACTGAATGTTATGTAACTTTATATTTGTCTACTGATGTTTGAAAAATAAAAACTTTATCTGGATCTCTAATGGTCTTGGGCTTTGCTTCTGCCACATGACACTGCAGTACCCTTCTGCTGCCAGCAGAGGTCAGTACCTGCACGGTATTTGAGTAGCAAGTCCCAGATGGAGCGTCTGGAGTAGGGGTCCACCCCTGATGTTGGCTCGTCCAGGATCACCACTTTAGCTCCTCCAACAAATGCCATAGCTACTGACAGCTTCCTCTGCATGCCCCCTGGAGATGAGAGAGATAAGAGCTGCTGTTGGATACTGGTTGTGCATCACTATTGTGTAATGCATCAGTATTTAAATCAGTGCTTCTAAACTGGTGTAGCTTCAGGGTCCATGTTCTTCATTAGTGATTAAGTCACAGTTGACACATAGGAGAACCTGAGAGAAAATCAATTTGATTTTGCACAATGAGAAGTGCAGTAATCTGCAATGCTTTCATGCACCGTTAGCCCACTGAAATCTAAATGAAATCCCCTTCATTTCTTTGAATAAAACAGTGCTTGCTTTGAACAATTAAGATATGCATTTTATTTGGTGAGAACCACTGAGTCTCATCTAAACAAGTAGGTCTGTATGCATTCAAATGCTGTGAAGATTAAGCCAGATAGATAGACTCCATACTCTAAACAGGTATTTTTACATTTTGTTATGATTATCCTGGATTTGATATCCTGTCTCTTTTCAGTGTGTTATGTTTTGTCATTTCCACTTATTTACACTTAGTGTATGTAGTGTATGGGACAGTTCTGGATACTGCAGCAGGCCAAGACAAGGGACTGCACCTGGGACTGTGCTATTAAAGGGAAACCATGTATGTGACTGTACAATGTGAGGGCCAAATATGCCGGCAGACCTGAGAGGTTCTGGGACGATTCATCTCTCTTATGGGGCAGCCCCAGGTCCTGCAGCATGTTCTCCATCTCCTCCTCAGCCTCCGCTATAGGAGTGCCCTTCAGCAGGGAGTAGAAGAGGATATGCTCCTCTACAGTCATGCTGACAAAGAGACAAACAGAGCAGCTGAGCGAGTACAAAACTGTCAAAGTTATTCAATTCCACATTTGTAAATTGCTTTGCTATTGTTTCTGTTGATTACAGCTTTGTTGAAAACTCAACTAAAATTATTACACCTCTCTGGCATAACAAAAGATTCATTTTGTTGATTTATCATCAAATAAGAAAAAAAGTTACTTTTCGGTTACTGCAAACTTTTGATTGCTGGTTTGATATGCTTCTCTGATATGATCGCGGTTTTGATACAGCGTAGCACGGGTGCTAACTATAAAGTGGATGCTTCCAGGCCTCCAGTAATAAAGTAATTTTAAATCAATATTTTGTGTCACATGATTAATGACAGAGCAGCCATACTGTGATACTTTACAGGGAGCCAATAAATTAAATTAATGATAATAATGTTGTGATGGTCTCATTTGTTTACAGTTCTTATATCTCAGTAAAGGTGCTCATTATTGATTGATGCAACATGAAGGAGAGGGGTACACACTGCTGGAAGAGGATGTTGTGCTGCGGACACATGCCAAGGGACAGACGAATGGTGTCCATGTCCGTCCGGATGTCCTTGCCATAAATGGTGGCTGTTCCTGAGGATGGGGGGAACATGCCTGTGAGGATGGACCTGAGAGAGAGAGAGAGAGAGAGAGAGAGAGAGAGAGAGAGAGAGAGAGAGGGGAAGAGAGAGGGAGAGAGAGAGAAAGAGAGAGAGACAGATGAGGCATAATCACACTCCATGTATTATCTGAAAGCACTTGTCTGAAATGTTCAGGCTTTAAAAAAAAAAAAAAAAAAAAAAAAAAAAAACATTTTATGATATAAAAGCAAAGCAGAATGATGCTTATTTTAGGATAAATAGTCCCAAGTTATATCTTCTCTTTTGATGGACACATGAAGCTCAACACATGATGTTAACACTGAAAGCCTTTTCGCTGTAATAATGCAATGGTAAACAAGTGGTAAGAATGCAATAAAATAAAATGAGTTTTATGCATGAACAAGTTGCTCAAGTTGTCCAATTCTTCTTCTTCTTCTCCTTCTTCTTACTATTAATACTATTATTACATAGAGCTACCACCTGATAATAACTTTAAAAACAATTATATGAACTGTATATTTGTACATCTGTATCATAAATATGTATTATATATTCTAAAAAAAAATGTTTCCATGAATAAAACTGAGCTGTCTGTTTTGTAAAAATGTCATAACTTATGTGGTCATAATAGTGTGAAGTACAGGCGGTGACAACATAATAAAAGCTCAGTCATCCGTTACTAACACTTGACTGATATGCAGACGTGGTGAAAGGCAGCTACAGAGGATTAAGGTGATTTTTCTGCATGTTTCTGAGACATCCCTATTTCTGGAATCACAGATAAAAAAGTAGTCTAGCCTGCTGTGTGTGTGTGTGTGTGTGTGTTTGTGTGTTGTTACACTCATGTGTAAGCATGTGCGGTTATCTTTGTGGATGCTGACATACATGATGGTGGTCTTGCCAGCCCCGTTGTGGCCCAGGAGGGCAGTGATCTGGCTCTCGTAGAAGCTGATGCTCAGCCCGTCCACGGCCGGACTGCAGCTGCTGCCGAACACCTTGACCAGGTCCTTGATACACACCCCCTCCACCAGGTCTGCTGGCTCCGCCTCGAAAAACGGCTGGCCTGGACGCAGGAATGACAAGAGCACAAGTGAAATAGTGGAGTTAGAGGCCTCAGTGAGTAAAAAGAGGTTTTCAAGGGGCAGACTGCTGCCAAGGCCATGGTGATGCATGGTGAAATATAAGGTGTGATCAAAAATGAGTCATCCATTGAATCTAGCTCTGCACACAGGCTTATTGTTTTTTAGGATCCAACGAGCTGTGCAAAGCATGTGCGAGCTAGTCTTCCAGGGTGTGGCCGGAATTCTTTGAAAATGTCATTTCATCAAATAGTCTGTGACATCTGTCAAAAAGTAGATGCCTGTTTTGCTTGTCTGTTTCATATATTATATATTCATAACTGATATGATACCATATAATCCATCCTATCCACTTTGTGACAGCTTTTACATTTGCTGTCTGGTAGCTGTGGCAGCATTTCTCATTTGTTTGGATAAACAGAAGAGCTGTGGGATTGAGCAGTGATAGCCACCATGGCTGAGCGGTCACGTCCAGTCAAGTCAACTGAAATTGAATCGAATCCAGTCAAATTGAATCAAATCAATTTTTAAAAAAATCTGATTAGCTCATAATTTACCTTTTTCACAGCAGCCAGTTTGCATTGAAATAGCATGTCATTAGTGCTACTAATGGCATTAATTAAAGTTCTTGCTCCATTTGGTCTGACAGAGCCAGGGTCCTGCCACACCGCCTCTCTGAAAGCATCCTGAAGTATTTTGCCTCTTTTACTAAAAGCAGATTTTAGCAATTTCTTTTATCTCTGTTTGCAAATGGTTGATGAGTTTACACTTTGCAGCTCTAAAGAAACGTCCTCTGTGCAACCATATTGTATATGACAAAGGAACTATGATTTTGATTTGAATATAATAACCAAGTACAAAAAGGGCAGGTTATGACAGGAAATGATAAGAAAAATGGCATCGTTTTTCTTAGTTTAATAAATGCAATAGCATGAGAGTTTAAGTTGTATATTGGATTTATGTATTTAGATAAATTAGACAGTATTGCTAAGAAGTTAGCTCAGGGGATTGGAATGTCACTTAGTGTAAAAGGGGCTGCACAGTTTCCATCACTGATTAACTAAGCATGGAACTGAGATCTTGCAGTGTGTATACATTCAGATAGGCCTGGCAGCAAGTACAAACACATTCAAGGGCACTGAGTTCCCACACAATGAATCTGATTGGCAGAGAGAGGAACTGACAGAGAGCGAACAAGTGAGAGAAACACTGTAAAAAAAACAAAAAAACAAAACAAAACAAAAAAAAAAAAAAACGTGTGTGACGGTTATGATGCTGCATTAAATATGACATCAACAGGAAGTCTGTCACTGATCATGTGAAGTGAAATGATTTTGTGGGAAGGTTAGCATGTACAAGTGCTGGTGACTTTGAAAGGACTTCATTGAAATGAGAGGCCTATTTAATTTATTATATCAATCAATGCTGAGCTGAATTTTGAGGGAACATCTATAGGTTTTCTTTTTTAACAGACATATGATTTGTGTTATTTACCTGATATGTTTCGGCGTTTGTCATCCGCCTTCATCAGAGTGGGAGGGAACTTATTTCAAGGAGTACTTCATGTTTTTATTACACTTACTATCAGTTATGAAGTGGACAGAGTTACATGTTTGTCTGATTTATTGCTGTTTTACTGCACTAATGTCACCACTGTAGCCACTGCTAAGTGTAAGCATTGAGTTGTCAAAGCAAAATTGATCTTTTCATAATGTCTATTTCCCAAGCCATTCATAACTGGCAACCATGTCACTCGCACTAAGCTCATTTCCACATATCTCATTTTGATGGCGACTGAAATGGTTTGACTACTCAGCTGCTGTCTGAGGAAGTTCAGACTACCAGCCCTGTGCGACCTCATGAGTGAACTGTGCTGAAATGCTCTCAAACAAGGTGACGTGAGGTGAAGGTGACGACATGCTCTACCATTTGTTTTCTCTGTCTGGTTCTCCTCGGCCTGGCCCTCCCTCCCCAGCCTGTGGCGTTGCTCCTGATGCTCACACGAGCCCGACTCCTCGGGAGTCTTGGCTCGGTCCTGCTTCTGCTCCTCATCTCCCTGCTCCTTGTTGGCCAGGTTGTCAAAGCCTTTTTTCTCCAACTCCGGGTTGTTGTTGCCTTCAGGAAAAGCGCATGGAGCCGTTATAAAGACAATTCTGGTTACAACAATTTTAAGTGGTTGAAAATTAAGAATTTACCTGAAATCGGAGTCACAGTGTTAAGCCAATAACAGGGCAGCAAAGGGAAATAAAACGGCCGTCCAATTCCATACTGTCCTGTAATTTAAAATAATAATAATAAATTAATAAATAAATAATAATAGATATCCATTAGGTAATTTTTATGGCTCATTGTGGCATTCATTTCGTCATCACACACTGACCTGGGAAGACATTGTCCAGGTACCAGGCCAGCACAGCGTACAGCACGGTGTCCACACCCATCATGCAGATGGAGGTGAGGAAGGAGAACTCGTCCCCCTCCAGAGGGCTCGTCTGGATGTTGTCCCACTGCAGGCCCAGGCCCTGCTCCTCGTATCGCGACAGGTACTCTGTCCCGAAGCCAAACGCCACCTGGGACAGCAGACTCTGAGGGAGAAGGCA
Source organism: Myripristis murdjan (assembly GCF_902150065.1). Lineage (NCBI taxonomy): Eukaryota > Metazoa > Chordata > Actinopteri > Holocentriformes > Holocentridae > Myripristis > Myripristis murdjan. The sequence goes on along the minus strand of NC_043999.1, from coordinate 23,432,313 downwards.
TGGGACGTATTGGAGATTGAACAGTTGGATGAGGAGAACTGGGAGTAGACAGTGTTGTGATTATTGTTACAAGCAGCTGCAGTAGAAGTGGCAATATAAGGTAAAACAAAACATTAAAAATTAAAGCAAAGTGTGGAAACAGGTAGAGGGGCTCCAGTGCATTAGCAACCAAACCTGTTCTTTATGATCTGTAAAATCTTAAAATTAATCACATATGTAACCTTCTGAGATGGTAAACTAGAAATTGAATATTTATATAGCTTGCTTTCACTCCCTGTTCATTTTCCATTGTGGCGCAGTGTTGGGAGGACATATTAAGACAAATCGCTCACCACCAGGATCTTCATGTCTTTGGTGATGCGGTCCTGCCAGGCGAAGCAGAGGATGTGGGGAAGGTAGAGGGTGAAGTAGATGATGCCACAGCAGGCCGCCGCCAGGTTGGCCTTGTTGAAGAAGACGCTGAGGAGGAAGCATTGCATGATGGTAGCTGTGGTGAAGCTGAGCAGGAAGAAGAAGAGGATGATGGGGTTGCTGTAGTTGAGCACCCTCCCTCCCTGCAGGCCAGAGACACGGACAGACACGTTTGGATGAAATCAAAATGCACTAAATCACATAGGTCTGCATAGAAATACATAGAGAGGTGCATTTGAGCACTGATTTAAGTAAGGAGTTTTAGATTCAGCTAACAAAAAAAAAAAAAAAAAAAAACATAGACTAAGTACATAAGTAATAAAATAAAGCAAACAAGATATGCAGTAATGCAGTTAATATCAATAAAAGCAAATATCCAGTTATGTACTTGAAATAATTACCTCTAGCTGCCACTAGAGGTCACAAGAGTACATAGAAATGTGTCAGCAGAAAAAGTGGCAGTGAGAGGAGGAATGAGGTCATAGGTGTTAATCATTGCTTGTCTGTTCCTGTCAAGTTGCGACAAACATCCCATGATGTCATGGTATTTACAGTCCCTTCATTAATGATTCCTCAGCATCTGTGTGAGTCAGTGAGTATAATGAGTGAGCCACTATCACAACCATATTAGCTAAAAGAAAATACTGTGGTAATGATTCACTGTGAATAGGTGAGATAAATGGATCGTTATATCCAGAAGAGGTGATAAGCACAATGCTATGTTGAATTACATCATGAAAACTGCTCATCTGAATCACAACTGGATTAGGTGATTCCAGTAAAGTCAAAGCCAAAGTCAAGATAATCTTGAGTGGCCTGTGAAACGATGGAGTAAAGCCTGGGAACTCCAGTCATGTATATTTTATTGGCAGTATCTTGACCCGGTCAAATGTGTTAAATGTGAAGAAGAATCCTTGAAAAACCCCATGAGATGGACTCTTACTTTCTTGATTTGATGTAATTCCTGCTGAAACAGGATGTTTGGCTGGGAAATGGCACAGGGGAGGAACATTCACAAGTGCAAACCAATAGGATCTCAGTTTGAGAGAGAAACACAATTTCATTTGAGGGGATAGGTGGATGAAAAAGGAAGTTTGAAGATTTACTGAAGGTTTTATTGGTTGAAATTTTAATGTACACCCACTTGTGCGGGATGATGTCACTGTTTAAGACACTCTGGTTTACAGGAAGTAGAAGTCATGTGAGGTCATTTCATGGGGACTTTAAACTCATCAGCAGTGGAACCCAACCCAACCCATCTTCAGATGGCTTTTGGTCCATTCTTTCTCACCATGATGATGGCAGTGAGGAGGCTGGTGCTGGCGGCCATCATGAGGAAGCTGTCGATGAACCACGTGGACCAGATGACACCATTGGTGACGCCCATGGCCTTGAGGGTCTCCTTTAGACGCAGCTCCTTCTCCAAAACAATGCTCTTGACGATCATGGACACAGAGTAGACCCAGGCCAACACCATGAAGATGGGGAAACAGCGGTTCAGTGTCAGCATGAAGCTGGAAACACAAAGACAGAGTGGGAGAAGAAACAGGAGAAGGGCAGTTAGAGCATTTGATGCCCTGTTATCCTGCAGTTTATGATATCCACTGCATTCCAGGAATTATTTTCTTTCACACAACCTGTCCCTGCACTCCTCTACTTCACTTAGGGATTTCCTATGTTTCCCAGAATGCCTTTTGAAGGCACCTAAAGAAGAGGGCCTGAACATGGTGGACATGTTTTTGAATTTATTTTGCTGAAATTTTGAATAATGAAACTGAAATATTTGCTTGTTATTCGCTATTTGCTAGTTATTAGCTTTACTGGCTTTAGAAAAATCATATTTTTGCCTTGGTTTTGTCTTTGTCTGTGTTTGACAGGATTTAGAAAGGTTTATTTTTTATCATTCTTGTTATCATCATTATTATTATTATTATTGTTATTATTAAAATAACAATTGTGACTGTCAGTGGAGAAATCAGTGTCTCATCTCCTCCTCTGCTGTGATAGATTTCTCCCTGTATGGTTGTTGAACACTGACACAAAACAGTCCAGAGGGGAAAAAAAATAGCCTTAGCTCTTTAATTCTAAGAGACCGACATCAAAACCTGGTGTTTAGTGCTGACACTGTAGCTGTGCTGGAGATATGGTGATATGATGTCAGATCATCTGCGTCAGGTCAGTTACCAGTGGGGAGCTTTGGTGTTAAAGGCATTTTGCTGATCTGTTTTCTGTGGCAGGCTTTAAGTAGCTGTATTGTGCGTCCAAGCAACAGTTATTTCCATATCATCTATGAGCAATACAGTGAACAATGCAGGCATGTGTTCATGGAAATGTATTAGAGTGTGTGTGTGTGTGTGTGTGTGTGTGTGTGTGTGTGTGTGTCTGTCACTCACAGATCGTCCACGTAACAGGGGTAGGGCATCTGCTGTAGGTATACACCCTGTGGCCACTCCTTGCCTGTCTGAGTTTTGATGATCCCCTGCTCTATTATATCCTGGAGGTAAGCAAAGCCGCCCCATACATAGCGAAGGTCATCCATAGGGTCAGCTCTGGGACCAGGGTCCCAATACCTGAGCAACACACACACACACATCTTTTTTAGATCAACATATCAAATGCTTGGTGTATCATCATCACAGTGCACCACCGGTCCAGCCGTTATTCCTCTTTCCTTGAATGTGATCCTGACCTGTCTTTGATCTTGTTGGTGCGTTCCACTGAATCGATATCCATGCGAATCTTGAACTTAACATGAGGAGGAGCCTTGTTGGTCCAGGAGTACATATCCACGAAGACCAGACCCGCCCAGAATTTGTTCTCCTCCAGCAGGTGCAAAGCCCGATAAGTGACCGCATCCTCGTCAGGTAGGGCCACGAACTTATCCAGGACCATGCACTGACAAGGGGAGGGTAGGCAACAGAGAAGCAGTCTTATCAACACACTGTGGTTGACATTAGGAGAGGGTAACTATAGTTACATCATTGCTTACAGTAGCTTTCAGTCTATGGGCTACACTGTGACAGAACATGCAGACTCATGGAAATAGAAACAAATCCTCAAAGGCAAAAATTTCCAAATAAATTAAAAGCAATATGGCAAACTCTCCTATTACTTTAATTAGAAGTCAACTATTAGGACTTTTTGAATATGGAGATGTCAAATAATTAGATGTGGTCTGTTATTGAGAAATAACAGACCTCAAAATGCCTTAACAGGACAATCAGACTTGAATGGTCAACAAAGCTGGATAATTATTGATAATTATAGATCTGTTCATTTTAAGCTAAGGTCACATAAGGTCAATTTTGATTGGGGTTTCCCACACAAAGCCAGTGGCAGAGTTCAGCAGACACACTCTCATTTGCTGTGACACCTCAGCAGTGGCCTCCTATTCCTTTGCAAAGCATGTCTGATATAGCCTTTCACTGCTGGCTAACGTAAGCACAGAGGGCTGGGACCCGAGAGGACAGAAACACTCCAAAACAACTATTCAACTCCATCCCGCTTCCATACACGCACATATTCAGACATGCATCCTCACTGTGGATGGAGTTATGCGCTGATACAACTGACAAATGTAAACACAACAGACTGTATACTGGCCATGCACTGCAAGTGATCCCTTAATTTGCCCAGGCATTCACCTAACGCTGCCATCCCGCACTGTGTGCTGTGATATGCATGCATGCCACCGACGTCCAGCCAACCATCAAGCCCGCAGTCATTGTTGCTGCTGTATAAAAGAGGCTGGTTGGAGTGACAGCTGTGTCTAATCGGCCTGAATCGTTCCCACTCTCCCTGTCACACTCAAGTGCTGTAAGCTTCAACTTGGACAAAAACAAAGAGCGCCAACCATCCACCCAGCCGTGCCCCCAGGTACCCCTCATGTCACCCCCCAGTGCGATAGGCCTCTCATCCCGATTAGCCTCCACAGGGTAAGCGGTGATTTTAACTGTGTTTCAATGCTCTGGCCTGCTAATGTGGAGGGCCCTCGGGGAGAACAAGAGGAGAGAAGGTCCAGTTTTTTTTTGTTTTTTTTTCACCTCCACTCCATCAGCAGTAAACAAAAGAGGCTTGACAACTAGTTTGTTGCTCTGGCTGTTGCCCACCTGGGTCGATTTCCATGTCTCTGGACAGGGGACAAATTAGAGAGCCCGGAGATGGCTTATCTAAATGCTCACATCACGCCAGGAGCGGTATTATTGAGCACGCAGTGGTTTGGCAACCTGTTGAAATGCATTGAAATCAACAAGTGACAGGGCTGCGCTCAATTGGATTATTTCATGAATGGGCCTGTCCAGGAGAGACCCTGACATTTCAGGTGAAATGTGGAAAAACATTCCAGATTCCACATTCAAAGGCTGAAAAGGGGTTGCAAAAAATCCTAGCCTCACAACTGAACAGAAAGAGAAGCTAAACTATGACCCAGTGGTAAATATATCATCCCCTACAGGTAATGCAGCACCCCACTGGGCCAGTAGCAAATACACTGCTGTATATACACTACTCACAAAAAGTTAGGGATATTCGGCTTTCGGGTGAAATTTCAGGATGAACCTAAAATGCATTATAACCTTTACAGGTGAACTTAATGTGACCTTCTGTAAACTTTTGAATGCACATGTCCAACTGTTCAGTGTTTCAGTACCTTTTGCACAAGTTGCTGTTCTCTAACAAGGAGTTTAACGGCAAAATTCACATCAGGTGTTTGATGCTCCAGCTCATCGAGGTCGTATCATTAGGGAACGGCTGCTGGAGACTGGGGTACCTCAGATGGAGTGGCCTGCACTTTCTCCAGACCTGAATCCCATAGAAAACCTATGGGATCAGCTGAGTCACCGTGTAGAGGCTCGGAGCTCTGTACCCCAGAACCTCAATTTCCTGAGGGCCGCCCTTCAAGAAGAGTGGGATGCCATGCCTCAGCAGACAATAAGTCGACTTGTGAACAGCATGAGACGTCGTTGTCAAGCTGTAATTGATGCTCAAGGGCACATGACAAGTTATTGACACTGACATTTTTTGTTGTGGTATATCCACCACTGTTGTTGGCTTTTGTTTCAAGAAATTGTTTGAGATGAGGAAATCACCAGTGTATGCTTCTACTTAAATGCCCTACTTTCATGATATAATATCACTGTAGCGTGAACTTTTTATATTTTCCATAAATTTCACCCAAAAGCCAAATATCCCTAACTTTTTGTGAGTAGTGTATAACCTTTAATTGTAGCATGCCCTTGAATAGTTGGTGTAATTTTGGAAACGCTGGTCAAAATCCAATCACAAATGCATAGATGGAGACTGATCCTTCAGTTTCACCGCAGAGGGACAAGATGAAAGAAATCCTAAAGACATAGACACTGGAACGTATCAAACACCACACTGGATACATTTTAAAAAGTACTACACTCACATCTCCGTATTGGTTGAGCATTCGGATGACCCGGTCGGTGAGGTTGAAGACGTTTCTCCAGTCAAAGTCAACCATGTCATCGGGTCGGTCTGCTGGCAGGCCGTTGTACAGGAAGTTGAGGATGTGCTTGGAGGAGAACAGTGCGTCCTCCAGAGTCCTGTCAATGAAATCCATCACTGTCGGGTTGCGGATGGAGTCCTGAAACAAAGGGGAGTAGGGTATTAACATGAGCTACCATTCAGATTTAGAGCTGTTAGAGTTCTCATTTTCCTATTTCATTTTCATTCTTGGGAAAACTCTTGTTGTACACTTACCTGGGTGTTATTCACATGGTGGGGAAATATTCTCATTAGCTGCTCCGTGCTCTCCGTGCAACATGTCCAAGTGCCGATTATTTTAAGGAAAATAAACATCTCTTTTCTTGTTATTTTCCTATTTAAATTGGAAAATAGATCTGGCAGCTGGTGTCTGCAGGAGACTTCTGCATAGTAACCTTGTGCCAGGAAGAAACAAGCTGATAGCAGTTTCACTGATAATTGTAACTACAAGGAGGAAAAATTGGTACCAGGACTTGTTGCTGTTTACACGGGCATAATCTGCTTTGTTTGTTTGTTTGTTTGCATTCATTTATGTGTTGAAAGTGTTATTTTGGGAGCTGTGTTACTAATGAGGATATTTCACCACGATGTGGGTTCGTACAACGTTCAGGTAACTATACAACCCAACTCTCAATGCAAGTTCCATTTGTTTTGAAGAGAAAGTTAACCAAGAGGACATTCTCCCAGGAACTCGGCGTATTCCTTTAATTCATTCAGACCCTGAGATTTCTGACCTACCCGGATCATGTTGACTTGGACTCCATCTTGGAAGAAAGCCCAGATCTGAGGAGCCACCTCTTCCCAGGCTCTCCCCATGTTCCTCAGCCTCTCCAGCTCCTCAAATGTAGTGTTGGCCTGTGGAGTGGGGATGGAGATTGGGGACATTATGCCATCTCACACACACATCTCATTCATATCTATGCTCACATATGCCCATATCTAGGTGCGTGCACACATACAACCACATACAGAAACACATATGCATATACAGTATTCCAACGCATGCTTTACATGCATACACATGGAAAAACAGACACATACACACACATGTTCATGTGTACATTTGCATGCACCCACACAAAAATACACATTCACAAACTCTCTCTCTCTCTCTCTCTCTCTCACATACACACACAAACACAGACACATACACACACACACACACACACACACACACACACACATACACACACACACACACAAACAAACAGTGTCACAGTGCTCCTAATCTCCTGCTACATACCATTCCCACATTAAAGTCCCTGTGAAAACAGGCTTTGCAAAGACAACACACACATTCTCACACAAAGAATTCCCGCAGGGCTGTTCAGATAACCAACAACTAAGTGTGCACCAAATGCACTCCATGACAAATTGTCAAATATTTACTGCGCCCTTATCGTTGAAATCCTGGATGTGTGTGGGTACAGTGCTTTGTGTGGCAAATACCAAAGCCCGGCTATTGCCGCATTCACAGTCATGTGCAGTGGTGGATGAAAGCGCTGAAAAGTACACCCAATTAAACGCCTTCCTCTTGTGTGTGTCTGATTTTGGGTGACAAAGGGAACAATGGCAGCGGGGGGACAATGGAGGCCGTTGGTGACAACTGGCCGAGCGCATTCAGCCTGCCCAGTGAATCCCAGTCAGGTTCCCACAAGTGAGTGCTTCCTCATTTCCCCAGGCAGAGCGAAACCGCAGCCTAAGCAGGAAAGAGGGGGGTGGCAGGAGCTTCGTGCCGTTTCCGCGGGGAGAGGCAACCTGTGCGCTTCCCCTCATCCCTACCCACCCATCACCTTTACAGTGCAGGTAGAAGGTACATGAATTCCTCAGATTTGTATAACAGCAGCAAAACTGGTATACAGAAACAGCTTAATGCCCAAAACATTTTTTCTAGTAGCTTTTTATAATGTAGAGAACAGAGCACACAAGTATTGAAATGCAAATTAACAACAGAATTAAAATGTTTCTGTGTTTTCTAATTGGTGTAGAGATTCTCCTTCTATGAAGAGAAGATAAATAAAAAGGACAAACAAACAAAAAAAAACCTCTAAAGTTTTCCCTTAGTATTTTCAAAATTGAAGCACACTGATACTGACTAGTTTTCCTGCACTTAAACTGTAACTGTTTAAAAGAAACAGTTTTGCTTGTCTGGTGAATTCAAATTCAAAGTGCAAGAAATACATGGAAACTGCAATGTTAAAGTAATAATATGCAACTTTTTCATATGCGTTTCACATTTCAAGTTTATCACATACGTTTTGCTGCTCCCGATCCCTGTTCGATGCCATACAGTAGTAACTCAGTTCATGACAGCTCTCATGTTTTTCTTCTCAGCAGCTATGAGGAGTTTCATTTTCTCCAGGAAAAATCCTCTGATGCACAGGAAGTGATGTTTGAAGGGAGCAGCAACAGCACTTTGTTTAGAAGAGAATTGAGGCTTTTTGTCATCACATTATCTCGGGTCAATGCTTACAACGAGTGCAAAAACCCAAAACCATGCTGGGAAAACTTAGTTGCTCTCAGTTCTCTAAGAAAATATTGCTGTTAATGGAAGGGGTAGAAAATGGCTGCCAGAGACGATGCCATTTTTACAGTGGTTCCATCTCTGAAAATCTGTATCGGTATCACTTGTAACAGGCATTTCAGACTATTAAGTAACCTCTGCATTCCTCTAGGGTTGGGTGAAAGGAACAGAATGAAAGAGCAGCGATGGCGGGATGCAGATAAGACCTCCACAGCTCAGCGTTATGCAACAGCAGTCACATGTAGCGTGGCAGTGTATTTGTAATGGCATGTTAGCTGTTCCTGATGAAGTGATGCAAGAGATTTTTTTGTTTTGTTTTGTCTTGTTTTGTTTTTTTGGTCTTGTCAAGTAATGAATTAACCCCACAGCCATTCCCTCCTCAACGCAATGACGATCCCAATCAGAGGGAAGTGGAAAACAAAGAGGGCATTAAGGGTCAGGTCGAAGGAAACCGTTGTGTATGGTTTTGCGTATTTGTCTGAGTAAGTGTGTGAGTGTGTGTGTGTGTGTGTGCGTGTGTGTGATCATGCATGTCTTTAAGGATAAGCTCTGGTGCTTACATAACACCAAAAAAGGCCCGGCGCCACCAGACTACATGGTAGTCACTACAGCCTTTCTACTTGTGTTCTTCCATTGCAGCCAAGCCATCCATGACTGTTGGCCCCCCGGAGGGTCTTAACCAACATGTCTCTACATCAAGATACAATGGCTCAGAGGAGGGTGGGGAAACCTACTCAAGCCTGGAGGAAGACGCATCAGTCATCACAACCACTTTGCTGATGAGCCAAAGAAAAAGAAGCTCCACGACTTGTTCACATCTTTTTCCGCGGTTGATGATACAGTTCGAGTTTCTGTAGCAGTCTTTCTCTGTTCCACCACGGCGGCTATCACTACCAAGCTCCTCCATTTGAAGAGTCTTTCATCACCATATGGATGCTTTGACATCTCTGTTGGTCAAAACCATCCCCTCAGGACAGAATTGGCAACCCTGTCTCACGGGGGTTTGTGCAATAATCACAAAATTTAATCTACAGATTCATGTCCATTGACACCAATTGTCCATTTTTTTTTCATCATGAACCATGAACACAGATTTACCTTTTTATGCATATAGACAAATTTAATTTGTGTCCATGAACACAAATTTGCCTCCTCCTAAAAGCAGCTCTAGAAGGGCAACATTTTGGTAGGTTAAACCAACAAAAAGATAAATCCAGATGAGGAAAAGTTTGGACCTAAAAACCACTTGGATGAAGTTAGGGAAAGCTGAGGTTTAGGCACCACACCTGGAATCTGGAAACGCTTTTAGTCTATGAAAACCAACCCCGCGACCGGCGACTAAGTGAAAGTTGTGTTGACTGACCCATCCACCATCACCCTCTTCCTAACTCAGACTCAGACTGCCTCATGATACATGTTAAAGGCACAAAACACACTTCCAACTGAAATACATTATTTCATACATATTTTGCAATCTGTGCTAAATATGTATGAAGCCATGTTCCTAAACGCCACATGCTGCTTACATTGCGGATGATCTGCCTGGCGGCGGGGGAGTCGGGGGCGTACAGGATCTGTCCCATCAGCATGGGCTTGACGGCACGCCACACAATCCTGGTGGCAGGGTTGGACTCCAGTTCCCGCATCAGGTCATTGCAGGACGGAGCTGGAGGGGAGAGGGGAAGTGGAAGAAAGACGTATTAATAAATGCTGAAATATGAAGAGGAGTAAAGAAATGATTAAAGTCAGTTCATTGGCAGCTTGTGTGTGTTAGGTAAAGCACAAATATCCGTGGAAATACATACAGAAATAAATGTGTAATATATAGAGAAATACATAAATAAATATGTAAACAAATAAAAACATTTTGAAAATATATGAGAATGAATAATGAAATATATACAGAAATAAATGAACAATTAAATGTGAAAATAAATAACATTTTCCACATTTATTATTTTATTCCTGTTCATATTTCCACATGTATTTATCCATATCTTTCATTGCTTTTATCATGGCATTATGATGATTCCTTACATTGACACCCTGATAATACAGCAATTCAGAACACAGTTTGGAGTTTCTCCTGACGTTTTGATGCATTTGTTGAGGTTGGAGAGGTGGAGACAAAAAGCAACTCTCTTTTCTGTGTGTGATTTCGACAGATATGGCAACCGGTGTACTCACAGGCGCTGTCGTCATGTGCGTACTGGCCCTGTGACCTGGCGCTGTTGATGCCCAGGAAGGCCTTGTAGTTGTTGTCCTCGTACCAGTTGAAGGAGGTGACCCGGGAAAAGGCCTCCTCACTGTAGCCGCACAACAGGCTGGAGGCCGCGGTTACCAGCTGCCTGAAGGATGGAGCGTCCCGGAAGAGAGGGGTCACGACCCGTAGGAGCTCCCTGGAACTATTCCGCTGGAGCAACTGCAGAAAAGGGAAGAGACAAGATGAAACTAACAGAGCAGAAAAAAAAACAACTTAGTTGGTTGTTCCATGTGAATACATTTTTTAAAATGGAAAGATGTTTTGTGAGCTTTTATCATGCAATGCTTCTTTTGACTTTATTGATTCTCATCCTTGATAAATACCCCACCCTGAAACTGAAAATAAAAACATATAATAAAAATTATAATAATCCTGTTCCAAACCCCATTTAAAACTGAAAACAACCGGAATACAGCGAGGAAATACAAATATAAATAATAACCAAACAAATGGGGGGCTATTAATCACAACAGAACCCAAGCCTCTCCTGTCAAGGCCATGGGAAATAGAGATGTATGAAGGACAATATGCCAAAAACAGTTCTAGCATTATAAGGGGATGCAATACAACAGCTATTCTGTGCATGTGTATTATGGGCTGTTCACTTCATCAAAAAGCATTAGTGGTGGAACTGCAGAAAATTTTAAATAAACTGGTTGGTCTGGATTTGATTTGTAAGGTTGAAGATATAATGACACATGATGGGAATGAATGGTTCTGATGCAATAGTTTTAAATCTGGCAACATGCAACAGTCAAACAGAGAGTTTTTCATAATTTCAGAGGAGAAGGTTGTCTTAGTTTTTTTCCCATCTTTGTTTTGCCTCATTTTTCTATTTTTACAAAGACATCTTGCATTAACAACAATCTCAGAGCCGAGGCGATGTTTGAATGAGCGAATGAGCTGGAAAATTACTGAGTAGTTTCACATCTTCTGTCTGGCCAGAGACAAGAGTCCCGCCAACAGGATGTCAGGATGTCACCTCTACAAAGTGTCCCTTAGAAACATCCACAACAAACATACAGTATATTCAAACACACACACACACACACACACACACACACACACACACGTAGGCATATTCCCATGCATTGATTGTACAAAGGTGTAGATGTGCAAATAGGGGGCTGCAGCTCAGTATCAGGAAAATGTCAAAAATATTTTTTGTACATTTGGTGTATATGCACACACACACACACACACACACACACACACACACACACCTCTTATTAACCTGTATGTGTGGAGGCTTCACCTGTCCTTGCAGTGTCAGCTTTGTCTGCATTCAGAGGTGGGAAGTACAAATGCTTTGCTGTTGTACTAAAGTAGATTTTTCAGGTATGGGCACTTTACTTGGGTATTTCTTTTTCAGATAACGTTTCACTTTAAAGCCCTACATTTCTACTGCTCCATTTTCAAAACAGACTTGTTACTTTAGTCTTGATGCATTCGATCATTTTTATTTTGCACCGCACACCTTCCCAACATCAGGACTGATTTCAGCCTAAATAGATGGGACATTAACACAGAGAAAAGCAGATCCCTTGCTGTATCCATCCATGCATATCACACACGACAGACGTGACACGACAAAACAGACAACAGGGAGAGTCTTGACTGTGGAGAAAGCTGCTTGTTGACAAAAAGTCTGTAGAAATTTCCTTCAGAGGGCTTTTTTTAAGTATCTGTACTTCTACTTGAGTTAAGAATGTGTGTATTTTTGCCACCTCTCATCTCCATGGGGATTGATGTATGATGTATCTGTTTTTGGAGGCTAAATAAGCCCCGGGCTGAATTTAGCCTTCCTCGTGCGCACTAAATGATATCCCCCCGCTGTCTGTGTTTGCGTAAAAACTCAGGCGAGAGGAAGCAACTGTTTCCTGAGGGCTAAAAATACCAGGGCAGTGAACTTTCGAATGGAGGTAGACTGGAGCGGGACGGGCTGTGTGCGCCATACCTCTTGCACTTTTTCCGAGAGGGCAGAGAGAGCCCGTCCCCAGAAGGGAATGTCAATGCCGCTCGAGTGGTTGTCCAGCAGGCGGGGAAGCTAGAGGAAGAAACACAAACAATTGATTTTTAATAGGAATCATTTCTGCATGTCTGAAAGTAAGTCGTCATGTGAAAACTGACTCTCTCAACTTGTCACCATTGCAGAAAAAAAGGTTATAGCATTTTGTTAAAGACCACAATATCCATTGCTTCCTGTCATAAAGTCAACATTGCTGCTTGTGCCCCCTCCTCCTCGGTGTCAGACCCTTTGTTTTCAAGTGTCAGAGGAGGGACATCAACCAATAGCAGCCCTTGATAGCAGCCTGTATTCTGTCATGGTGAGGAAATGTTCTATTTAGAGTAGTGGAACTAGAATAAAGCTTCATAACTTGTAGAGTAAATGTCCTATTTTGTGCCCTGAAGCAACATCCTTTTGTGACATAAAGCAATACAGTTCCCAATAAATGCAACGCAAAAAAAGCAAATGCTACCCATGGCACCTTGAAGAAAAACTGCCTTTTGCGTGGAAATTTTCATGAACACAGAATTGAGGTCATGAAATCTGCCGTGACGTGAATGTGTTTTGCGCGAGAGAGAGAGAGAGAAAAATGGCCTCATCACTCATTTGTTATGAGTTTCCCCTGCAGCAGGGTCTGAAAATCTGCTGAGCGCTGCTTTGTGGGCCCTCGCTCCACATCCTGAGCACACAGCGGCTCAAGTGACAGGCTCTCCCAAGGATCTGCTGCTTTTGTCGGACTTGGGATCTGCTCACCAACACAATGGGCTAAAGGTCCAGGAAGCTGCACGAGGCCAAGACACCGAGCAGCCAGAGGAGACATCCTTCCTCTCAAACATTCTTCCCTATCTCTGATCTGAGAGCATTTCAGCAGAGACCCTGTCTGTGTGTATGTGCTGAAGCATGACCAGGATTGTTTGTTTGTTTGTTTTTTTAAAGCTAAGACACATCTTTTTGGACTGAAGCTGTTGAAGCCATTGCACATTAGCACAAACACTGACCAATGTGCAATAGCTTCAAATTTGAATGGGCCTTTTTCATAAATAAGTTTAAGAATAAATAAAAGAAGCCTTTGAATACACGGGGTCTATGGGAAGAATTTTATTTTAAAAGATTTTAGTTAACAAATTTCACCTAATTATTTTTATTTTCACTCTTTGTGGTCTTTCATTTTGTAATTTTATTATTACTCAGTCTATCTATCTATCTATCTATCTATCCATCTATCTATCTATCTATCTATTTATGTATCATCATTATTATTACTATCACTGTTGTGTTGCTGTTATTATCATTATTAGCATTATCATTATTGTTATTATTATTATTATTGTTATTGTTGTTGTTGTTGTTGTTGTTGTTGTTGTTGTTGTTGTTGTTGTTGTTGTTGGTCGTGGTGGTGGTGGTGGTGGTGGTAGTAATAGTCGTAGTGGTAGTAGTATTATTATTTTAAAAGATGTTAATTTTAACTTTTTTGGGGAGTTTTGCAGTGATTTTCAGTATTTTTCCTGGTAATTTCCTGTTTTGTTTTGTTTTGTTTGTTTGTATGTTTGTTTGTTTGTTGTTTTGTTAAAGAAATGTTTGGGTCATTACTTGCTAATTTGCTCATCACCCTTTTTCCTCATGTTTCAGTCTTTGAAAGTCATCAAGTAATTTGCAGAGGATTCAAGGGGTTAAAAAATGATTCATTACTTCATTCTTTGGCACATATTTCTCATATAATTTACAAATATACAAAGCAAAACAAAATCTCAAAACCGTCAATCATAGTTGGGAAAAAACACATTAGCTTTTATCTTATTTCCAGTGGCTGGTGCCAGTCCAGCATGTTACGTGGTGGCATCAGTGTAAGAGAGGAAGAAGAAGAGGAAGACGGGGCAGCTCCTGTCTCTCTCTCAGAGCCTGGTGATTACCCAGGAGAGGAGTGTCTCTCCTCTAAGCTCATTAGAGAAGGAGGCCAAGTCCGCCTGCTCAGTTAATACCGCTGACGGTTTGTTTCACAAGCTCCCCACCTCAGAGCTGTCAGCCTCAGCGCTGCCCACCGGGCGGCCAGCATCATGATTTGGTCCTTCACAGAAATATGAGTACCTGTTCAAAACTCAGTAAGCTCTTTCCATGGATTACTCCAACTCACATGTGTAAACTGCTTATGTTCAGGCACGGGATTTCCTGTCATCATCTGCAGCTCTTATTATAATCCATATTTTAAGATGTGAAAAATCACACCGGTGTCTAAAATGGAATGACAAAATCAGTGTATTTTTGCGGTCAAATGCTATAACCTATTTTTATGATTAGCTGCAATTTGATGATCTTTATTTTTCATCAGCAGATTCCAGTTACCAATATTTTATAATCAGATTATTGTAATCCTGTGCTAGTAATCCTTTATAGTCCCACCCTGCTTGTGTTTATGGAGAGCGTATTGAATCCATACCCTGGAGGTAGGGTGATAATAGCAGTGCAGGATGATACTATGTTCACACTCAAAGCATTTATTTAAGGGGAAAAAATCCAAACATTTTGAAAATAATAATAATAATAATTATTATTATTATTATTAGTAGTAGTAGTAGTAGTATTTTAAAAGTCTTTCATAATAATAATAATAACAATAATTGTTATGATCATGATTATGATTATATTCTAATTTTTTGACATAAAAATTGGTAAATTCAATCAATCAATCAATCTTCAATCAAAAACCACCAGCATCCATATCAGCCCATTAAAAGCGTGGCACAAGTCTCCACTCACCAGCCGGAAGAGTTTGAAAAAGTCCACGTTGGCGTAGAACTTGTCCTCGATGATCTGGAGCCGCTGCTGGGTGAGGGCACACATGGCGTTGCGGACGGCGTACAGCCCCCAGCGGTTGGGGAAGATGAGGAACCGCTCCAGCAGGATGGCGTTGCAGGCGATGTCCTTGATGTGCAAGTCCGGGACCCCGTAGGCGAACTGGGAACACATCCGAGTGGAGAGGCTGGAGGTTAGGCTTGTCTTGATTTGCAGCGTTTCATACAGAAAAACAAAAACCTGATTGTGTACTAAAATTGGATTGGTTCATGAACAATAATAATTATAATCCATTTAGTTTCAGACAAACATTTTCCTAACCCTAACCACAACATTTTCTTAACCGTAACCATGACAACAAACACTTTCCTGACCTTAACCAAGTCGTTTTGGTGGCTAATGATTCTAACTTGAACGTTAACACGGGCTGCACCACATTGGCTGTTCCTCGAAATGTTGATATGCAACATGATTTGGTTCAGAGACAAAATGACATCGCAACTTTTTACTCTGCCGACTGGGTTGCTTCTTCTGTATATTCCAAGCTAACCAGAAAAATAAAACATGCCACTTTCTGTATAACTGAGGAGTTTTCCCACAGAAGAGCCACTGGCTGTTCAGAACAGCAAATGTAAAGCTTTCCTTATTATCATATATTTTATGGCCACTTATTGACGATCATCAACCAGTGAGATTTATGTTTTTCCTATTAACATGGTGCACAAGTTAGTCTTTGATGGCAAAATAAAATTACAAAACTAACATGAAAATGTATAGCTGCTTGCATTTCTCTGTAAGAAATTATCTCAATCAAAAGGAAGTGTTACATTAGGGTCAATGTAACCCACACGTGGGTCACTCTTGAACTCTGCCATGTAAAAGACACACACACACACACACACAAATACACATGCACACAAGCAAACATATGCACCAATGAAACAATGAACAAAGACACAGTCAGAAGTATGTGAGTCAGCAGCCCCTTCACCCCACCCCTCATCTGCCCCATCTCTGCAACACACACACACACACACACACACACACAGCGGGACAATACAGGAAGGCCTGACCCCCTGCATGAGGCCTTGGATCCAATTTGAATGTGTGTGTGTGTGTGTGTTTCTGTGTGTGTGTGTTAGAGAGAGAGAGAGAGAGAGAGAGAGAGAGACTTTTATAAAAGTGTGATGGAAACACAATGCCCTATAAAAGAAAGATTTAAGTATAAGTAGGCATTTTATATTCTCTTGAAAGAAATAAATCACCTCATTTATTGCTCCCAGAGGGAAAAAAAAAAAGATTTTCTGCCACTCTAAATGGCTTCCGAGACATTTAATTACCTTCTAACAGGTTGTAACTCCTGCATCTATGTTTTAACTAAGATGCCTCACATGAGGCTGATTAGCAAGAGGACACTCGGCAAGCCAGCCCATTCCCCTGCAGCAAACAGCCCAGGGATGAATTAGCTAGCAGTGAGAGAGCTACCTTGCCTGTATGAAAGCAAGCTCTCTATTCTGCAGCTCCTGCTTTCCATATGAAAGCTCTGACGTGGGCTAATTGGATACTGATGTCATCGCACCAGAGTGTCCATTGTCTGCCAGCTTGCAGGTCAGCACTTTCCCTTCCTTTTCCTGAGTAATAAAAAAGCTTCACCTCATTACATATTACACTTTAAAGTCTGGATGCATGGACGTGCATGGATGCGTGTGTATTTGCCCACATGTATGAACATAAATGTGTTCATATCTGTGTGTAGCGCGATAGAGGGAGATTTCTGCCAGCTGTCTCTCAGCCAGAATAACTAATGAAACTGAATCAGATGTATCTATCATCCCAAACCGCTGAGACGACAAGCCTCCGATACCAAAACAGATGAGCCATTCCCAGAAACATGAAGGAGGGGACAAGTCGCCACTTGTTGAGCTTTTCTTTGTGAGCATCTCCAGTATGAGTGCTTTAAACGTTGGCATTTCTTGTCAAATGTCACACTCTCACTGTTGCTCAAGTAGTTTCTCAAGGTTTCTCCTGAAGAAACATTTCCTGTAAACCCTACCCGGTTGCTTCCTGTTACAAGGAGGATGTTTTTTCTTTGGTCAAGGGATTTCTCTTTGGCTTGAATGAAGAGGAAAACATGCTGGAAGTGAGTTTTCCATTTCACTCCATTCACCATCCTCTAGTGCCACAAAGTCTGAAAGCTTGGGGTCTTCCTGTTTTGTGCCTAAAGACAATCCAATTCAACCGAATTCCCTCATATAATATAAAATGGAACTTTCCTCCGAAGTGACACTATTGTTTCATTACAGTAATGACACAACTTACAACAACAATGACATAACTTAATAAGGTAATCGTTTATTTGGGACATAGCACGTTTAACCCTCCTATTCTGTTCATTTTGGGCTAACACTCATGAGGTTCCCGGTCACATGTGACCGGTAACATTGTATTTGATTATAAATCCACTATGATACATATTATCACCTAATGTTGTGTTAGATCTTTTTATCAACTTCTGCTCTTGTGAAAATGACAAGTTTTGAACTTCTATTTGCTATGTATGTGCTGTAGGCCTAATTTACCTGAGATCATACCATTCGTTTTTTAGGGAAAAAAACATTATATAGATATTATTTTGACTATAAGAAATACTCAGATGAAACATATTGTAGTATTTATCACAGAGTACTTCATTTCAATGTTTTCCAAGGATACTGTTTTGAAAACATTTAAATTTTCTAAATAGCGGCAAAAAAATAGCATCTTTTGTGTTCCCGTCAGCACTGACCACTATGATTTAGCTAGTCATCCTCATGACATTTTCACATGGAAGCTGACCGTTCCTCTCAGGTGGGGATGAGGTCCAGGAAAAATGACCATTTTTGGACCGAAAGGTGACCACAACTTCAGCTGGGTCTTCTTCCTGACACCTGACACCTGACAGGTGTCAGGTGACAGGTGACAGGTGTTGGCAGTTCCCGTGGTAGGTTCCCGTGAGGGTTGCCATGGAAGCCAAAAAGGGGCAAAGTTGTGTGTGTCTGTGTCCGTGTGTGTGTGTGTGTGTGTGTGTGTGTGCCTGCTCAAAGACACCTACATGTTGGGGTGTGGGAAAGAAGTCTGAGAGATACTTTCCCGTGGGGGTTGCCATGGAAGCCAGAAAGGGGTATAAGGTGTGTGTGTGTGTGTGTGTGTGTGTGTGTGTGTGTGTGTGTGTGTGTGTGTGTGTGTGTGTGTGTTCACACACATCTGTGTCTGCTCAAAGACACCTGCATGTTGGGGTGTGGGAAAGGAGTGTGGGAATGTGTTTAACTCTATTTTATACACTAATTGTAGTCTTACCCATTCATTTCTAATGACCGGTCATTTGTGACCGGGAACACGCTGGGTGTTTCCAAGTTAAATAAAACATTCAAAAATTAATAAAAATTCTCCAAATTTATTTTATGTGTTCAGATGCCATGTGTGAACAAAGTCATGGAACCTCGTGACAAACAGATGAAATTAACTGCATTTTTTGGAGAGAAAACTTGTACACCGGTCACATTTGACCGCGAACACAACAGGAGGGTTAAAAATACTATCTTAGTGTGTGCGTGTGTGTGTGTGTGTGCATGTGTGTGTGTGTGTGTGTGTGTATGTGGGCACCTGCTCAGGCCTGATGTGGGCATTAACTAGCTGATGAACCACAGACTCAGTCAGAGGAACGTCCCTCAGCAGGTATGAAGTCAGAAGCTCATCATCCTTCAGGATGGCCTCCACCTTTACTCCCCGGCCTGCACAGAGAGAGACAGAGAGACAGAGAGACAGAGACAGAGACAGAGAGAGATAGAGACAGAGACAGAGACAGAGACAGAGACAGCGAGACAGAGAGAGATAGAGACAGAGAGAGCGAGACAAGTTGAAGTTGAACTTTTGTGTTGCACTGATGCCCTCAGGCATCCAAGGGCAACAGCTGGTCAGCAAAGAAGACTGAGGCTGAATTGACTGTAACAGCCTGAACTACACAGCACAAGTCTCAAGTTGAACAGGGAGCTTAGGAGCTCTCTTCTAACCAAGAGTGCTTATGAGGTTTAAAAATCCATTTGAGACTCATGGTTTCTGGCAGTTGAATGGTACCTGAGATGCCCAGGCATGTATAACATCTAACCAGTGAGATAACGAGCAGCTATGAATGACTCTTCTCCTTGCTTCTTGAAAACAAATCACTTGTGTGAAAGATATTTTTTGCATTTCCATAACCAGCTAGTCAAGAGCTGCATTGTACCAAGCACCAGACAGCTAACAGCTATCAGTCTGTTTGTGGACCGCAACAGCTTGTTTATCACTTGATAAAAACAATTTATTCCTCATTGGTACTGATAAACGGTCTTTAAAGCCCGACAGGCAGATGCTTCATCACCTCCATATTTGTTTTTTATATCTGCCCAAAGAGCATTTGGATGTGGAAGTCAAGTCAGTTGCACAGATTGGAGAAAAGTTTATTTGAAATGGACATGACTGAGATGTCCTGTAATAGGGCTGAGACGATATGCTTATCTCCTGATTCAGTACTATCACAATGCTTGGGTGCTGATTCAATATGTATTGTGACTTTTACGTACTGTAATTCGATATTGCATCATCTCGTCATCTTGTTTCATCTGATTTTACTCTAAATCAATTCAGGAATCAGAAAATCATAAATAAATAATTGTTACTGCACTTAAGTGAATTGATTTTTTCCCCCTCCCCTATAACATACTGACATATTTAGCTTGTGTCAGTATGGGCACCTACACAGTAGCACATGCACACACAGCATGAATACACACACACTTACATGCATTAATACATTAATGAGACTCCCTGCAACATGCACACAAATGCAAAAATATAGGCACAAGTACTTATACATACATTGCAACTTAGTTGTTCAAGTAATCTGCCTTTTCTCTTTCATGTACGCTGATGATCACGATTAAGTCATACTGTTTGAGTTTCATTGTTTACATAACTCTGATCTCAATATTATTACATTTTCTGAGCAGGGGCTGATGGGAAACAGCATGGAATGTGGATATATCTCTGTTATTCCACCTATTTCTCCATAGGAGTGGCAGGTTAGAGACAGGCCAGACATAATCATTCACAGGCTGGAATGCACTCTGCCTTGCTCTACGTCCAATAACAGGATTTATTTTTACAACATGAGTCTTTTCTAGATCTCTGTATTAATATTAGGTCTAGATGTGTATGTTGACATTAATGCAGGAATGCTAGCTTGGCTTCCCCAGAGATGGGACCCATGTTTCCATGTTCTCTGATGGGAGAAGGAACTTGAACTGCTATCTCAACAAAGCAACAGCACACTGGTGGAGAAAGTAATCGGCCTATTTTCCCACTATGTGAAGGCCTTGCTTAAGCCCATGTCATGAGATCCTGTCACAGATACACTGACTGATGGGTAGAAATTGTGGTATATTTGGTTGGTTAGAGTTAAAGGTTGCCTGTGGGTATCTAATGTCAGTCAGGGTGCTGAGGTGCTTTTGAAACCCTGTTTGATGGGCTGTTTACTGTCTGATGATGTTCTCAGTTTTATCATCATTGAGTATCTCTAAGGTATAAGTCACCAAACACTTCAGCTTCACAATTTTCTGTGCAAATGTCTGTCAATGTGCACAACACATAGTTTGTCCAAGACATATTTCCCCTTGAGACAACCAATTAGTCATTTGGAAAAAAAAAAAAAAAATGAAAACGAGTAACTAGCTGGTTAACTAACCAGACCGAAACTCTTTGTACACTCTTGTAGGAGACCACTAGGAAGAGATTACAAAGTGAAATCCAATCATAGGATTAAAGTGGGGATAAATATTACAGACATATCACATCAAGCTCACATGTAACTGGTGAATCAAGTTTTTGGTCAGATAATTGTTCCAATGGCATCTGTTTTGATGGAACATTAACCAGGATAGCCTGAGTGACTGGATTTGGGTTTGATTGGATTTTCCTTTGCAGACCATGACTGTTAAAGTTTGTATTCATGAAGGCCTACAGAACTGACCTAAGATCCGCTCAGGATGAGTGCGCAGCGTGTCCATGAAGTTACTCATGGCAGTCAGTTCACGCCAAAGGCGGCCAAGCTGAAGGACCTCTGGGTCTCTGAGTAGAAGCTCTTGAGCATCCAAGTAAAACTGAGCTAATCTGAGGAATGAAAAAAAAAACAGATTACACATGTCTGTATACACTGTTAGACTTGCTTTTCTGGGCGTAGAGGGAACAAAAAGAATGTACTTTCCCAGCATCAATACCTTAAATAATAAATGCATGTAAACACTCACAAAGACATGCGATTTCAAACAAGAAAAATGTCAAGTTAACATCTTGAACAGCCAGAAATCGCAAGTCATTTGAACATATTCTCTCTGATAGCACTGGCCCTTTGACTCAGTTTAAATGTTTCATGTGAATTCAAAACCTTTGGCCGAAAATGACCATCTACCATTAGCCAAGGACATTGCTCACATGGAGTTGTTGTAGTTGGACACCAGGCCGGGGGATTCACCACGGGTGGGGTACTGGAAACAAGGGTTGTTGGCATTGCAGAAGATTCCTTGGATCCATGGCAGGATCCCTGCAGATGGCATGGCCTTGCTGGGGAAGTGGCCTGAACCAGAGGGGATACTATTAGTTCTGACTCAACCTGACCATTTTGCTCTCAGTATTTTGTGTCTCAAAAAACATTCCTTGCATACATTCATGTTGGCGGTAGAGTGGATTGGCTCTTCTTAACCACACTAGTCCCATGAACAGCATCACAGGCCACATGATCTCCATGAAGAACCGCATCTGCATGAAACGTTATACACGTATTGTTACTGTACTCTATTTTAAGCTAACTAGATGTGTGAAAACAGTTTGAGAAAGTCATTCATTTCACTGGCAATAGATGTTAAAACACTGGGCAGCATTTGATTTGTTTGTGAAGATAGTCAGTGTTTTGTTCATTTGACTTGTAAATGAAGAGGCAGGCAATTGGCATGTCTACTTTGTCCTGGACTGAAGTGTTGTTTTGCCTCTCTGATGAAGCTCCACGGGAGACAGATTGGCACAATGTCAAGTCTGCCAATAGGTAGTTGAGCTTTTCCAATTATCTAAGAACTGAGAGATGTAGCATTGTGCTCCACATTTATGTAAGAGACCAAGTTGATATTAAAATATTTAAAATGATAAGAATGATTTTCCTGATCGCATTACTTTTAGTAATTCAGAGTACAGCTCCATGGAAACTGCCTCATTTTATCCAAATGGAAATGACTAATCTTATAGCAATCTTGTTGACGGGCTTCATTATATATATATATATATATATATACATATATATAATAAAATTTGTACTGGTAAAGCAAATCGGTACAAAATCAAATCCATTTAGAACATTTCTCATTCAAATAAGTAGATAATACCGGAATACAAACATGTTACAAAATGAATATGTTAGTTCTTACAGCTGGTCAAAGCAGAGGAGTAGCTTGACAGTTCATTATAATACCCTGTAAGAACTATCAGCAAACAGTGGTGTGAAGCATGACCCTCAACATAAGTGTTATATGCAATGGGTGGAAAGAGGAATTTTACCTTCTGCCTCCTGCGGATGGTCCAGTTCTTCCACAGCAAGAGCCGGACCTGGCGTCCTGCCCCCATGATTCCTCTTTTTCACCCCCGGAGGGGTCACCAACAGCCCATAAACCTGTATTCAACCAGCCCACAACTAAATTTCAAACTAAATCAAACCACCTTATTACTTTAATGCCAGTGCTGTAAAGTATCCAATTCTAATACTGTTTCCCCTATGTACTTGTGGTTGATTTGAAGTGTGTTGCTTATTATTGCAAATCACACCATACAGTAGTTGCCTGAGGAATAATCTCATATTACACAATAGTTGCCTGAGGAATAAACTCACATTAATATGGCCTCATAATACGTTTCAAATCTGAATTTTCTGCAATACCCTTGAGGGAGTTGATATTTACATAGAACCAAATACTCCAAACAGTGTTAAATATGAACTGATGTGCAGCTGTAAAAACAGGTTGACAAGTATGTTTTCCTGCTGTTGAATGAAGAATCTCAGCTTCATGAAAACATGATCTATTTTTAAACATGTCCCCATCAGGAGGATTGTTTGTGATTAAAATTAAATTTACACCATGCAGCTCAACTGTAGTCACTGTAAATATGTTCATCCACTGAATGCTCCAGGTGAAGGCTAGTAATAGCACCGTAATGGGGTTAATGAGCTCAAGACACTTCACATGATCAGAGGGAGAAAATTACACACACACAGACTCAACTTTCCACTCTTTCCACTCTATGGTATGTTTAATATAACCACCATACAGGAACAATACTGCATAAACCCAGTATATTTTCTTACATAAGTTTGAATCCAGGTCAAACAAGGCCGATACACATAACTATCACAGCCACATTGCTAATTGTTGGCATTGTGTATGAATAAATGAATAAAGGACAAAACAGGACAAAACATGAGTTTGTCACTTACCTTAGAGGAATACTTGCACCGCCAACACCTAATAGGTACAGCATAACACCAAATATTGCACTGAGTGTTCGATGGGGTTGCTAACACAGCTTGTTTCCCAGACCTTGTGAATAGTTAAGCAGATTGATTTAATCTTCTTTCTTGCTGCCGGGAGACTGCTAACTCCTCTCATCCATTTGTGGAGACCTATATGACCTAACCAGCAGGCCAAAATTATATAATCCCACCATTGTTAAACAGTCATTATACACAATTTTTAATTCTAGTTTGATCGGGTTTAATATCCCTTTACCTCATATGGTACTTATCATATATGGCAAAGATTAAACTTATTTTACTAAACATGAGATGATCATGTTATATTGCATTATTTCTAATACTGATATGGAAAATCAGTGCAGTGTGATTACACTGGTGCAAATTTGGACATATCCAGGAAGACAAAACTTATCATGGTTGGAAGTTGTCAGATATATTTTAATAAGTTACAAAAAGGTTTGTTTTCATGTACCTGTTTTGTACACTGAACTTAATACAATTAAACATTCTGTCAATCTTGCAGATTACCATGAAAAACAGATACCATTTAAATAAAAGGATGCACTATTATTTATAATGGACATGTAAGATTAAGGTTATTAATACTACCTCTGTTGGAAAAGGAAAAAAAAAAACTGCTTTGGCTATCAAGACATTTATAGGTTATATCCTTGTTAAAACAAGCAAGATGTTGCCATGATAGCATCCAGTGGCGTTTCTAAAAGCTTTTCAGATCAGTTAAAATTGACAGCATTGAGTTCAATAGTATAAAAACATGTCGATGCATTCCCTCTGCAACTGGTGCTTTGTAACATTGCCAAATATAGCATGTAACAAACGAGATTACACTGCCTGATACACAACTTATTACCAAAATGATTACATAAAACCTAAATGTAACAGTGTACAGTATTCTGGCTTCAGCATAAACATACAATTCAGAAAAGATTTGTGGAAGAGAATTAAGCCAGGTAAGTGCAGCAAACTCTTTAAATGTAGTGGCTACATACAGTTGTAACAACTGAAGTAATAGTTTTTTGGTATATAGACATACATACAAAGTGAACATGTAAAATATTTGAATAAAATGATATGGCACAGCTTAGAAAAAAGAATTATAAATATTCTGACCTGATGCCAGTGAATATTCAGTGATTGGTAAATGAAATATTGGTTTGACAATGAGGTGAAGCAACTTAAAAATATACAGCATTCTAAGTGCATCCTGTTCATCTTTTGAGGAACAATGGTATATTGCTTCTCCACCCCATGCCCAAAATCATGGGACATCCAGTGAGACGACAGGGAATATATTAATATAGAACACTTCCGCTGGTCTTTTTCTTTGAAGAGTCCATGCAAATACTTTTTATTGTGTCTTTAATACAATATGGCACAAACTATTCACATTCGAGCACTTAAGTCTTAGATGTGATGGCTCTCAGTGGTTGCCCCTGGGTGCCAGAGGATCACACAAAATGAGCCTCTCGGTGCTCCACCTCTTGGAGGCGTCTGGGCCGTAGTCTCTGGTACACTGGCTTGGCTTGGTTTTGGCCAAGCTCCTCTGGGCTGGAGCTGGAGGACTGGGACATGGACAGAGACATGGCTGCCTGCTCAGCCTCAATGTCCTCTTCAAGAGGCTCATCTACAGAAACCTCAATCTCAATCCCCAGCTCCTCCTCCTCCTCCTCCTCCTCCTCCTCCTCTTCCTCCTCGTCATCATCCTCCTCGTCCTCATCTTCCTCCTCAGCGCTGTTTGCTAACACACAGTTATCCAGCACTTTAGCTTTGCTCCCTGAGGGGGGTTTGTAGAAAGTTCCTGGGGGAGGCTGCAGAGTCCTTGGTGCCCTGAAAGCCGTTGTAATAGGGCTATACTCGCTTACGTTGTCTTCCCTTCTCAAAGTCCTGCTGGGCCGCACTGCAATGGTGTAAGGTCTATTTGGGTAGATGGAGCCCCCGCTACCTCCAAGGGAGGTGGACACTGGCACAGAGGCTGATAAGTTACTGGAATCCACTGCTGTGCCTTCAGCTGTTGAACTGGACACGATCTTGACAGTCCTAGAGGCAACATCGTAATGCTTGTACTGTTTGTCCCAGGTCCTGCGTAATGTCTGGGTGTCAATAAACGTACTCCGGTAATGTATGCCCGCTCGCGATACAGTTTTCTCATCTTCACACACCTCTTCAATGGACCGGTCGCAGCCACTCCCTTTCCCTTTGTCTTGGTCGGTGCTGTTTCGGGCATTGTTCTCGTCCACCTGGCCACGGCTGAGTAACCGTTCGGCAGGCATGCTTGCTGGCCGGGAGGAGAGTTTGCTGCGAGGGTGTCTGAGCTGGACTCTGGTGACTGTAATGTGATGAGAGCGACTGAGGCCTCTCTCGCCAGACCGCTGGACCTCAGGGACACTCGCAGACAGAACTCCATTTACGGTCTCCGAATCAACGTCTTCAGCTTCAAACAAAGATGAACAAGAAGTTAAACATACATACTTAAGATAAAATGATGTTCCTCTTGGATTCAATGTTCCTAAAATTTACAGAGTAAATGGCAACATAAATAATGCCATACATTTGGCTTAGTTATTTGGAAGATACTGCAGCATTCATGGGAGTAATCCATTCTTTGACTAGCACCAGAGTATTGTAAAAGTAAAAGTAATATGGTACTGGACAAAATGAGAGCTTCCAGAGAACATTTATGGTAAGTCATATAAATGGGCATATAAATGTAGTGCTATCTGATGGCTACCTAGCTGTGTAATATTACTGACCAGGTTCAAAGTCCCTCCCATCAAGGCTTGGCATGGTCTCCTGGACCTCAGCCAGTATGTGGGAAGACGGAATAATGGAGGAATGCCTCTTATACACCTTAGAGCTCTGCTGTGATAGGATAGTGAGACATGACATAGAAAAGGACAGGAAACAAAAGGGAAGGAGACAGAGACAAACAGAGAAACATTAGCCCTTCATTGCTTTTAACAATATCCCGATTTATGATGAATGGAAAGGAAATTTGATCTGAGAAATCCTAGCACTATTAACACCGCTGGTGTGAGACAGATGCTGCCTTGACCATGGCCTTGTTTGTTTATAGTAATGATACCAAGGTACCAACACTTAATCTGGCAACAATATATCGATATATAATTATCACACATATAAAAGAGAGTAACAATTTTTTTTCATCATGGAATATCTCCTCCATGATCAGAAATGATAAAAGCCCATGCAATGACCCGCTCCCCTCACCTCCTTGATGTCTCCCAGGGACTTTGAGTGCCTGCTCAGCTGCCGCTCCTTCTCCTGTGTGACTCGGGTGTCAGGCTGGCCATCGACCGTCGTGGGCGAGGTGCCTGGCAGTGGACTGAGGGGTGTGTCGAAGATCATCTGGTAGTGTCTGATCAGCAGCTCCACAATGAGGGCCTGGTAAGGGTAATCCACCAGGGAAGAAAGAGAGACCTCGGCGTCTGTCTGTCTCGGCTTGATCAGCGTCGGGCCAAAAATGATGCCCAGGTTGCTGGCTGTCATCTTATTCTCGTCCGACCTCTCTGTCACCCTGAAGAAGAGACAAGGATAGAAATGCTATAGACTAGGGGTGTGCGATATGGATCAAATAAAATTCTGTATCACAATATATCTTAAATGAAATACCCTGACATCAACACTGCAACGTTGTTGGCATGACTACTAGTGCATTCATGAGGCATTTTTGATAAACAATCATTGGGAACATGGACAAGATGACCAAGCAGGTATAGGCAAATAGCAGAACAGCCAGAATAGTTTTCTGTTCAGAAAATTACATTGCTTTACTGTAATGCAGCCTTTAAAACCAGGAGAGAGAAATCAGTCAGTCAGAAACTATGAAGGCCACTAAGGAGGAAAAATGACATTTTCAAGCTTTATAGCAAACTTACATTGCAATGTTAACTGTAAAAAAGTGAGTACTTGTGTCCTGCCATTACATTTTATTCTAATCTTAAAATCACTTCACTGATTAAGCCTGAAATATCTGTACCTTGATCTCCTCCTCTGTATCAAAACTGAACAACATAACTGCAGGTCTGATCTCTTTGACTGTCAATCCTCTCCTCTATATCAAACTATTAGTGGTTCAATTTGGAAAAACCATCCTTTTTTCAGTTCTCTTCACTGGTGGGGCAGAAGGGATTATATACTTATTTATAACAATAGCTAAATTTTTCCATTCCTGAAAAAATGTTTATTTGTGTTATCAAGCTTCAGTGAACTTTCAGACAAAGGTCACAGCCCTAGTATTAAGGGTAGCCAGTCAGAAACAGCAGTTATTTGCATACTCTAGAATTATTTATAAAAAATAAAAATAAGAATGGATTTAGTTGGATAAGGTTGACTAATTATGTACTGAGGTTTGTATGTTCATATGTTCTGTTGTCGCCCTCCCATACCGGTGCAGATGCTCTATGAGGAACTGCAGGGTCTTGTAATGAGCCAGTGGGAGCTGTCTCAGCAGGTCCTTGATCTTGAACAGGACTCTGTTGAGCTCCACGCTGACCTGGGCTGGGGTCAAGGGGGTGGGACTGAGCCGTGACGCCTCGACTTCCTCCACGATGATACTTTGGCTCTCCTTGGCCAAACCAATGAAGTCGTTGTAATAGCGGAACAGGATGAGTGGCTCTGGGAGCTGCCAAAGAAAAATAATGAGGGGGAAAAAAAATCAAACAAGAAAGTTAATAATGAACCAGGACAACCAAAACATGAAGACAAATAAACAAGCGGGACGGGATTAGAAAGGAAGAGATAAGCAACTGAGAGGAGAGGGGGTGGGGAGTATGTATCAAAAATAAACAATGACAAATAAACATTACTGTGCTAGTATGTGCCGCGCAGGGCACACTTAACTACCTCATGGCCATATTGGCTGTTAGAAACTTGCTTTGTTAAAGACTTTTCTGTCCCAGTAAAACACACAAAATGATATATTTTTGATTTTTATTCTATTTTTACTCAGTAAGGCACTTTGTTTTACATTTGTTTGTATGAAAAGTGCTATACAAATAGCATTTAATTTGTGGCGACAGCCCACCTGTCTCAGGTAGAGTTTCAGGACATTGCTGATGTCGTGTGGATAAAGGTCAGAAAGCTCCACCAGATCCTTGCCATTTTCAAATGCCTGGCACAACTTCTCCACCCGTGACTTGGCACCATTCACTCGGTAGATACCCTTCACAGCACAGAAACAAAGAGTAGTTAACATCGAAAAAATTAGATAAAGATTAAACCTGAATCGTCCCTGTGGGATCTTTCACATGCCAGTGACTGCAGCTGCAAAACAGTAGCAGGATACACCAAGGAAAAGCTAAATATAGCATACAGGAACATAGCAAAAGGGCTTACAGAAGCATGCAAACTAGACAAGCATGTTAGATAGATTTTTGGTAAAGCCAAAGACACTGGGATGGAGAGGGGGGGCACTAGCACTAACACTACACCTTTTTCATAGCAGCCATTTTGACACAAAATAGCAGGGTAAACATGGGAGTTACTAATAATAAGATTAATCAAGGTTCTGTTCTGTTTAGATCAAATAAAAGAGTTTCTGCTTTTGTTCATGATGGCTGACTGGAAAGACTCTGCAACACTTAAATGGACCAGAGCCTTAATTAATGTGAATATTAACACCTGTGTTTACCTGCTATTCATGTCAGAATGGTTGCTGTGAAAAAACTGGTTTAAACAGACCACCTCATTGGGATGGAGCATTTAAATATGACATGAATAAATACCTTAATGTTGAGCGCTCGATTCTCGATTTCGGATGTACACTTCCTTATGATAAAGGGGATCCCATCTGCACTGTTCTTAGCTGCCTGGGTGAAGTCAATGCCAAAGAGATGTAGCCTCCCTTGGAGCTTTTTATGACCGCACTGGATGGCCAGGGTCTCCAGACATTTCTTATGACAGGCCAACGAACACTGTGGAGACACAATGATACATGGAAGAAGCTGTTTTGGCCCCTGTTGGTGAACATGCTCACTGCTGTAGTGGCAAAACTGACACGATACAGCAGAGAAAAAACTGAACATAAGCACAATACAATCAAAAATCAAAAAATTAAAAAAGACACGTAAATGCAGGGTTATATAAACATATGCTGCCAACGGTTTCAGCACATATGTGTAGACTGAACAGGTGAGACATATGGGGAAGCTGCACGTATGGGGAAGCATACATGGATTTATTTGCTAAATTAAGGCATTAAGACATGAACATTTCACCTCTCACAGATCTGAACTATGAGCAAAAATTATTTTAGCTGCAGTTTTTAGTTTATTAGATATTAGACTCTTTGGTTTAATAGTGATTATTAAAATGCCACATAGATTGTACAAAGTGCATGAAAATCACTACCATCCTTTCCCATTCTCCATCAGTGAGACAATATGCTAATTTTGTCTTTTCATTTCTTTTCTCTTGGCTTTATTTCACTGAGCTTTTTGAGTGATTAGGTCTTTAAAGGTTGACATACTTGTATTAAACTCTACTCTATTTAGTATTAATTTAAGCTTAAGCATGCACATGGCTCAAACTTTATGTGGCTAAGTATAAGTGCAAGTAAAAGAATAAGAGAAAGTAAAACCAACAATACTATCCTATTTTCTTGTTGAAACTGAGATACACAGCATTTGCCTTTTTTTCTGCTTTATTTTCCATCTGCACCTCAACTAAGAATATGTCAATACACTCATTTTATGTTTGCATCAAAAAACAGAATAATTTAATTTTTAAGGGGAGGGGGTGAATTACATTGTATTCAAGACCCTCAAAGACAAGGACAGGTCATGAAGGCTTTAAGTCTAGAAACTGATAATAAAAATGCATTCCTTGGACAGTTTCCATTACACAGGGGAACTGTACTCTTTTAAGTTGGTTGCACGTGTGTCAACGTGTCTATCAGTGTTACATAACCCTGCAGAAATACCACAAGCTAACCCTTCCATAAAGTAACTGTTTTGCCATTGTCTTGCTCAGTGTGCCTAATAAATATGGAATGAAACTGGATCTTAAATAAGCAGAGAGGGAAAGAGAACACTGGGGTGAAGGAGGGATTGGAACGACTCCTCAGAAGACGAACAAAAGGTCTTTAGTTTCCACTGCCCATTACCCTGACTGAGACTAATTGGTGGATTTGGTCTCTGAGGAGGGCTTATGGCCAGTTTCAACTTTTCCATTTATTCAAGTTTTTTTTTTTTTTTTTTTTGAGGAGTGGAGATGGAGTCTTTGTCTCTTGTTTTTGTTTGATTTCTGCTGACCAAGAATGATAAAGAAGCCATTGTGAAACTTGGCTAATGTTCATCTTCAATATGTAATGAATGAGGAAAAAAAAAAAAAAACGCTGATCTTACCTCCTCGCACTCTGCTCCATGAAATACCACCAGACCGTCACACTCGCGGCATTTGGAGGGAGCCCGCAGCTTCCGCAGCTTGTGAGTTTGGGCCGCCTTGGACATCTGAGTGTTTCTGAAGGGTCCTGGAGAGCTGGCTGTCTCTATCACCATCTCGCTTAAACCTGGAGAGGAAAACAAGAGAGAAGTGAATTTGGTTATTATTAGATTTAGACCAAATTTGAGTGTTATGGCCAAACCCAATACCAATATTTTTATATTTAAGCTGCTTATAGCAAGTACTTTGTGGTGTGCTCCAAAAAACAGATTTTTTTACACTCCGCACTGTTTACATGACTTTTTTTTTTCTGCCAGGTGAAGTAGCATTTAGACCAGAGCTAAAAAAAACCTATAGGCTGTATGTGACCCACAAGACTGTTTGATCTGGCAATTCACAAATACAAAAAAGCACCTCAAAATGCTATGGACAGCATTTATTTTTTTCTGAATTAAAAAAACAACAAAACAGCAGACAAACTTGTCCTTCAGGGGTGGTCCCTCCCAGCTGTATGCCTGTCATGAAGAAAACAGACTAGACGCCGAAACTGGCACTTCAAATCATGAGCTGCAAAAGCTCTGTGCCGCATGATGCACACATGCATCATGGCGACTGTCAAGAAAGGGTAACTAGACGTGGAAAGTCATGCTTTCCGAGAGAAATGGACAAACCGTTATTTTTTTGTTGAAGTAAAATTCAAGCCAGTGTGTCTAGTTTGTGGAGATGTGCTTGCAGTGATGAAAAAGTCCAATCTCAAGCGCTTTAACAGCTGGAAATATACTGAACTGGATGAGTTGCAAGGACAAATGCTTTTGCATAAAGTTAACACTCTTCGACTGACTTTGGTGGAAGCTGAACTTGATGGAGTCATCATGTGATGAGCCCTTCAAGTCAAGCGTCCAAACCATTTAATGACGACTGGGGCTGTATCGGACTCATGGTTTCCACAATCAACTCAAGGTTGGCCTTTCAGCAAGACGAGTCGACTCTTCACCCCTCCCCCAGTGTTGACCATGCGATATTTGCACAGAGATGGAAACAAAGACAATGAAACACAAAAGGATGGAACCACAAAACAACCAACTGAAATATTAAAGATCAGACATGCACATAGGGGCTGATGTGTGAAGAATTAAAATAGCTTGGTGAGCAAGCGTGTGCACACTGCAGACTCTCAAATCAATATGGGACTCTGTTGGCTATTAAATGGTCAAAATCTGTTTCCACAGGAGCTCCAGAACACTGCCAGCTTCAAGCTCTCCACTGAGAGCCAGACTGATGAAACTCTCTCGGGTATGTTAGAAGCTCTTAAAGGCAGGGTGAGGCAAGTTTCATGGCAGGTTTTACAGACTTACAAAACAGTAGGAATCTCCATCAGAGGTGGACAACACTGACTGGCCCACATGGCCATCTGATTTTTAACACAAGACCATAATGAGCCTGATATGCCAGTCCAACTCCAGTCAGTTTCACTACAAATGATTAACATTAAAGAACAGTACCAGTCGTGGTGGTCGGCTAACCCTTTATTGGTTTTTCTGGTCACAAAACAAAACCCAAGCATTGCTTAGTTAAACTCTGGTTTAGACTTTGGTTAGCAGAGGATATTTAGTTGAAATTTTAATACATTCTGACAGTCAGAGGAAAAAGATCAATCAAGCAAGCAAGTATAATTAACTGCTGTCTTCCTTCCACAGTGTAATAAACTATAATTGAATTTAATGGATAAACTAAGTTTTGCAGCAGAAAAACAGTGATAGGATACAGCAAAGAAAATTAATTATAATTATGAATACACTAAAAAAATGCAATTGACAATTTTAAATGTTTCAAAAACATTTTAAAAGAAAATACGAGTGAATACAAGTGAAAATATGAGAATAAATGTCGCAACACTATGAGAGTGTGCAAAGAAATAATTAAACTTACGAAAAAAGAAAAGAAAAAAGAAAATATACTAAAACATGAACTGTAGCAGCCATAAGTAGGATTTCATAAAACTATCAAAGTAGATGCAATAAGAAAATACAAGAGAACAGGGCAATATGTAAAATTAGTGTGCATTTGTACAAGTGCTCAATGTGACTCACCATTATCTGAGGGTGAGGGAGGCTCTCTCTCATCCAGGTCGTCTGCAGATGACATGGTGCCGGTGGAGGGCGTTCTGGGTAACCTTCTCTTGAAGTCTCCTGAACAGGACGTCAGGACACACCAGTTAGTCCTCATCTCCAGTCACCAAAAGTGAATTTTGGTCAGTTTTCTTCTTTTCAATCTCATTCAGTCTAAATTACATGCTGGGAATGACAACAACTGAGCTCTGGACTGAGACAAATTTCTGAATTTAAATCCACCAATTGAGAAGGCGTGGCCAACTTCTGCTGTGGAGAACTGAAAACCCTCAGTTGGGGGTTCTAGGTGATTCACACCTGCATTGACTGATCAATGGTTTCTATCACCCCCTTTCAATAACATGATTGATTTCCCTGATAAGCCCTTTAAAGAGGCTAATCAGGGATAAACTATGCTGATTACACTCCCAGGAGTTTAGGGATACTAAGTGCAAGTGGAAATGGAGCCAGTTAAAATGACGTAATTCTTGTTATTTTGGCACATTATAAAAACTAATTACATTGAACAACGGTTTATCTGGAGGTTTTAATACAACCCTCACATGTTCAAAGTCAGGTGAATATTACATCTATTAGCATTTTTGGGAATCAAGGTGCAGTGTAATTATTACGAGAGGAGTAGCTTCTCAGAAAGGCTTCAGATACATATGTAGACATTTCAATAACATTTTTCTTTTGTTACGTCTGGACGTGACTTGCCACATCTTGCTTTAGGACTTGTGACTAGATCTGTATGACATAACACCACATTGTAACGCCTGTGTACTGCATTACAGCAACTGCCTAAATACTTCAGAAGACCAAACCCACTCCAAAGGTACCATGTGAAAATACCATATGTGTTTATGTTCATAAATGACGTTATGTAACGCTCAAAAACTCTGTTGCTAAATGTGTGGATTCTTTCACACTGCAGGCTGATCATCAATCTCACAGGCCCCAGGGCCAGTTAGACAATGCCAGGGAACGCCCCTCCTGTCTATCCTCTGCAAAATGTGGCTGCTTTATCGATGACATAGGGCTGAGTGTCTCAATCTAAGGTCTTGAGGTGAGTGACTGATACCAGATGTTTTGACTCTTTGATAGGTGACAATTGAACTAGACAGGAATTACATGTGTGTATTTTATAGCAGGTAGTGGAATATAATTACGTAAGCACAAAGTAATGGCATGTGAAGAAGTACAGAGGTAATTATCCAAGTAGGGTTTGTTCCAAAGTAAGATAAGGACATCTACTCTTATAAAATCAAAGAACAAATTTAAAACAAATTGAAATACTTTGCAAAGTCCAGCCAGCAAATCCATGGTTAATTAAATTAACTGGATCTTTTTAAGGTAATGAAATGGGTGTCAGTTAGACGTAACTTGGGAAAATTGGGAAGTTAAACTCTTAGACACTTAGGGTGTCTGGCAGGGCTATACCTGGGCTGGCAGTAGGTGAGTCCATGGATCGGGACTCACTGCTCCCTCCGGCACTTTCTGAATCACTGCACATCCCCCCACCTTGAGTGCCTGACGCCCATGGGCGAAAGGGGCCCTGGATCCTAAGTGCTGTGTAAAAAAAAAAAAATAAATAAATAAATAAATATATGGAAGGGCATGACTTTCATGAGAATTATACTATTTTTTGTACCATATATGTCTGATCATATGATAAAGTAAAGTAAAATCTGATCAACTAAAAAAAGACACACAGGGCACAACAGCCATTTGGCACCTATCAACCTTTAGTATTGCTTGCCTATTTACTCTATTCACCCAGATGGGCCCAAAGTTTGCCAAGCCATCAACCAGTTAAGCACCTATTAGCCAAAGATCCCCTGAAAAGACCTGGGTGGATACCAGTTTGCATGCATAAGTAAAACAAAACAAAAGGGATGCAGTCAACAGGAAACAAAGGCAGTTGTCCAAGGTTTCATTTCCTTGATAGCGGCTGTGCTTTTCCCATTTGTGGCGTCAACACCTGCACGTTAAGAAGTGGTTTGAATATAAAAACATATCCTTTCCTGGGTAGTATAAGAATACACAATAATGCATGTTCAAAAAACATTTCCAATCCAACTGGAAATCTCACAATCTTAATAGCTTTGACTGCATTTTAGATCTAGTCCTATGTTGGAGATTAATCATCAGAGATTATATTTCCAACTCTTACTGAAATCTTTTTGATTCAAATTCAAAAGTATACAAAACAGTAAGAACTGCCAAAATAATCCACCTAAGTTCATGAGAAAGGAATCACTAGGGACACAACTGCCTAGAGGATTAATTTCAGGAACCCAATCTTAAGAACCAGCACAGTAACTAGCAGTTTGAATTAATAGCTACCTTACATCTTGTAATTGTGGTACTTAACTTATCTCATCATAGGAAAATAAATATTTGTATATTACAAACTGTAAGAGAACCCAGTGACTGCTGAACTGAACACTGGTGCAAGCTGAGTGATGCCTTTAAACCACACTCCGGTGATCCAGTTCAGTTCAGTTATCATCATTTCTGAATCAATAAAGGGAAAATCCACCCTCAGAGACTCTTGCACTGTTAAATAAAATTTCATGTAAATGCATACAAACACATGTGGGTACACACATATTTGCATGCACACATCTAGGTTTGGCCAGTTAATGAGATGAATAACAAAAACACCATCAAACAAGATTAATTTAAACTGTAAGCCTGTCAGCACTATCTTATTTCAAATAGTGTTGAAGTATTTTAGGATGGGATTTTCCTTAAATTGAAGATCAAATTAATGTTCGCAACATATCTGAAATGCACTGCACGGTACGTCTGTAATATCACTAACGTACTTTGTGCAACTGGAGAAGTCGATTTCCCTTGTGTTCTTTCCAATGTCAAAAGATTGCTTATGTAAAACATATAATCAAAGAACTGCCCTCATTCCCAATTTTATTTTATCTTTATGGCGGTAGGAAGGCCTTGGGATTACAAGATACTTTAGAGCAATGTACAGCTGCCCACCTTGGATGTCCGTGCTGCTGTTGGAGCGCTTCTCTGAGATCTTGCCAGGTCGCGTGTGGACGGGACTATCTGCCTCATCTGCACTGAGGAGGTCAGAAGCCACAGATGCCTGTGACAGGTTACCATGGGCTGAGAGGCTGCCGCTTAGCGAGCGCTTGGTGAAAGGTATCCTGGGGGGTCAAAAAAATGATGGAATGACATTCACTGACAGAGTGGTTTTGACAGTGTAGTTGCTATAGAAGCTACAAGGCTTTGAAAAACAGGTTTTTGAGGGCTGAACTCAAGTGTTTCCCCCCTAAATCTCTTCCTCATCTTAAACTTAGATTAAACCTGGGCTGCCTCCTGAAAGTTGACAAGTTCAAACGTCACTCAGTAGACCTCTCAGATGGTGGAAACAAAGAGGTGTTTTTTTTTTTTTTTGTTTGTTTTTGTTTTTTTAAAAAACAAAATATAATGTAATAGGGAATATAAACACATTGCAAGTTTTAATATCCTTTTGGAACTGAATACTCAATTTGTGGCATTGACAGGCTGATGCTGAGTTGATCACTGCAAAGGGCAGAAAGAGCAGTGGTTAAGAGAAAGAGGGTTTGGGAGAATGAGAGCTCAAATCTGAATCGGCAGAAAATCTGATTACATAGCATCACACTAAAGTAATGCAAAAGATCACCACAAAACATCCAATGATGTTTTGAAAAGGGATAATTGTTGATTTATTGCCTAAAACAGCACTTTGTCTCATCTTCCACATGGAAAAAGTACGTAGTATTTTTATGCTCCATCTCAAACAACACCTTGATATCATTTCACACCTCAAAAAACATGTTTTAATATGTGTGGTCCCATTGAGGCGGGATGAGCCAGGTTTAGGATTTCACAGACTGACACTTCTGAAGATGTTGAGTAACATGGTATCATCACCTCAGTCATACCAATAGAACTGACTTACTACTTACCATTTTTTAAATTAAAAGTTCAATAGCAGAGTGTTTGTTCTAACCCAAAACTGTTGAAAAAAAAATCACCATGATGTTCACAGTGAGGATATTCTATATATTCAAAAGTCAGAATTACTAAATCTACCACTTAATTCAAATTCTTCTCTCCCATTATTTTGTGTTTCTGGCCAGTGTTGAATGGTTAGAAGAAAAACCACACTGTAGAAGGGCAGAGCGAAAATAAATTGCTGTATTCCCATTTATGACCAATCACTCTGGGGACTAGGTTTCATACTAAAAATGACCCTTGTGTTTCTCTGTTGACATTTTTTCAGTGGATCAGTGTCTTTAATTCCTAATGCAGTCTACCTGATCCTCATGTCCAGAAAAAAAAGAATCGACTGAAATTACTGGGTGCCATTTAGTTAATTTGACTAATCCCATCAGCAATGACAGGGCCCTCAAATAATCTTGGAATCATGAGATCGGTCACACTATAACATCAAAGAGAGCAGCTGACTGCAATAAATGATTAACTGACACTAAAAGGCTTGACTGACTGAACTGACTGATACTGAACAGTAATGGTGTTTATTTATCGATTTATTTATTCCATAGTTTGTCAGTGTTCACTTCTAGAATTGTTTGACAAAGTATAATAATGCTGAATAGTCTTTAATAAGGTTAATTAAGAAAACAGCATTCTGAGTACCTCTACATAGTCATATTGGTGTAAAATCCACACAGAAAGGGTCTATTTTCATTCCAGCTCAGAAATTCACTATATTGTCCATCACATGGTAATTTTTAAAATTTTTGATCTATAAATTCAGTACCCATCTCAAAAATCCCATATCAGTATAACAATATATGTAGGTCAGCAGGCTATATTTAACCTTTTGAAGGCCAGTGGGGTGTGTGTGTGTTGTTTTGGCTTCCTTTCCTCTCTCCTGTGCTTCATTCTTCTTGATCAGAGAAATAGGAGCAGGGGGAGTGGGGTAAAATGGAAATCAGAGCGAGCTTTGTTTTCAGTAATTTTGCCATCAGTCTGTTGTGTGTGTGTGTGTGTGTGTGTGTGTGTGTGTGTGTGTGTGTGTGTGTGTGTGTGACCATGAACACAACTTAACATAGATGACTCAAAAGGAAGCCACTTTTAACTATAGTTTGCACAACAATAGGATCATAGGCCAAAAGTAACTCGTAATTCACCAACCCAAAAAAGTAAAGGAAATGTGAAGGAAAGCCGAATGCAGAATGAACACAGTTTTTTCATGTTAATGAGAAATAATGTACATATAGTTAGAGAGCTACTGAAAAGAAAACTTTAAAGGTGTGGTGACATAAACAGTGAACCCCGAGCTCCAACTACTCTGTCCCATGACTGCAGCCATTTCCGCAGGAAGGCCTGCAGGCCAACACTCAATTGTATTACGCTCTCCAAAACAAGCCCTCGCTCTCTCAACCTCTGCACCGCTCTCCAGTGTGTAGAGCTGCAGCAACTTAACTTCAAAAGTTAAACTCTTCCAAAAATGTTTGATTAGAGTAAGTAAAAATCCCAAAACTGCAATGTCAGACATTGACAAACAATTTCACCATAGTTTTAAAATGCGACTGAAACTGTAAGAAAAATGTAAGTGCTACTATACACACGCAGTGGACATTCTTAAGTGTCCAAACTTTCTGGGTGGTGACAAGGTGTCACGTACTAAGATTGATCAAGTTGTCTTGAAAAATTAAATCTTCAATTCTTGTCAACAACTGCAGTCAGACAGAATTTTGGACTATTTAACCAATATCTTACTCATAGTGTAAACAAACGTATTGAAAAACGTTGTCAAAAAAATTCAACAACACCCTTATTGTTAGTCAAAGTTTTCATATTCTGTCTTTGGTGGTTAATTTGCAAACTCTTCTCCATAAGAGTAAGCAAACACAAGTGTAGCCTCATGGATCCCTAACCACACTTTTAGAATCATTGTTCTAGTTGTTCTAGAAAATTGTAATTTTATCAGTATCTCACACTCCCACAGTTTTCATGAACCACAGGTTGCTCCTGCTGCACAGCATCAACATGCGGGTAATTGTTGATAAGCTGTGACAGGATCAGTGCAGGTTATCTTACTGGGGTGGTTGTGATAAGTGGTAACCTACAGTTGTCCTATAATGTTGTCCTTGTTTACACTGCACCATGACTAACAAGGACATTCATGAACAGGCTAAATCATTTGTTTGTTATTCAGATTTTTTCTCAACTGTAGAACAGC
The DNA here is from genome assembly GCF_902150065.1 of Myripristis murdjan. Classification (NCBI taxonomy): domain Eukaryota; kingdom Metazoa; phylum Chordata; class Actinopteri; order Holocentriformes; family Holocentridae; genus Myripristis; species Myripristis murdjan. The sequence continues at coordinate 23,392,484 of NC_043999.1, read as the reverse complement.
AACAACGATCAATCCTATAAAACAAAAGATGAAAAGACACTAAGAAGTTAATGTCTTGGTAGAGAAGCATTACCACCAGACAGCAGCAGTTTGTTGATGCCTTACCCTGTGTTTTGCGTGATGCCAGAATCAAAAGATTGGGATTCGATGCGGCGGCGGTCAGCGGGCAAACTCCTGACAAAGTCGATATAGCGCTGGCCTGGCTCGTACAGCTTGGTGTTCTCACACAGACTCTGGTGGTTGACAGGCAGAGACACAACCTGGGCCTGCTGCAGCTGAAACCAGTTAACTGTCACCTGAAACAAGGAGCACAGGCCCAGTTTTCACCTGCTTGTCATGTATAGACACAAGTTAGTCCTTTAACACTTTGCTGATATAACAGGCTGATACTGATCAGACATCAGCAAGCGTGCCCTGCCCACCATAATGCAGCTTGTTTGAATTTTTATTTATTATATGTTAATGAAAATTAAAACTACACTAGTTGTCTATTTGAGGACCTTAACCTGAAATGATTCTAATTTTGATCAGATTACACATAAGAATCCATGAACATGTTAATAAACATTAATAATTATTGTTACCCTGGCTTTCAGTGGAGAGTTTGTCTCCAAGGATGGTGTTATGCTGCATTTGTACAGTTCGACATGTTCATTCCTAGAACTACAACAGTTTTTACAACACATTTTTGACCACTGATCTGCTCAACTGCAGCACCAACCAACTAACTAGCTTACCTTTAACCCTATGACTGTTGAATTTCTTTATAACTTATTATAGAATGACTGGAAAAAACTAACCAAGTATTAGCAAGAAATGTTACAAACATGTCTGTCTAAAGACTAAATTGAGCTTAACTTCAAGCAGTCACAGTCAATCAAAATTTACATCACAAAACTCTGAACATACAGCCTTGAGGGTGAGGTCGCATTGGAAGATCATCTCTCTCAGTTGGGTGAGAATCTCACTCTTGGTGTTGGCCAGGTCCATTCTCTTCTCTGCAACATCAATCTGACAGGCTTTGCAGTGCTCCCTGGCCTCTTCGGCCTGACAGACAAAACACAGGCCGTTCATCACAATTCACAACACTACACACTGAGCAAAATCATCTAACAGATTTGACTGCCGGGTGAAGGATGTGGAAGTGCAAGACAAGCTGAACAAGAAGTGATATAGCAAGTACAAATGTTATGCAGCAGTTATGTAGCAGTTAAACAAACCGTGTAACGAGGTAAAACAGGAAAATACACAAATAAACATTAACAATGAGCTATGCACCTCAGCAGAAATAAAATAATTACGGAACTAAAGAGAAGCATTGCCCCTTTTCCACCAAAAGGTTCCTAGGCCAAATTTCCTGGTAACTTTCTTCCTCTTTGATAAAAGTTCTTGGGGGAAAAAAATCGAGGACCCTGTGCTCTTTTGTTAAATTTGTTTAATTGTTTGCTTTTCCATCATATCCTGTCAATACAGAATTCAGTGCAAATGCCATTTTGTGTGTAACTGGCAATATCAAAACAGTAAATATGGAAGATGTTGAAGCTGATTTGTTCATGTGGACTTACTCCAGAGCCACTGATCTTTCATTTGGGTTTGGAGATGTGGAGGTTGAAAATGAGATCAAGAATGCTACAAAGCAAGAGCTGAAAAGAGGGAACTGCTTATTTTTAGTATTGAAGAGCAGCCGGTGTACAGTCGCAAATGGAGACCACGGTGTGTTTCTCTCTTACTGCTTCTGTTACTTTTGTTCTCTTTATTTAATATGATTTAATCAATCAGAGATGTTCAGTGAGCAAACTCCATCCCAACAACCCCCAGGAATTCAGAGTACAATGCCGGTTGCAGGGACCGCTTAGGGCCCAGGAACTGAACACCCAAGGCAAAATGAGAGGCTGGTTCCTCCACTGCTAACAAGGGTAAACGTTTCTGGCTCCTCAATAAGGTTCCAGTGTTCCAAGAAGCGTTCCTTTGGTGGAAAGGGGTATTTGGTGCCCTAGGAACCTGTAGCAGGTCTCATTACATGAGCCAAATGTCTCAGAGGTGAGGCGCTGTACCTTCTGCAGGGCCTCCTCCTCCAGCCTGCGCCGCCTCTCCAGCTGTTTGGCTGCTGCTGCTCCTCCTCCTCCACCCATCTGCTCCTCCTCCAGGCGGCTGGTGGACACCTTGGCCTTCTCGTACTCCTCCTGCCGCTGGGCCTGCAGCAGTCGAGCTTTCCTCAAGGCATTTTCCGCATCATGCTGAAGAGACACATGAAGTGCGTAAGACATGGACATAAACATACAAACACAACACACAAAAGCACAACAGAACTGTGCAGAATAAGCGTGGCCATCTTAAACGTCCCATTTCTCCTCAGCCTGTGAAAGCTTTGTCAGGGTATATGCAGGAATCTTGAAGTTAATTTTAATACCTTTTTAAGACTTTTTCAAGACCTTCTCAATATATTTTAATACCTCATGGCCTCTTCAAGCTGTAACCATTTACATCAGTGATATTTTTAACTTAACAGTTTTAGTTTGTGATAGACTATAGACCACTATGATACAACAAAATTCAGTTAATTAATTCCCATTGACACAATGCTTATCTTCTTCTTGCATAATGTACAATATGCCTCCCTGACGTTCCCCTCGACTGGCTGCAACCAGCAGCCAGTCCGGCATTTCCAGCCAGGACGCTGCAAATTTGCACTTTCCCATTATGTTACCGTTCAGCCATCCATGCGTTCATCAGCCTTCTCTTCCGTTCTTTCAGGGCTTCATGTAACATTTTGGTGCGTTGGTAATATGCACTGGGAGCGCCAGAGCGTACTTTGTGCTTCTGAATTTCCACCCGCCCGCCTGCCCGCCTGCTTGCTCTGCCGTTCTAAGAGACAATTTATGAGCGCACCCACAATAGCCTAGTTTTTTATGTACCTGTTCATCTTTGTTTTTTAATAAAAATGAATAAATTCACACACTTTACGATGGTTTTGGGACTCAAACTCTTGGACAGCTAATACTTTCAAAATTTAAGACTTTATGAAGTCATGATAAGACTTTTTAATACTTTTTAAGGGTTTTAATTTTCCCAAAATTGATTTATCACCTTTTGATACTTTTCAAGACCCCACAGATACCCTGTTTGTCTTCGACAGGAAAAGTGCAGCCTCTCTTTTACAGATTTCTGTCCACTTGAATGCAAATGACTTGCCTAGTAACCCAGTTTGAACACACAGCACTGTCTGTGTGTGTTTGTCTCTCTCTCTGTCTCTCTCAGAGTTTTACAGGTAATTCAATAAAGTTTACCCCAGGTGAAGATATCTAGACAAACATCTGTAGATAAAAATACAGTTTTCAAGGCCATATCCTCTTTAAGGTTAATGATAACGCTTTATTTTTAAAGCATGAATTAACCATTTGCTAACCACTGTAAATATCAGATTTAACTTTTTACCAGTGATTCACGTAATGCTTATTTATATTATACGAATAGTTTGTTAATCATTATCTATCTACATACCAAAAGTATTTGAAACAGAGAATTTAAAGGTTTTCTGGATAACAACAAGATAACAAGTCCATCAAAAATGACATCTGATCACATTAATGTCCTACACTGTCATACAAGATACTGTATAACTAATTTCCCGGCATGTGTCAATTACTAATCATCATGCACTATCAATTAGTAATGTCAGAAACAAAAATAAAATCTAAAATAAAAGTGAAATATGTTTGACTGTGTTTTGTGTATGGCCATCAACATAGTAGTAGCCTTTTTAGCATTCAGCCCACCATTTTCTTTTGCTCCCTCTGCCACTGTTCCTTGACCTCTTTTCGCAGTTTGTCCAGCTCATTCTTTCTGGCCTGGAGAGGCTGGAACAACACACACACACACACACACACACACATACACACACACACACACACAATTACACAAAGTCCGTCAATTCCATCTTTTCCATTAAATAATTCATGGGAAACTCTCATGTTCATCATTGCATCACATAGCTGCTTTCTTGAGTTAATGTACCTGGATGAATTTGTTGCTTTGGAGGGCGGCCGCAGTGTGAAGCAGCACCTGGCTGTACTCAATGTCGTTTCTGAAAGCCGACATGTAGATCTCACGGAAAGGCATAAACTCCTTGAAAGAGTAAGAAAAAAAGTCAACCCAAACAGCCTAGAGTTAGCGACAATATTATGGTAACAGTGCTAGTCCAAAATAAGTAAAAAATGTAATAAAAAATTAAAATAAAATGTTTAATATCTATTCCAGTCACCTGTTGACTTGCAAGCGTTTTGGCAGATTCGGCCATTTTGGTGTAACTCTTTGCACACTCGATATCTGCGAACATCAGCATTTACACATTACTTGGAATGAATAAAACATACATAACACACACATATGACTTTCATAACTGAAGCCAAATGACAAACACTGATTCATACCTCTATAAGCTTTCAAACAATTCTGTCAACAATTCTCTATTATATGTGGACAGTGATTGAACAGTCTGTTAATTACTTAGGCAAATGTTTGCAATGTGTTGCAATATGTAAGTGCCATTAAGCTTATATTAACTGCTGTCACCATCGTTTGAATACAAATTGGTTTTATTGTAATTAACTGTTAACCACTTAAATGTTACCTGATTAAATCACATAATGTTGTCAGGTCATGCAATAAAAATATATATCAATCAATTAAGCGCCAATCAAAGCGCATGTGTTACATAAACCACATGTATGTTTGCCGGATATAAAATGTTGAGTCCAACTTGTTGGAGTGCTGTGCGGACTTGCCAAGTGACAAAGCCTCAGACTCAGACTATTCATTAACCAGAGTACTGAACAAAAGCTGTCACACAGCAAACACAACCTTGGGTGAGACTTCGCTATGTTTTAAGGCCAGTCATAATGATGGAGCGACGTGAAAACACTGGTGCCTTTTATCCCAAGATGTACAGAACTCATTTTACTACACTACGTGCACTTTTTCATTACATGGTATCGTTTCTATTTGCCTCAGCTCTACCCACTTTTTTCATTTTCTATTAGACAAAAGTTCAGGATAGTATTTGGTGATGATTACTATTTTGGAACCACCTCTTCTGAGGTTCAAAGCAAACTGAGCAGATACTAAAAGGCGACAGTGCTGCAGACCACTGACTGGTCAGAGAGAAATTTAATAGTGAAACCCCACTGGCTGCAGGGCTTCATGCAAAAAAAAAAAAAAAAAAAAAAAAAAATCCTGCAAATCTTTAGTTTTATTAACATTGTTCATGTGAAGCAGCCATTTTGAGTTGGTCTTGTTGATTTAATAGATAAATTAATAAATAAAACACTCGTGAATGGCTGGTAGAGAAGAAGGAAAAACTGGTCAACATGCTGATTAGTGCCTACTGGTGATTCAACGTTAGAGAACACTATGCGCAATAGAGATGATATCCAGAAAAGTTACGGCTACCAAAAGTAAGTAGGGCCGAGGAGAATAGAGCAAATACTATGTAATGGAAAAGTGCCCTCAGTGTCAAAGTGCAGCTCTACTGTATATCCAAAGTATCTGGTGATTTAAAAAAAAAAGCAGCTATTACAGCAGCTATTTTGACATGAAATAGCAGGTAAAGACAGGTGTTGTAATGACATTCAAAATGTTCTGTTCCCTTTAAGTGTAGTAGAGTCTTGAACAAGCAAAAAAACACCAGGCTCCTGGCCTTGTAAGACATAAATGGAACAGAACCTAATTAATGTTGTAACACCTGTGCCTCACCCAGCTATTTCTTGTCAATGACTGCTGTGAAAAAAGGTCTACTGCATTTAAGCTGAATTTAACAACTAAAATTAAGAGAGCAGAGGCTCAAACAAACCCAGACAAGTTCACATTGATCAAAGCTAAAATGTGAAACTAAAAAAGAAAGTGACATCAGGAAAATAACTGACAACCAACAGAATGTCCAACATGTTTAGTATACTGTCCCATACTAAAAATGAACATGCATGCAAATCTTCTCAACTTTGCCTCAAGCCAATATCACTCAATCTGTCAATACAATTGTTTAATTATGTAGCTGCATTAAACTAAGAACTCTAATTACTCTGTGGCACAATTCTTTTGAGGACCCAACAACAATTGATAACACCACTAAGTCCACAACATAAACACATGTAATAACAAGTGATGTTTTTCCTGGACTTCAGTGGTCAGATGCTGCTTAGTCATCACTTTCCCACATGCCAAAACTGACCTTGAATCACCCTGCCCACCACCCACTTCATGGGGCTTCTGCAAACTGACTCACCCATACTGAGACGTTTCTCCACCCACGCCAGGAGCTCTTTGGTGTATTTGGACCAGGCCTTGGCATAGAGCAGCGCTGTCTCCACCCCGCTATCCCTCCTCTGCAGCATCCCGTCCACCTCGTCAACCCGAAGTGGTGGAGAAGGCCCTGTGAGAACCACCGAGACCCGACACGGAAGGTTGTAAAAGACTGGCCTCACAATGACTGCCATTGACTGACCCCCATTCACCGTGCCCCTTGCCACTGACGGACATATGTGAGCGTTTAGCAACATCTGTGTCTGTGTCTCAGGCAAAAGCCCGTGCTGACCTTGGTGAGAGTCATTTGTGCTAATACCCGGTGAAGGCAACTAATGCTAATAGGTATTGACTGCTGCATGTAATGTGGTTAAGCTGACAGGTAACCAGGACTTGATGGCTGATAGTGCAGTCACCCCACATACAGGGGTAGAGAGAGCACTGCAACATCCTACTAAAGTAGAAACACCATTGCCAAGCTCAGGTTTCACTTACATACGGCAACGACTTCCAGTGTAGAAGTCTATGTAGGAAAAAAAAGTTGTTCATTTAGAATGGACTTGGAATTATTCAAAAAAACTATATTGTTAGATTTGATCTTATGAACTCTACATGGATGGGAGGGAAGACTTCAAACTTTTTCCTGTTTATTGGTAAAACTAGAAATCACAAAATAAAGCACATAGACAATGTAAAAGCAGATTTCTCCTCCCTTCCTGGCCAACAGACCATTGACTGAAAATGGATGAACGGAATGAATGGCCAGCTGACAGTGGATGAGCTTATGATGCTTATGGAGAGTCTAAAACATTTGTACTCTGATATATGTGATTTAAAATGAAGTTCAAGAACATACTAAAGTAAGATTTCAGACTTTAAAAAACACTCGAAGAAGTACAAGTACACAGAAAAGCTACTTTAGCAGCAATAGGAATGAATACAATAAGCTGCTTCTACTCTTGCCCACATAATCTCATAGTGGCACAGCATCATAACCGATGCGACAAAGCTGCAACCATGCCATAGCATAAATCATCTTTTTTAATGAGCTTGTTGCCAACACTTCTCTCTGTATTTGTTTTTCTCCACACAAACACAGATCACCACTGAGTGAAGTAGTAGAGCAGTATTACAGACAACAGTCTTACCTGGTGGATCATCTTTTTCTGGACCAGATCCTCCAGATTCCACAGAGAGGTTCTCAAAAGACTGGAAAATAGACGGATAGAAAAAGATATACAATGGAGAGGATGAATTTCCCACTCCTTACCTGGAATGTCCAACTAACCTGCTCAAAATAAGGCTAATCAGAACTTTCACTTCCCTTTTAGAGCTGTTATAAAACCTACTGTATGAAAATAACAATACACAGTGTCAATTTATCACAGGCAGAGGCCATTTTAGGACTACAAGCCAACCTGGAAGTGCTCTCTTAACCCCTGATTTCTGCACTTGCTAGTGCTGTCTCATGACGTTTGCCCTCTACTTGCCAAACTGCAGGCAGCAGGTCACATATTTGGGCTTCTTTGAATAAAGGTAAATGTACACAAATGAGGAATGTACTGATGTCACTTCACCTTTTGATATAATTTAGAAACATTAAACTTTAGTATACACAAAGTGTCAAACTGATTAAATACTTTTACTGAATTAAGTAGATAATTAGGCTCAGCGGACAGATCTTTGTAGCTCATGGTAATGGATTTCAGGGAAATTCTGATGTATAAATACACATTTGAAACATTACTGCATCCATAACCCTATGATATAAAAAAATCACAGAGGGGAAAAAAAGTGCTTACCCTGCTTCTCTTAGTTAGGGGCAGCCCCAACACTGAACCATTCTCTACATCTCCCATAAGGAAGTCAGACACTCTAGAGGGAAAAACAGAGAAATCAGTGGCAAAAGATTAGGCTGAGAAAAGGTGAAGCTGATCAGAGGTCAGACGACTTACTGTTGTAACTGCTGTAACATTCTGACACCACAGTCATCCTTGTGTTTTAAGTCAATATTAAATGGCTGACCACTGGAAAATCTTATCAGTTATGAATTGTGTGAGAGATCAGGAATGAATACAGGGAGAAGCAGGGGTAGTACAAAAAGTTAGTAATGTTGTAATGAGGTAATAAAGACAAAATAGTGAGGTAAGCCATTTAACAGCAAGCACTCTCACTACATGATACTTACACATTGCCAAAGGTGAATGCCAAAGTGTCAATAGCAGTGTAGATCTCGCTAAAAAGCTTCTGTTTGTTCTCTTCATTCACCTCCTTAAAGTTCACTCCTGTCAAAGAGTTATGAAGTAGGCTTTAGTCAAGGTTTGGTGGAAAGTTTAAACTGACATCCTGCACTGGCACCACTGATCTTGTGGTGTTCCCAAAGGCATGAAGACTAAAGCATTTAATTATCGTGTACATGGTATGATTAATCTTCCTCTGTATGAGGTAAAGTATAGAGTGTTTGAACACCTCTTTTCAATAACATCTTATGCTGCATATGCAGGAACTTTGATTTGAGAACATTACAGTGTTTAAGTCCTTCATGGAAAAATTTTAAAACTTTACATCATGAATGTAATTCCAAAAAGAAATGTCCTGCACTTAAAAAAAAAACAAAAAAACATCCAACCTCAGAGAATGATTTACTGTGACTTTTTAAATTAATAACTCAATTTCGGTGTAATATGTTTGTTTACAATGGAGTAATACAGTATGTTGCCAACTGACAGATGCTAACAAATATAGAATGAAAATCTTAATCACACAACCAATCTAGAAACCCTTCAATCAGAGAATTCAACCAAAGACTGCAAGTGCATGTACAGGGTTGTAATCTGGAAAGGCACCAGCTTCCTGCTCCATGTCTAAACACAGAGATGAATAAAGAGAGAACCGGGGATAAACACCAAAGTAAATATGGCTGTAATCAGTCTTCACAATAAACTTCCTCTCCTAACTGAGCAAAATCAAAATAAACTAACAGAAAGACACCAAGAAAAGAGACCAAATCCAAGAAACAATCCAGTGACGTCACTGGCCATTCCCCTACCTCCATGATGTCGCTGATTCCTTCCTTTCTACTAGAACAATGGGGATTTCTAGAGTTTACAGAGCCAAACTAAGCAAAACATTATAAATAGAAAGTATATATGAAACCTTTCATTTTTCTGGCATTTTGAGCAGTGACTTTACTGGTTTAAAAAAATTCAGAGAGAGTCATTTATTGATGAACCGCACACCACAAATTGTTCAAAACAGGTTTGCTGAACTAATCTTCATTGGGTTCACAAATCAGTAGTGATGAAGGAGGTTGTTTTGAGAGGCGTCCATGTTTCCACAGTTATGAATCTTTTCCCTCTGTTTGCTGAAGCCATATTCCTTCTGTACCACATAACAAATTGACACCCGTCACTTACCAAAAATTGAAAATGTTCCTGCAGTGGCAATGTTCCTTAGCATCCAGATGGTCAACAGAGGAGTATACTATGCTTCATATGTAAGAATCAACAACTCGCCACCTCATAAAAAAAATTAAAATAAAATAACATAAAAAAAGCTGTCTTCACCATTTCTCCTCTTCAACTGGAATAAGATTTCTTGACTGTTCTGCTACACTGGTGGGTGGCTGAAACATGGCTGTGCTGTCGCTGTCAAGTGGATAAGAAGTCCATATATGTAAATAGCACCTCTTACCACTTAATGAATTGTCTTACTTTGGAGGATCCAAAAGATATGTCCCTCTATACAGATTAAGGGGTAGCTGATAAGGTAATAAATCCAACCCAAGATTTCTCCAGAAGTTCAGGCTGAGGAACTGGTAAGGCCCAGTAGGAAAGATGTCAAAAAAAGGATTATGGGCTTCAGATGAGGTTCAGCGTCCACAGGGTCCTGGGAGATCCTGTAAGCCACGACCAGCTACAGTAACCACCACGGTTAAGAGCGTTGAACTCTCTTGTGCTGTTGCATCTCCTCCTCTTCTGTCCACCCCCAACCCCCAACAGGACATCCTGAGGCTTGCTCGAATACAATGCCAGTATGCGCTCAGGCCCCAACCAGTGGTCCAAACGTGGAAGTTACATCATCGGGCAAAAATGGCATTGTTTCATTGGGAAAGCACAACCCTCTCAAAACACTCATCAGCTGCAAGCTCCTAAGAAGAAATTCAGGATAGGAGGATCTTGGCTAACAAAAAACACTGATGTGGAGGTATAGTGAGGAGTTTGTGGGAATATTGATGGGATGGGAAGAGTGACAACACTATGAATGCCCTCCTTTTGGCTTGAGAGTTTGAAAACATCTCAGAGTGTGCTGAAGTGTCTGGATACAAGACAGACTCCCCTGGAATGTTCCTTACATTCATGTTTAGTGAAAAAATAATTATTCTTATTCAAACTGTCTTCTTTCAAGCAATAAAACAAACTTCTGGCTGAAGTCACAAAACAGCAAATGAACTTAATGTAAATAGTCCATTACAACAATTTACAAGCTAAGTTATGTAACCACTTATCAAGAGGCTGAACAGTTCTGAGCTGTGATAGTGATAATGGTCTCTGTATGAGTGTACAGCTTATATAGCCTTGACACTGTAAAGGAGTCAAGAGGAGAGTCATTCTGGCCACCTAGTGGCAGAAAAAAAAGTTGCAGGTACACTCCGTTGCAACACAACAACACAGTTTTATGACAGGAGTGAATAGTTAATTAGAATTAAATACTAAACCTATTAAATTATTAAGCCACACATCACAAGAACCTGTTTGTTCTGTAGCCAGTTACTGTTGAAAAAGCAGTTCTGGATAAAAGCTGGAAATCTTATCAGCAGTACTGGATGCCAGTTCGCCCATTCAGTGGCATTATGTGGCTAACAAAAAATGTTCTACATGCTAGCTGTCTAGCTTCAAATTTTTGACTTATTTATTGAAAAGGTTCTAGTCAATCTGTATTGGTATTGTGCTTTGAATGGAATATGAGAGAAGTAGATATGTTACTGTATGATATGATTTGTGTGCACATAAAAATTATTTACTACACACATGCGCACACAAAGTGTGTGGGGATGCATTCCAAATATTTCAGTGGACAGTAAACTACAGACATACATAACACCCAAGTTTTTGTTCAGTGCACCATGTCACTATTCTTTATTAACTGAAAGCTTTTCAAAAACTATGCAGTCCCTCTATGGCCTTCTTTGCAATGCAAATTGAGACGAGGTATACTCAGGGGATTCTTGTGTGGCAGCCAAGTTAAGAATTGACCTGCATGCCAGATCATAATCTCAGAGAGAAACCAAACGGGATTCCTCAATTTAGTTCCCTCTGGACTGGCAGACAAAGCACAAAAGACTTCACACCCGCTTCTCCCTGCCTCTTGCTATGGGAATGAATGAGATGTCTTGACTCCAAAATAATACTTTCATACTCTCGGTATGGGGCTTTAAACACACGCTGGTGCATTCTAAGATCTTGAGTGACTTCTGAAGAGCTTCTTTTCTTTGAAGCTACAAGAGAAACTCGTAAGAAACATTCACCAGGAAATTCTTTCAGTTGTATTTTTTTTTTAAGACTTGGGAAGAGTGCAAGAGAAAAGGGCACAGTAATAGTAAAAGTCCAGAAGAGACACTGTCAAGGGAAAAGGGGGGTTTGATAAGAACAGACATAAAACAGAGCAAAGGAAAAGTGGAGGAGTAGGTCACACATGAGTGTGCATGTGTGTGTGAGGGAGTGCTGGTCATCACGGCTCACCTTTGACCCTGGCGATGACGGTTCCAGCCGTGCTGAGAATGTCCACTGAGTTGAGGCTCTGGTGTTTGCTGATAATGGCCTTCAAGACTCGCAGCAACTCCCCAAGACGCTCGTGTACTGCCTGATGAAGGCAGTCCTGGTGCTCTGTAAAGTCACAGGCAATTTTTAAATGACTGGAAATTAATACGTGTTCAACTGCCCTCATAATGTTGTAACTCCTACTACTTCCTAAATATGTTCTAGACAACGTTCAAACAGTAGGTTGTGTTATGTTTAATACTCCCCATTTGCTATACTCACATTTGCATTCATTTGTAGCTGAAGCTAAAGTTAATGTCACTTTTCAGACTCCAATAATATTTTTATCTGAATGAAGAGGCATAGCTCGAGTCTTTGAGGAGGCAGAGCATCATGCTTTAAATTTAGTATATTGTTTATTGCACTGTCTACACACAAAACCTTTATAACACGGGATGGAAAACTTGTAGATACCACAGCTGGCACTATTTTGGCATTTCACCTTAAACCCCCCCAACACAGGAATAAAGTCATATGTCTCCCCTACTGTGATTCCTGTTCCCTTAATACCTTATCAATGAAGAAAAGAAAATACCTGGTGCATCATGCATTTTTAGAAAATGTAGTCACAGCTAAATTATTTTAACACTACAGGCCACATCATGTACAGCCAGGCTAGCTAGTTTTCACAGGAAACTTTTATAGTGGTACATCCACATCTATATCTATCTATCTATCGATTGATATAGATATAGATAAACAGATAGATATAGATACAGATACACACACACACACACACACACACACACACACACACACAAATAGATAGAATGATACATAGAGACTGATTTAAAAATATGTTAAATCTATGGAGTAACTTAATGCCAATAAGAAATTTAGGAACTTTGTTTGCACTATGATTATCATATGACACTGCAGCTGGTTTAAAGCATGAGCACAGCAGTCATGTCACAGTAACACTGCCATTCACACATTCAGAGCAGTCCCGGTTGCTAAAAGTCAATAGTTTGTCCAGGCAACTAGACAATAAAGCAGAGACGGCTGGATTCCACAGCCTTCAGCAAACTTACACACAGTACTCAAATGGGACTAACCTAATGGCCAAATGCATAACTAAACATGACCTGGAGTGATCTTTCGGGAATTAGCAGTTAGCTAGTCATCTAGGAAAAGAGAACTTGGTATCTCAGGTATGTAAGTGACCACACTGTGGTTTTACACATGGAAAACATGCACTTTGCTTTCAAGTCACCTTGATAACTTGCTCTTGGCATAGCTGAGGAGTGAGGTCAGAATAAGAAAATGTGAATGAGTATGTGAGCTAAGCTTAAGATGTGCTTTACAACTCATTGGAAGCTTTTATTGAGCACTGCAGGGTAGTGTGACACAGCCCTGACACAGCTCACTGTGGGTGGCTTTCCCAGGCCCACTGATACTAGAGGTAAGGGGAGGGGGGGGCTGAGAGAGATGTGTGGTTTTATGATCTCTCTCTCTCACACACACACACACACACACACACACACACAAAACACGGGTGCAGGCAGTCAAAGCCACATTTTGTGCTGACAGTCACCCCTGGATTACCCGTCGTATGGAAACGGGGATCAGAAAGACTTTAGCCGTCTCCCATTTTTTCTTTTATTTGTTAGCCCTCTTTTTTGGAGTGGGACAAAAAGGGCCGGCAGTGGGACTAATGTTGCTGGGTCTGTGTGGCCGCCATGACAAAGCCAGCTGCTGCCTGACCCGGAAATCCAGCCAACTGACCAGTAGGTGACCAGTTCACATTGACCAACAGGTCACAACAATCACCAAAACTCCAGTGAGCAGCTCTGAGAAAATATGCTGGCAGCCATCAATCAAAACAATTACTTAATATAACAAAAAAACCCTGTTAAATGAGTTGATATCATGCATGAGCCCTGCAGGAATCAAACATAATCCTGGCAGTGTTTGCACCATGTTCTACTTATCAAGCTACACTGTATAAAGGTGCTTTCAGTGTACAAAGTACAAGCATTCCAGTACGACTGGTGTAAGTAGGGGCTGCTTATGGCAGGCTGGCAGACTCACTTTCTCCAATGAATACGATGTGACACTCATAACGAGCCAAAGGACCGTGTATATGGTTGCTTGACAGATTCAACACAGCCAATCAGCCTCCAGGAGACCAACAATGGACAACTTACAATAAACCCAAGGAACTGGGGCAATCAGGGAAGGCATTATAACTCAGAACCTAAAAACACTGCGAGGGGGTGAAAAGGTCACTTCAGGTGGACAATAAACAATTCCAAAAGAACCAAGAGACAGACATACAAATAATTGAGCTTGACAGGCAAAGTACAACGTTCTAAAAACCAGAAATTTACAATTTGACGGATTTAAAGCCATCATGCATCTTATATGACAGAACTACAAGGCCCAGCCTATTCCAGGAATGAAAAAATGTTTTAACTACCTCATGCCAACATGGCCTGCTGCCTCTGACCAAAAGCTTCTCCACAGGACATAGACAGTCCTATCCTCCTCCATAGCAACCATCTTCATCCATCTTCATCAAATGTCATGCACAGCTCTTTCCAGTGGCAAGAACCTGGTGGTTTTTTGATGACGAAAGCCACTTTCCTTTTGTTTCAGCCCTCCCATTCCCATTTAGGCAGGAAGAAGGCCAGTGGTGTGTTTCTGGCTCTGCCATGCATCACACTGAGACTCTGTGACTAACAACAGTGGAAAACGTCTTGGCCCATATGTTTATATGAACATAAGTTCAAAGCACAATTAATCTGTCATCCAAAAGATGACTGTATGGAATACATTCCCACTTAATGCTATCGCAATCTACTACTACTAATAACAACAATAGTAATGCTACTAGCATGACTAACAACAAGAACAATAATACTACTAATGATTGAAAATTCAGAACTGGTAAACTGGTAAACTATTAGTT
This sequence comes from Myripristis murdjan, assembly GCF_902150065.1. Classification (NCBI taxonomy): domain Eukaryota; kingdom Metazoa; phylum Chordata; class Actinopteri; order Holocentriformes; family Holocentridae; genus Myripristis; species Myripristis murdjan. Next base: position 23,377,457 of record NC_043999.1, on the reverse strand, counting down.
TGACTTTTGAGTGCTCTCAATGTTCCTCTTAGACTGACACTTTTTGCTGTATAAGAAATTGACATTAAAGGGGTATAGAAGTTAGACAGATAACTGTGGAAAAAGATTATGTGATATCCTGGTGCTAGTGATTTGAATCTGTGAAAAAAAGCTTAAATATAAGATTTAGTGGCATGATTCACTCATACAGTCAGCAAAAGATGTTTAAACCTACTATTTTTTTTATTTTTTTTTTTACTACAAATTCTGAAGCACAATCACTGGATAATGCATCACACAGCATCAGCAAAAAACAAAACAAAACAAAACCTCTGCCAGACATGGCTAAAGCCACAAGGCTATGTGTGCAAACACACATTATTGTAGATAAGGAATAATGAAGGTGGCTGAGAACATGAGTAAAATAAAACTTTAAAAAAACGAAAGATTAGAATGTTGTTTATATGGCTCTCTGCTATCTGTTCATAAAGAATCTGACATCTTTCCTGGAGTCCACACACACACACACACACACACACACACACACACAAAGTGTTAGCAGTGTTAACAATAATCTTCTGATATTGTTGCATTTTTAAATAAACTTTTTTGCTAATTTATATCATTTACCATTTACAAAGTCCAGTGCTTCATATGGGAACCTCAGCCAACAATGACTGGAGAGGGGTCAAAATTTACAATGAGACGCCTAAAAATCTAAGCCCTTAATTGGCCCTGGTCAGTTTAGATCCCATTTATAGACATTATCCTTTGAATGACAAAACACACACAATGGCGTAAATCATCCCCACATATAGTGGCCATTCACCAACAGAGTAACTGAATCCTAAAGCTCGGGGGCATTAGGCTTGGGCAAGCTTGAGGTTTATTAAGAACTAACCTAAACCCTGAATAACCACAAAACAGAGGTTCTTCCTTTCAAGGCTCCACGGGCTTCAATCTTCAATAGCTGTTGTGTGGCCTATTGGGCCATCCTTAATGCAGGCTAATTAGCAAGACATTATGGTTGCGTCCACAAGCCCAGCAGGACACAGTATAATGTACAGAGGCTGATGATTTAACCCCACAACTGCCAATTTGAATGTGACACAAAGGGGAGAGGACTCGTTCCCACCAGGGAGGGCCGGCTAAACGCACATCTCACTAGTGCATTTTGTGTCAGCAGGGGTACTGTCAATTTAAGATTAGAGAAAAAGTCAGAACAGGAAAAGTTTGTGGAAAAAAAGTTGTGAAAAGAGATGTTTTAATATGCAAATATTCCTCTATAGCTGTTTGAAAACAAGTAAAAACCAAACAAACTGCTGGGAAGAATGATTTTGTTTTCACTAGGGAGGACCGCTGGGTTTTGAGTAAGGACTTGTTTGAGTGCGGAAACCTCACTATTGTCCCTGGGGCCACTAGCAAACAGTGGGACTGGTCGCCTCATGAGCCTGCCACATGAAGCATTTATGGAACAATAAATCACAACGAAAGCTTTTCACTTTTCACAGGAGAGAAGGAAGGTGCATGCATGTGTGTGTGTGTGTGTGTGTGTGTGTGTGTGTGTGAGATGGCTAGGGGTGTGGGGGTTGCAAAGAGTGATAGGGGAGGACTGGTGGAGGGTGCGGGAGAAAAAAAAAGGAGGAAGGGGGTTGTGTGTTCTTTGTGGTAGTGCTCTCCCTTGGGATTTGTCCCAAATTTACCCCTACACCCCACGTCCCAGCTTCACCAGGGGTTATGAGAGAAGGAGAGAGTGAGAGACATTCCGGGTATAAAAAGCCCTGGTGAATGAAGGCTACAGGGGGATCAGACTCTGATCCTGATGAGAAGGAGGCCGCGGATCAGGAGCTGCTCAGAGGCTGCCAGCAACACATTGCCAGGTTTTTACTTCATTAGCGTCATGGAAACCCAACATTCCAGCCTCTTGTTAGGGTGCAAGGACGGGAGTTGCGGGAATGAGGGGTGGAGGGGGATCCATAATGAAAACATTGTCGGATCATTCACCATCGAGATGACACCTCAATACCAAAACATTCAGTCGCCCCTAGTGTAGAGGACAGCTGTCTAGTGCCATGCTCACAAACATTTCATGTCACAAACAAAATAGACACACATTAAAATACAGACTCCTGTTTGATTTTGTCTCAGAGGCCTCAAACAGGAGGAATTTCATTGTCAATTTCAGAATGGATTATAGAACTTTCCCTAATGCAGGCTATACATGGATGTAACAGTGGTGTCTATTTGGTTTCAGGTCCAGTGAAGTAATTATAGTGAAATTAAAGTGTTCCTTGCTGTGCTTGTGACTCCCTGGAACTCCTTTAAGGACCCCTGGGGTGAGAGACACTGGTTTGGCAAGGTAGTCATTAAACTAGGCTGTTCACATTCTGAATGTCATGTGGTGAATAAAGTCTCTGATAATGCACACTGGCCAACATTGCATGGAACAACATATCAAAAACATTATTTTCTTATCCACAGTCATTACCATTATATTACTGATGCTTTTTCTTGGCTGTTCACAAAAGTGAAATATCACTTAACATCAACTGCATGATTCCTTTATAGCACAAAACGTCCACTAGGGCCTGATACAATATGACTTGGCAACATTCCTTTCGCTGTGACCCTAGCTATGCTCAGTCATGCATTGCAAATCATGGGAGCAATGTATTATTTATGCTTCAAAACATTTGAGAGAACGGAGGGGAGCTTATTGCCACAAAGCAAGTGTGAAATCACTAAACATGTCACAACTGGGTTGCAGAGGTCCGATCAAATGGAAGGAGCTCATGGCAAAGGGCGCTAAATAGGGTGTTGGACAGGCTACCCATGACTAATGTCAATCAAAACCTCTCAGTGTGTCCCACTGAGTCAGGCCACAGCTGGACATTCCAGTAACTCACCCCCTGAATAACCAACTAGAACTCTGGTGTGGCACTTGTTTAAAAGAAAATGTGCACTCATCAAATGGCTGTGGAGAGACTACTTTCAAGGGGCTTCTTTGAGAACCCTCCTCTTCAACAAAGAACGGGAAACCAAATGTGGGCTTGATAATCAATCACTGCATGACTCAATAACCTTTATTTTGTTCAAATGGATTCTTCTTTAATTGTTTTGGGTGAAATGCCACATTCCTTGACACATTCCCCACTCAACAGTATCCCATCCTCTATAGGGCATGCCAAAAAGCTAAAAATGACCAAAATCATTCCAATCTAAAAACTGAACCATTTGTTCAACCATAAGGGTGGGGGTCATGCAAAATGGATCCACTTAACCTTTAACACTTGGATAAGGTCACTCCAATGGGTGGCCCATATATCCCCTATATACCCCCCTCCCTTACATGCTTCCTGTGGCCAGTGGCCGTGGTCCCTGCCTGTCGATAGACCACCGGCAGTCCACTCCCAGGATTAGCAGATTACATGCACGTGCTAAAAGGCAGTTGGCCTTTGCCTTCCCAGACTTCTGTGCTCATACCATGGCAATCCATGTTGCTCCACCTTTCAAGCTCTCTTTCCCATGACTACATACACAAAGAGCCAGCATTTAAAAAGAGCCCCAGGATAGACATACAGCACCTTCTGCCTAGTTAGGGGGCTCTTGTGTTCCCACTCTATGAGGCGCTACCTTGGTCGGCCCCCTTAGTTGTTAGCAAAAAGAAACCCAATGCTGATTTTAAAAACTGTATGCTCAGGGAAGCCTGTAGATTTTAAATCACTGATATTTTCATTGATTGAGATTTGGAGGAATATGGAATATGAGGTATTAAACGTAATACCAGAAATCCCAAACGCCGTTAACGCCGTTAAGATGTTCACAATCACCATCAATGCCAAAGGTGAATAATGTTCCAAACCTGTTTCTAGTCAACAGCCATGTTTATCCTTGGATATTTCTCTGCTTAGTCCTTAGCATATCAATGAGATGCCTAGTGTGGAGTCAAGAATTTGCTTTTTTCCCCTCTTTCATTTCTCTTTAGAGCTGTCTGTCACAGTGAGGAAAGACAGGCAACCTTTCTCTCTTGATATGCCCCCACATTACCGCCATCACCACCTCCCCCGCCTACTGTTGATGCAAAGCTCTGAAGGCTGGCATTCCAACTATTTTCTTTAAGAAAAAACGCAAATCCCCCCACGGTGCAACCTCTAGCTGGCAGCCAAAACAGTGAGGCATTGGCCTGGACAGACTACAGCGGCTTGCCACGGTGTTTATCGTGGGCAAATGAACATTTGCAGGCCGGGGAGCTGCGAGCTCTACTTCACAAGAGCTAAGCCCGATTGACCAGACGGGCCCCTTTAGCACACCAGTCAAGAGGCAGAATGGGAGCGCATACATACTGTTGAGGACAATAGGGCAAAAGTCAGCCTTAAACAGCTGACTTTTACTGATTTCAATTTTTGTCCAAAGTCAAAATGAATGAAATTTACTTAAAAATGATTTTTGAGGACATTACTATTTTTTATTTTTATTGCAAGAGGCTCTTATTATAAGAACGTTATTATTTTCAAATCTAATGAATGTGTCATCAGTAACTATAATTGGATGGTACAGGCCAAGACATCCAAGGTTTAAAGTAAAAAAAACAGGGGCCCTGGGTGTGTTCTAGTTTTGTTCATTGACTTGGCCATTAGCAATTTGAGCAGACACTGGCATTGCACAGGTTTGAAGCTCTCCAAGCCCTACTGCCTGGAGGGGATGTAGATTTGCTCATGTGTCAGTCTTGCTATTGAGGGTAAAGAACATCTTAATGCCAAAGAGCCCCCTGCACAAGTTAAAGAGGCCCCGTTTCCATTCATCACTAGTTATGAAATATGCAGATTTGCAGGATTCTGGATTCTGTCACAATGGTTAGAGGGACAGGCTATATATTTGCTCTGGGCCATTGTCATTTAGCAGAGCACATTCAGAAGAGAGCTGATACTTTTGAAAGTGAGCACTATGCTTTGGTGGTTTTGCTCGGTGCTTATAAGCTCTTCCCTCCTCCCTTGCCCTTTCTACACCCAACAGGACCCAATTTGAGCCCTGCCAGAGGGTGGAAGCTGTTTAGTCTTGCCCACGCTTCACGCTCAGTCTGTTTACCTCCATATCAAACAGGGTCCCTTCTTCCTTTCAGTGAGAACAGTGACCAAGTCCCTCAACTTACTCAATCTGGTGGACAAAGACGGTAAATGGTTATCCCACCGGACTCCCTCCCATCAGCTCCAGTGGTCTTTAACAAGTTATGAGCTATTCACAGCATGGGGCTGCCTGGGTCACATGCAACCATGCCCAAAGGTTAGAGCTCCGGCAGGAAACCATGGCCAATTTACCAAATTAGAGCTGGGCAATAAAACAATAAAAAAAATTGCAAAATATTTTCTATATATATTCTCTATTCCATATTCACATGCCCAGGTAGGGAAGCTCCAAATCTGTAAATAAAAAGACAGTGTCAAACTCTCGTGTCCAGTTATTTTTACAATTGTCAAGATTCTGAAAAAACATAATCATTTCACCACTTCCCCATTGAACAAAACAAAGAAAACAATGGATAGTGAAAATCAGAATGGACCTCAGGCCATACTTCAAGGTAAACCGCATATTTGGCCATCCATTACCTAATAGCAGCATGCACTCACATCCTACTATATGATAGCATTAAGGTAAAGTCAAAACAACGGTTGAGGTGAGACAGCTATAGAATTACATTGCAAGTCTGATGGCAAAATTTAGCCGTGCTATCGTGTTACATCTAGTGCATTTTTACTTCCAAGCTTCAGTGAACTTAAAAAAATGCTGATTGATATTTCACATTTAAAGTTTAGGGTCAGAAATTTCCAACCCAAATTCATTCATTATTCATAGCAATATGTAACAAAAACTTGGTGCTAGGGATAGTGATGAAAACATAGCCCTCTGTGGCAGCTTCTTGCCAGCCTTCAACACAGTCCAATCAGGCACTAACACTATTATCAAATTTTAGTGCTCAGAGGATAATGAATAATCAAATATGTTGTTTTTTCACTATCCACTGTTTTCTTTTTTTCTTTATTCTTCAGAGGGGAAGCCATGAAATGATAATGTTTTGTCATAATCTTAATGTTTGAAAAATGTGCAACCTGGAACAAAGTAGCATGACATTATGCTTTTGTTTACAGAATTTGAACTTCTCACTTTGAGCGTGATGACTATGATGGCCACTGTGTGCATATAGAGAATATTGTGGAATACAATTCCAAGTAAACAACAACCTCAAATGATGCTGAGACAATATGAATGGGAATTAGCAAAAAATAAAGGCATAAAACCTGTTTGCCATACTAAAGCAACATCTCAAAGGTTATTACTCAAAGACTGGTGGGTTATCTAAAACTTAAACTTGTCGAGAAGATAAATTTGCCATCTTGGTTTCAAAGCCTTAATCCCATAAGCAATTGGTTGTGTTCTGACCATGCAACCAAAACGGTGTTTGGTAAAAAACGGTTATTGCTGATATGGGTGAGGAAACACTATGCTGTTTACTGCCAACAGACATTTTCTGTATAAGTTACCTTTCTCTGCTCACATTTTAAGCCTGTGACCGACAGTCTGACAGGTAAAGAAACGTTTGGATAACGGGATGCCTTATCCGAACATTTCAGCAGTAGCTGGCCTGACAAAGTTGTCAAGGCCAGCTACTACTCCTGCTCTTCAGATCTGAGAAGAAACAAGAAGAGATACAGTGTCATCAAAAACCTCCATGGGACCTCTATGTCTGACAGGACATTGTGATGTTTGCAATTTACAGTGCTTTTCCCCCTTCCTGAAAACAAACAGAGATGGAACAAACACTGTGTTTTACTAGGCTACTCCCCATCAGGGCCTGCAATCCCTTCACACTACACAAGCTCATCTTGTGCAGTGTGTTAAGAGTGTGTGGCAGGCACCACCCCCCTCAGGAACAATGTTACCCCTGCCACAACAGTGCGCATAACCATAAATCTTTTCATGAGCAAGGCAGGTAGGATGTGAGAGAGGGAGAGAGCCAGAGAGGGGGAGAGAGAGAGAGAGAGAGAGAGAGAGAGAGAGGCAGAAAGAGAGGGAGAGAGAGATCCCTTGGGCTCCAACGTGGAAAACAACCTACAAATCTTAAAGTGCTGTTGGGCCATTAAACTTGACAAATCAGCATGGCAAGGGCACCTGCATCCAGTATGCCCTCACAGGGGTTGCATTTCTGAATACACTTTGACTCTCTGTTTACCATTATTTCATGCTTTGTTTCCCTGAGCAGAGGGTATAAAAGCCATGCAGCATATGTCATCTCAGCAAGCAGTTAAATCCTCAAAGTTAATCCACAAAACAGATCTTACCATTGCTTCAGCTAATGGTAATGTTGGGTTCATTTCCAAAGAAATGAACCCAATGCAAGAAATCCTGACAAGCAGCTTAGTTAGCAAGATAAACGTATGGTTAAACTGAGATATGTGGAAAATTCAAATTTATGGTCCAGAATCTTAAACTATGAATGTAACTGGATCTTCACATGTACATGGTCAAGGCTGCATGTTCTTTGCTAGGACTAATTTACAGTGGTTTTAAATATGGATACAGTGGAGGCGACCATAAAAGGAGCTTTATGGAAGCAAGAGGCAGCTTGAGATGCTTTACAGTGGACCCTAGACCCACAGGGAGAGACCATCTAAACAGAGCACGGCTTCAGCCAAAGTCTGGAATGGTCAGTGAAAAGCCCAAGTTGGGCTAATTTTAGGCTGGTATTTAACAGGGGGTGCTTTAGATCACAAATCACTAAAATAGCATTTAGGTTTTCCCAGACTACAGTCACGTTCCCACATAGCTTTGGTATCATGGTGGAATACTTCGGCTCCACCCCTTACTTTCTCTCATGTTAACAGACTTCAACTAAAAGCACATGTAAACAAGCCAAAACAAATCAATCAATCGATTATATAATCCATTGCAACTCCTGTGCCATCTTCACACTAGCAATCACATGGGACAAAAAAAACAAAAACAAAAACAATAACAGTGCATCTCAAACATTTTGACTAGTTGACTGTAACTGTCACTCTGTGAGCACTTGGGTGCTTTACAGTGTATCATTACACAAGACTTGTGAGGCATTTTAGCAGCTCCCTGTTAATCATTAAATCGTAAACCACATATTCAGTGAGAGAAAAACAATGCAACCAAACCCGCACTGATAGAGAGAGATGAGGTCATTTGTAATAAATGAGTCAATGTTCTAAAAAGAAAATTGGGTTTTGGGGCTTTTTGTCAAGCTCAGGAAGAAAACTGAAGACATTGCTTTGGTATCTATTATTTTCAACATTTTACAGTCAAAATTTTTATCTGATCAATTGAAAAGAATCAACGGCACATTAATCAACAGTGAAAATAAATGTTAGTTGCAACCCTACAGGTATTATACTACATCTGAGAGGTGGAGCAGTGTCACTGGCAGGTTGGTTTGCTGGTTACAGAGACCATCCAGTGACCAAAGTATCACAGGATCAGCAGCCAGTGAGGCTATCACCACAGCCATATGCAGCGGAGCAAAAAACTTAACCTTCATTCATGCAGGTTAAGTTCCCTGAATAAGTCATCTAAATGCACGAATGTGATGTAAATGCTGACAGCTACCACTTTAATATCACAAATTAAATGCAAAAAGACTAGAATAAGTTAAAAAAATATATATTCTAAAGTAAGTCTTGTTTTGTAGTGGTAAAGTGAAACTTAAATGTCAACAGGTACATACAATAAAGGTACATATAACACTCTCACAAGAGCTGCCAGAGAAGTGCAAAGTATCAATGTCCTGATGCAGAGTTGATAAACAAAAAGCAGCCTATACCAGATCTACTGCTGAGGAAAGAGAATACTTTTTTTTTTTAAATCATGGCTCAACAAGATCCTCTGCATCCATACTGCTTTGACCTAGGATACAGGTTCATGTAGAATACTCAAGATATTGAAAAATGATAGTTTAATACGTACTTGAAGTGTCCCTTTCAACAGTAAAAAACCCTTCCTGTAACAACCTGCTTTCTTCAATGTCACTAAGTGAATCACTCTCTGGTGTTGTTGTCATTCTTATACGGCTGATGCATTAAACAAGCCATCATTCTGCTTGGCAGAGCTGAGCAGCACATATAATCATCAATGTCACACCTGTCCCAGAACAACAATACACTCTCTCTAAAAATAGATCATGAGATCCACAACAATCTTCTACAGACCTCTAGAAAAAAAATGTAACTTGAAAACTGTGTGAAGATAGTTGTTCACTAAATGAAGACACACAAGGAACAAATCTCAAAAAACAGACGTGTTTGTTATGTTAATCTGATGGCGCGCAAGAGATGCCTTAGGGGCCCCATTCTTACCGTCAACCACAAAGGGCAAAGAGGTGACCTCCACAACTCATCAGGTCAACAAACGTCCTCAGCGACCCCAACGAACCTCGCAATTATAATCCCCTCCAATTACTGACATGTCGTTCAAAATGCCTTTAAAAAGGAATTTAAATATCAAACACACTGTGGAGATATCGTGCGGGGATCTGGCAGGCCCCTAACGTTCAACTGAACATGGGACACCCGTTTAAAAAAAAAAGTCTTCTCATGCATTGGTAAGAAAATTTCGTCATGCGTCACTAGCTCTGACCAAACTACATGATAATTGCCATTTAAGGTCTCTCTGCACTGAAAGAAAAAAAAACAGTTTCTTTTTAAAATAAAGCATTCTTAATGGGATTGGCTGAGGAATGTCTCCAGGGACCAATCCCAGAGGCCACAGCTATTCTTAACATGGGAAAGAATAATTTCAGCAAAAGCTGCCAGTTCAGACCAGCATGCTAGTCTGGGGATGCCTCCTCCTGCCACAATGGGTGTCTGACTCACATCGTTGACTGTGAATATAGGCGCTGTTGCAAGGGGTACAAGGCTCTGAACTGAATATTGCTTTTGACTATTGGCTCTGCATGGTAAATAAGAGGGCTCCACTGTGTTTCAGTGAGCGGCCAGGGTAATGAGAGGCTCTGACTATTGTGAAGCGCTGCAGAGACAATATGGCCATAAATTAGAAGGGGATTTAAATCACATCCAATCACAGTGCAAGCCACTGATTCCCAACAGTACACTATCATGCTCTGCTACACCCCCCACCCCCCAAATAACCCTCAACACTGATACTTTGAAGATGTTTACTGATCACAAGCATAAACCATACACACAGTGACAAACATCATAAAAGTTCTTTTCCTCAATTTCTAGGTCTGAAGCGTGACCTACAACCCATGCCAGTGGTCTTTCCTTTCCTGTGTTTATCCTGATCTAATTTGAATGAACCACGTAATAACACAAGAAACTTTCAGCCTGCTTGTACAGGGTGTCACGTTTGAACTTTTCCAACCCATCTGAAACACAACACATCAATATTTCAATGTAGCCTGCCGTCTGGTACCTCATCAGCATTAACAAATAATCACGGATTTGTCAAACACTGCCTGACACTTTAGTTTAAAGGCAGAGAGTCCAACCTCCCACTTTCCTCAAGAGTGAACTGCCCTGTTTTCAGTTCTCTGCAAGGCAATTAGTCTGTTTCCCCAAATCTGTCCTTTCCTGTGTTTAGACAAAATAAGCTCTCTTACCGGAATACTCCACTTTGCAGTCACATGTCAAACTTTCATTTGCATAATTGAGCTTGCGTTCAGTGGACCTGTAAAATCTGCGCCATTACATTAGTGGCACAGTGTTAAGTTAACAAGTCACTGAGTTATGTCTGCATTAGTTGGCTTTTAAATGCATTAAGACTTAATGTTTCAGTGCTAATACACAGCGCTATATGGTTGTAATTTTGCACAATGTAAACCTGTTTGTTACTGACAGTGCAATAAATCACCAAACAAGCAGTGATGACAACATTTCTGGTATGACAGCTATGCAACTTTGTTACACAGTAAGAGCCTATCTACTTTGTAACTGGCTGCTTCACAACACAAACCTGTTATATTTATTTTGGATTACGCTCAGCCAAGGTCATGTATTAACAAAACCAGGCTTGCGGTTTAAAAAAAATAAAAATAAAAATACAAGCAATTCAATAAAAAAAAAAACCTTAAGAAGACTAGAAGGATATTTCAAATTTAAATTGAGGCTTCTTCCACTCCATAAACCAGCAGACCTTTATGTCTCACATGTTGATTTACTGCTTTGATCCGTGGGACGCTGACAGACCGCTGAAAAGTCTCTCAAGCTTAAAAAGCTGCAGGTCACAAGTCCAGCTCTCTTAAACGCCAGCCAGGTCAAGCACCCGCAATGACCTCTCCAGACAAAAAAGCCTTGGATTCCTTTTTTCCAGGCCTTGGATGTCATGGCACAGTGCTAATGGTGGGGGAAAAAAGAGAGCCACCATCACCTCACTGCCCACCCCTAAGGCCTACACCCCCTGTTCCCAGATCATTTGCGCCCAGGGTAGGGACTAGCAAATCTGGGTGCAAGCCAAAAGTCAACAGCGACTTTTCCAAGGCAGGAATGTAATAACCACCCGCACAAACACAGGCACTAAATCTCACCCCACTCTCCAGCCCTCAGCTCTATTTAAAAGTATTTCCCTGCGGTTTGGAAACAGTTCATTTGATCACTGATGAGTATGAAGGGAAGCCCATTAATTACTAGCACAGAGGATATTATTCTCTCTAAAACCTTGGATAACAATAGCTCCCTCTTGAATGCTCCAGGTGTTTAGTATTGGTGCAACACCTGAAGGAAACATGCTTTACCTAAACAGACAAATAATTACATTAGGCAAGAATGGCTTTTACTGCTCTCACTTGACCCAATTCATCTACAAAGTGAATGGGGGTATTGCGTACGAGCAACATAAAGAGATAGGCTGGTTTATGTTTCAGAGTCAAGATTAAGAATTTGGGGGAGCTGGTTGCTGCTGGTTCCTGTTTTTTTTTTTTGTTTTTTGTTTTTTTTTTTTTTAATTAACCAATTTGAATTTGTTGATATGTGTCTGAATGTTTTCTGCAAAGCACAGCATCTCACCTTATATAAATAGATAACTCTGTTTTTATAGCTTCAAGTGACTGCTAAACGGAGTGAACAGTTAGTATTTTCTGCTTCACAGATGGGGGGGCAGCGATAAGGATGGGTGACTGACCGTGCAGCCAAGGCCAGAGTGGGACAAAACAGGCAGGTAGATGGTTGTTTTGGGGGGGGCTGTGTACACTGTGGTGAAAGTAACAGTGTGTGCACAAGAGTTGACTGGCAGCTACATTCCGTTTTAAATCCCTTTGGCCGTGTTCATACTCGTCTGCTGTTTTCAGCTGCCAGTGCTTTGATTTTACATTAAAGTCAAAAGGAGAGCAACACTAATGCTTACTGACTGTAGCAGCTACTGTAGTCCTAATGCAATCGAAAAGCACATGATCATAACAACAAACTAAATTTCCATGACTGTATGTCTGTGGTGTAATGAGTGAAACAATGTTTACAACTAATGGGTGGAATCGCAAAACAAATAGAGTATGTATCATAGCAACCGCCACATCTCTTGACCGACTGGTTGGTTTCCTAGAATGATATGAGAACTGATTCCCAGGAATTTCTCAATTGCTCTCCCTTCTCAGGCTCTGACTTGACTTGTCAAGATTACAGTCATTATTAAATTTCCACAACTTTTCCAGAGATATTTCATCATTTTCCCAAATGTTTACAGGCCTTGAAAACACACTTTATGACTTGTTTTTTCACGTTTCCCAGATATGATGACTGTAAAAACCCTGCAATTTATTTTCCATCAGCACAAAATGTGGATGAAACCGTGTTTTTACCACAAACAAAGTACAATAGTGTGAATGTAGCCTAAATTCCCTTCATGGTAGTGTTTGTTCTTTCTTCACTTACCTTTGGAGTTGAAAACTTCTTTGAGGTGTAAAAGAACGTCAGCAAACTTGCGAACGTCGTTCACCAGCTGCATGATGTAGTCAGGGTCTGAGCTGGGGACATCTGTGCTGTCCGAGCCAGAGCTGACCGAGCTCATGGAGCTGCTCTTGGTGGCCCTGCCCAGCACCCAGGGGCCCACGCCGGCATGGCCCACCAAGCCTACGCTGGAATTGGGCAGTCGGGGGATACCCAAGGAGAGCTTGGTTCCTCCACCACCACCACCACCACCACCTCCTCCTCCTCCTCCTCCTCCTCCACTACTACTCTGCCGCAGCATGGCAGCCAGCATGTCCTGTTGTAGTGGTACTTAAGACCTGGGGCCTGAGGATCCCGTAGTTCAGCTTTGCTCTTAAACCCAATACTGCACCAGAACAGGGATGGATGATCCTGCCAAAAGGGAATGAGGGAGGACAATTTTAATCCTGACATGAAGCAACTGCAATGACATATGGTTATTGATTGTTGCAAAGCTTGAGCGGATCATCCAGTCAACAGTTGTCAGCAGTGTTGGTTTTCAGCAGGACACACCATTCACAATAACAAGATAACCAGTCCCACTTCAGTTTTACAACCTTACACATCTCTATGTAGTCAGAACATGATTAAAATTTGGTCATTGCTGCCATTTGTTGACAACACAGCATGCAGGGCTTAAATAGTTCACTTGTTACTGCTGTCAGTAAATCTGTACAACATTCAAAATGTATCTAAATCAGAAGAAAATGTGTTGAAGCAAGTTACTTGTTCAGGAGCACTGCTGCATTGTTGCATTGTTGCACATGCAACGCTGCTGCCAGACATTGTGTGAGACAATCTCAAACATCACATCACACTGCAGTGCTGGAGCTCAGTGTCCTAACTCCCTGTGCTCCAATACAATAAAAGGCAGACACAGATAGTGCTGAGGAAGCTTTAATTGCAACAGACTGATAAGTTGTCTATTTACATGTTCCAACACAAAAGCCTAAAAGTTACCCAACACCTAACAGGGGAGAGAGGGTTGCCATATTGAGCAATCCAGGTAGTCTAACTCTTCTTTAAACTTAGGAACTTTAAACTTTGCTTGTTGTCACAGTTTATAAAAAGTCCTCCCTGTCTCGATGTTATGGCAATACTAATGGCTAAACTTAACCAAAGGCCAACGGAGTGGGAAGTGTTAACCTGAATAGTGATTGACAAAATCAATGTGGACAAATTTTTAACACTGCAAAGAAGGCGTGAGAATTGCATATGGTAAATGTGAATACAAGATAAGAATATGAACAGAAAATGATGCGGTGAAAAAATACCGCTACTCATAAGGACAGGGTACTTCCTAGGTAATAACTGAACGTCAAACCAAACTCCGTTTAAGAAATCCAGTAGTCATGATTTATTGCTTACTGACGAATAACATTTGTTGTAATGTACAAGCTGAAGACGTTTCACAAATTGTTAGAGGTTTCTGCTACATCCGGCATACAGGTAGCGAACCAAGAAGCGCTTCATTGAGTAAAACTTTAAGATAGTTCACACCGGTCAACACCAGGCTCATGGTTGACTGTTGTGTTTTGATAGAGAGGTAAGTACTGCTTTTTGTGTTGGATGTAAGTTATGCCGAATTGACGAGGGCCGCTAACGATTCAAAAAGCTTCAAGCCCGTTTTGTTATGCGCCTGTGTCGATAAAGAAGTCAGCCTAACTTTACCAGACTGGTATGGAGTACCACTTTCTCTGTCAAAGAAAAAAACCGGAGCCATCAGGATATAGTGTCGAGACCAGCTCAAGATGGACAAATAGGTATTAAAATGTCTTTGTAAGCAAAAGGCTAGACAGAGGTTGTGAATTAACACGCAAACTACTCACCTGCGGTTGAATCTTGAAACATTGCAGCTGAACAAATTCCTTATGCGGTAGACTTAATCCAGTTTTAAACGGGTAACAGTGTGTTATCCCTTATCTTGATCAACCCTATCGCAAAACCTCTCGCCGGCTGTCCGGGACTTTGTCGGGCCAATGCGGTTTTACTAAGCCACCGTGTGTTGAATCGCCTCCTCTTTCCATGTGATGTTGACCATAACTTGTGATTGGCGCATGTGTAGTGGAGATCCGCGCGTGCAGCCCTCCCCTAACAACAGGTGTGTTTTAACCCTCCAAGTGGATCCAACCGCAGCCGCAGCACGAGCCCGGAGGAAGATGAACGACCAAATATGGCTCGTGGGCCGGTGTTGTTAGTTGCCGCCGCAGATAAAGAAAAGGTGGTACACGGAGCTAAAGTGAGACTGCCAAACCTCCACACACTATGGTTAACTAACAGCTTACAGTTTTATATAAGATTTATATGCATTTTAATAATAAAGTTAGGCTTTCTAACCGGTTACCCCACATTAAAACAATAGCAAACAACCTATCAAGTCTCTGCGTCAGGTAAACATGAACTATATATTATTTTTGAATTCAAGAAGCTGTATTGAGGTTGCATACTTTGAGAACTGAAGGAATATAAAGTTGAAATATTTCATTTTAAGGAATTGAACTCCATTTGGAGTGGGCAACAGTCTTATGTGGTTTATTTATTTCAGTTAGCATAGCCTACTTATATTTTAGCTTGAGCAATAGAACAATTCCCAAAGCTTTATTAGTACAGGAAGGATTTTGTGTAAGTATACAATTGAATTGCAAAGCAGGTAGGCTGTGATCATACATTTTAAATGTATGATATTTCATAAAACATTTATTGTTATACTGTAAACATTGTCCTGGAAATTCTTTAACAAAAGAAAGAACAGTCAAAGCAGTCTTTCTTTATGCTTTACAAATTTTGCATTATGGAAAAGGAAACACACCGTCAGCGTGTAGTCTCTTTTCTTTATACCTTCTGCTTACATTTTATTTTGGTTTAGCCATATTCTGAATGGTTAAAGCTGTTGTTGAACTTAAAGTTATTGGTGTTACTTCATAACACACCATGTGGCAAATATAACTGGCTGAGAATTCCCCAACATTATTAGCATTCATTCCCAAGGACAGGTCATTTTGGTTCTCTGCACTGGCAGCAGTGACAGACCTTGATGGGCTTCAGAAACTCATAGACAAACTATAGAAAAAATATGGATATCGAATGAGCATGCAGTAAAATGGAATATGTATGAATATGGAATAAAAGTGGTCGCATGATTTTAGTGATCAACACAAGCAAACTATGATTGACAGGCATGGCATTTCTTATATGCAGTGTTATTTATATTTCTTCTTTTTAGATGACGCTGAAGTTGGCGTCCTATTCAGTTTCCGATTGGAATTTTACGGTCCACCTTAAAAGTGTCATAACGCCTGTAGATGGCGTTGTCTAGCCATTTTCAAGAAAAGTCATGAACTGGAAAACAAGGTACGGGGAAATATTGAGAATGAATCATAAAATGGAATGGTCTTTTATTGATTTACAATCCTAGATTTTATTGCCCTTCCTACTATTTGCTGTGGTCCTACCTGCTCAGTATTAAAAAGTCTTAACAAACCAACAGGTTACTCTAATATGACAGGGGACATCACAGTGGATTGTAATCCTGAGTTTTATTCATTTTAACTGTATTTTTTTCTTATTGACCTCAAAACTTTTATTCTGTTTGTGAAAAGAGGAGAGTTCATATCTTTTTCACATCTAGACCACATTAGACCAGGTCCAGATCAAAAACCATGATTCTGAGACCTGTCAAATCTGGATGAAGTCATTCCAGAGAGGCAACATATTCTTTGAAATACAGTTTCAGATTTGTGAAACCTTTATTGTACTTGTGGAAATGCAAAAAAGGGAGATTTCACTGTTTTGTTTTGTTTTGTTTTGTTTTGTTTTGTTTTTCATCCAGATTACATTAGGCCATGTCCTGATTATAAATTACTATATTTAGATTTGTCAAATCTGGACAAAATTATCCCAGAGAAACTAAAGACCTTGGTTGTGTGGTCAGTAGCTATTACCACTGTGGCTTTTGCCCCTGAATTACCGTGAGAAAGAAGCTGCTCCTTAATCACCTCCCAGCTATTGTAGTGATGATGGCTCCGGTGACAGTGGCTCCAGCTTCAGCTTCCAACAGCTCCAGCAACATGCCATCATATTGCCACAACCCCCAAAATATTGATGTCAAACCTAAACAAAAGAGACATGTTGCTTTTGTCACTTACAACTCCAAAAGAAGAACCTCAAAATGCACATGCAAAAGCACCACATCAAAAACATCAGATATTACAGCAAAAAAAAAAAATAAAAAATCTAGGATCAGTGAATATTTTATGCCTCCATGCTGGCAATAGCCAAGACCATTTTTGGGTTGTCCATATTACTGTCCCATTCTCATGAAAGTGATATTGAGGGAATTCCTTCATATTTGGCACAAATGTCCACATGGACTCGAAGATGATGTGATTAGATTCTGGCTGTTGAAGGTCAAGGTCACTGTGACCAGTGACCACTCAAAGCATGTTTTTGGCCATAACTCATTCATGTAAGCTAATTATGACAAAATATCCTACAGGACACAAATGTCTGATAGGATAAAATTATGATGTGATGACATTCTATATCTAAAAGTCAAAGGTCATTGTGACATCTTTTGCAAAAACACTTCGTTTGTTTCTCAGTCTGGACAGACATGAATGTAAGCTGCAGTTTAACTGTTTGGCAGAGGTTTGCAACCGTAATGTGGTATTTCTAGTATTCTAGGGTTATTGTATGTCAAATGATATGCCAAAGAATGTAAAATGTATGTCAAATATATTCACTCTGTTTGTATTTCATACCATGCAATATGTGCAGTTATAATGTTTATCTTTTGCAAGCTGAAATCTGTAAAAATGTTCTTTGCTATATGGTTTTTGTTGGAATAAAAAATGTAGCTGACTCAGTTGGCCAGGAGCTTTACTATTAAAATAGTTAAATAATCCCCAGTGTTTATTTTTTTGTTTTATTGTGACACTTAAGAAGCATATTCTTAGATACAAATGTACTTGGATGGATAGATTGGTAGATTAAAGGGTTTTATGAATTTAATTTTTTCACCATTAACCAGGGATGGTCTTACATACATACATACACACACACACACACACACACGCACACACGCACACACGCACACGCGCACACGCGCACACACACACATATATATATATATATATATATACATATATATATATATATATATATATATATATATATATATATATATACACCGGTATATATATATTAAATTGACTCATTCAGTCAGTTACATCCATGTCAATTTAATATATATACACTATATTACCAAAAGTATTCGCTCACCTGCCTTTACTCATACTACGAACTGAAGTGCCATCCCATTCCTAACCCATAGAGTTCAATATGATGTCGGTCCACCTTTTGCAGCTATTACAGCTTCAACTCTTCTGGGAAGACTGTCCACAAGGTTGAGGAGAGTGTTTATAGGAATTTTTGACCATTCTTCCAAAAGCGCATTGGTGAGGTCACACACTGATGTTGGTCGAGAAGGCCTGGCTCTCAGTCTCCGCTCTAATTCATCCCAAAGGTGTTCTATCGGGTTCAGGTCAGGACTCTGTGCAGGCCAGTCAAGTTCATCCACACCAGACTCTGTCATCCATGTCTTTATGGACCTTGCTTTGTGCACTGGTGCACAGTCATGTTGGAAGAGGAAGGGGCCCGCTCCAAACTGTTCCCACAAGGTTGGGAGCATGGAATTGTCCAAAATGTTTTGGTATCCTGAAGCATTCAAAGTTCCTTTCACTGCAACTAAGGGGCCAAGCCCAGCTCCTGAAAAACAACCCCACACCATAATTCCTCCTCCACCAAATTTCACAGTCGGCACAATGCAGTCTGAGATGTACCGTTCTCCTGGCAACCTCCAAACCCAGACTCGTCCATCAGATTGCCAGATGGAAAAGAGTGATTCATCACTCCAGAGAACGCGTCTCCACTGCTCTAGAGGCCAGTGGCGGCGTGCTTTACACCATTGCATCCGACGCTTTGCATTGCACTTGGTGATGTGTGGCTTGGCTGCAGCTGCTCGGCCATGGAAACCCATTCCATGAAGCTCTCTGCGTACTGTACTTGGGCTAATCTGAAGGTCACATGAAGTTTGTAGCTCTGTAGCAATTGACTGTGCAGAAAGTCGGCGACCTCTTTGCACTATGCGCTTCAGCATCCGCTGACCCCTCTCCGTCACTTTACGTGGCCTACCACTTCGTGGCTGAGTTGCTGTTGTTCCCAAACGCTTCCATTTTGTTATAATAGAGCTGACAGTTGACTGTGGAATATTTAGGAGCGAGGAAATTTCACGACTGGATTTGTTGCACAGGTGGCATCCTATGACAGTTCCACGCTGGAATTCACTGAGCTCCTGAGAGCGGCCCATTCTTTCACAAATGTCTTGTTTCACAGTCTGCATGCCTGAGTGCTTGATTTTATACACCTGTGGCCAGGCCAAGTGATTAGGACACCTGATTCTGATCATTTGAATGGGTGAGCGAATACTTTTGGTAATATAGTGTGTATATATATATATATATATATATATATATATATATATAAATAAAATATATATATATATATATATATATTAAATTGACTCATTCAGTCAAATAAATTTACCACTTTAATCTCAGAGAATATCTTGAGGTTTTTTTTCTGTCTAGTAAATCTATGACTTTAATTGGAAATTTTGAGTATTTTTACTCAGAATTTTTTTTTTGGAATAGTTTTGATATCTCACAAATATATATTTTTATATAGATAATCTAACTGCTTCAATTTCTGATTTGATTAATATAATAATTCTTACGGGTAAATATAATACTCATTGTTGTAAGTGGAAAAATAACAACCCCTCCTTTGGTTAATTAATAATTTTTTTTTTTTTTTTTTAAATCATCAAATCATAACGTCATGTAGACTTCAGATATTTTCTTTGGTGGCCAATTTGAAAGCATATACTATACATAGAATTGCGATTTTTGCTAATTAGTCAATAGATGCATTGATGTACAATATTTTTTATAATACACTGACACATTGTATGTGTGTGTATGTAGTTAAATCAGGGTACACTCACTGGCCACTTTATTAGGTCCACCTTGCTAGGACCAAGTTGTACCCTCTTTTGCCTTCAGAACTGCCTTCATTCTTGGTGGCAGAGATTCAACAAGGTACTGGGAACAATCCTCAGAGATTTTGGTAAATATTGACATGGCAGCATAACGCTGCTGCAGATTAGTTGGCTGCACATCCACAATGCCAATCTCCCGTTCCGCCACATCCCAAAGCTGCTCTATTGGACTGATATCTGGTGACTGTGGAGGCCATTTGAGTTCAGTGAACTCACCGTCATGTTCAAGAAGGCAGTTTGACATGATTTGAGCTTTGTGACATGGCATGATATCCTGCTGTAAGTAGCCATCAGAAGATGGGTACACTGTGCTCATAAAGAAATGAGCATGGTCTTCTGCTGCTGCATCCCATCTGCTTCATGGTTTCACGTGTTGTGCATTCAGAGATGCTCTTCTGCAGACCTCGGTTGGAACGAGTGGTTACTTGAGCTCCTGTTGCATTTCTATCAGCTAGAACCAGTCTGGCCATTCTCCTATGACTTCTGGCATCAACAAGGCATTTTGGCCCAGACAGTTCTGCTTACTGAATATTTACTCTCTTTCAGACCATTCTCTGTAAACTCTGTAGATGGTTGTGCATGAAAATCCCAGTAGATCAGCAGTTTCTGAAGTACTCAGACCAACAGCCATGCCATGTTCAAAGTTGCTTAAATCACCTTTCTTCCCATTCTCATGCTTGATTTTAACTTCAGCAGATCGTCTCGACCATGTCTACATGCCCAAATGCATTGAGTTTCTGCCATGTGATTGGCTGATTAGATATTTGCGTTAACATGGAGCTGAACAGGTACCTCATAAAATGGATGGTAAGTGTATATAATTTTAAAAAGTGAAGTTTGCTGTCGTGTCAGGATTAGTGTGAAGAGCTAGTGTTATGTTATCTGCCTTTTTGACATACTTTATCTATATATATATATCTATCTATCTTTAGGCTAATGTTACCTTGGTTAAAATACAGATAACCCTTCTTGACCAAATCAGTTTAAATTACAATCGCTATATTTTTCAAAATAATGACAACTGCATTTTTAAACCACATTGTGCTGTCCGTGTGTATATAGTCAACAGAAAGCAATGAACCATAAGCTTGATGACTAAATCATCAGTGGCTATGGCATTAATAATGTGTAATGACTTGACAGAACAACCACCTACATGAGAGAAGAAATAAATGGTTGGATCAAATCAGCAGGAGCAATCTTACTGTCACTAAACATTACAACAACAAAAAATATGAGGTTATCATAATCAAACTGCATTTGCACATAGACCACACCATTGGGAGGCTTAATACTTGGTTGATTAAAAATAATAAACAGGAAAAGGCTTGCAAAACCTTACTGCAGGGAGTCCTCAGGTTCCAAAAGGACATCAACAGAACATAATGGGAGCGCTCCTGCTTTTGTAGCCTGTCACACTTTTGACCGCCTGCCACAAGTCATACATATTGTAGTTACAAGTTGTAGTTACAAGTTACATATTGTAACTAACCATGATGTATTTTTATTTATCAGGCAAAAGATACAGAACTATCCGCTGCCGTACCACCAGACTACAGAGCAGCTTCTTCCCTCAGGCTGTGAGACTACTTAATGCATCATCTGCACTCCTCCATGTTTAATCATTTTATTTTCTATACAATCAATTAATCAATCAAGAGGGAACCACATTTTAATTTCACTATACAACCTGTTGTATAATGACCAATAAACTTCCTTGTATCCTTGTATCTTTATATACTTGTATCCTTATTTATTTTTTTGCTGAGCTTTTTCAAACCTAGTCTAGGCTGAGACTCAGAAAGTCCACATATCTGAGCAGTAGTGGAGAAGACGATCAGGAGGAGCCACCTGCTAAAACTCCACGCCTTTTCTCCAGCTACCAGAAGAAAAGCAACAAGGGGAATGTGGACTATTGCTCATCTGTCAAGGCTGAGCTTCTGCGCTACATCGAGGTGTCCTCTCACTTTGATAAAGACAATGTGGACTGCCTGGATTTCTGGAAAAGGCATGCAAAGGTCTTCCCAAGGCTCTATGTTGTTGCCATGAGAGTGCTTGCTGTTCCTGCCACCAGTGCACCAGTGGAGAGGGTATTTAGTCATGGGGGGAATTATCATGCGCCCTCACAGAGCCAGGCTTAGTGCAAAGATGCTGTCAAACTTGATCTTTTTGAAATGCAACCATTCTGTTGGATAAAATATTTCTAGGTTTAAGGCCACTGGGGGACACCTAGGAGCTTGTTATCTGAAATGTTTTGTGGCCCATACAACCCAGTGGACTAAGAAAAGAAGGTCAAATAGTATGATCTTATTGCAGACCTTATCTTTTTATTTTAAATTAAAATTTTTGTTAAATATTTTGTTTTTGGCAAATTATGTAAGTTTTGTTGCACCATGGTTGGGATCAGTTCAGTTTAGAATTTTTCTTCAAAATTTAAACACTAAAAAATATTTAACAGAAAATGTGCTATCCAGCCAATAAGTCAACTGAAAGACTGTGAAATATTACAGTTAATGTTGTTGCAAGGAAAAATACAAGTAATTTTTTACTAAAGAAAAGCTTTTATTGTGGTCTTTTTTCATATTGCATCAATGTTGCTATTTGATGAAGGAGAGATGATAATACAGTACAGCTTTGTATTCCTGAGATATAGCTATGCTGTGTTCAAAGCAGAACGACTGGCATGCAGCACTCATTAACCCCAC
Source organism: Myripristis murdjan (assembly GCF_902150065.1). NCBI lineage: Eukaryota > Metazoa > Chordata > Actinopteri > Holocentriformes > Holocentridae > Myripristis > Myripristis murdjan. The sequence continues at coordinate 23,354,703 of NC_043999.1, read as the reverse complement.
TGTGGATTTGAGACTTGACTTGGACTTGAGCTCAAAGACTTGAGACTTGACTTGGACACACACACACGTACACGCACACGCACGCACACACACACACACACACACACACACACACACACACACACACACACACACAAAGAAGATTGAGCTGCACTCCCTTCTCCGGCGGGGGTCCCACGGTGCAACTCCGTCATTCATCATCATCATCATCATCATCATCATCGGTGTGATTACCACTTGTCTCTGTCTGTCTCTCTTTCTCTTTGTGACATCACAGCGTCTCAAGCTATTGCGACGTCATCAACCAAACATCACATTTTCTGGCAATTTGTAAATGCAAACTGATTTGAATTATACGTTGTTGTCTCTTTGATGTCACAGGGTGTCACATCATGACATTAGCAGAGGTCATAAATACTCCTTCACTTGTGTAGAATTTTGTTCCACACTGAACCAACAAACCTGCGCGCTTGTTTGTGGGCACAGTGTCGCAGCTGAGCAGACGGGCTTCACTGTCCGTAGGTTCAGCCGATGGCCTCGCACCCTTACTGGCATCGCAGCTTGTTGGATCAGTGTGGGACCATACTCACGCTTTGTGCTTTCTCTTTCAGATGGAGGATTTCACCCGGAGAAGGGAGTACAGCGAAGGGAGTAGCCTACAGCTCAACCTTTTTTTTTTTTCTTTTTTTTTGTGTGTGTGTGTGTGTGTGTGTGTGTGTGTGTGTGTGTGTGTGTGTGTACACACACACACACACACACTAACGGGCATGTTCCACACTGAACCAACAAACCTGCACGCTTGTTTGTGGTGTCGGGGCTGAGCCGACCGGCTTCACTGTCTGGGCTCAGCTGACGGCCTCGCACCCTTACTGGCATCGCAGCTTGTTGGATCAGTGTGGGACCAAACTCACTCTTTATGCTTTCTCTTTCAGATGGAGGACTTGTGTGACCCCCGGAGAAGGATCCCTGGGACCGCCACCCATCGTGGGAGGCAGAGCCGGAGCCCGAGCTGCACCCGGAGAAGGGAGGGCAGCTCAATCTTCTTTGTGTGTGTGTGTGTGTGTGTGTGTGTGTGTGTGTGTGTGTGTGTGTGTGTGTGTGTGACTGAGGAGCACACACCCACCGTGCTATCTGAAGCGTAGCGCGGCAAGAACAAAGTTAAAACAGCAGCGCACTGACATAGATTGTGTAACAAAGCGAAGAGTTACCACTCCGCTCTATTTTCACTGGCTAACAGCAGCACACTGTCTTAGCTTGTCTATTCAGAGAAGCGGTATCACTTCGGCTTATTTTTCAATCTATGTTATCACATGCATACTACTGCTCATTCATTGGTAGCTGAATTGTTAGGTCTATTTCAGGGGTCACCAACCCAGTCCTCAAGGGCCCCCTGTCCTGCAGGTTTTGGTTTCAGCTCTGCTCTTTCACACCTGATCCATTTAAGGGCTTCATGCTGATTGGTTGAGGCAGATCTACCTGAACAGGGCGTGAAGGAAGATGCATGGGCCTTAATTGAGTCAGGTGTGCAAGAGCAGAGCTGAAACCAAAACCTGCAGGACAGAGTGCCCTTGAGGACCGAGTTGGTGACCCCTGGTCTATTTGATAAGCAATTTACATTTTTAAAATAATAATAATAAATTAACATATTGTTAAATTAAAAGCCAACATGATGCAGGTCAAAGACTAAAAAAGACTGTTGACTAAAACTAGACTAAAATACTTTGTAATTTAGTCAACTAAAACTAGACTAAAATACTTTGGATTTTCTTCGACTAAAACTAGACTAAAATGCCAAGACTTTTCATCGACTAAAATGTGACTAAACAAAAAAGAATTCAAGTTGACTAAATATGACTAAAACTATTAAGGGCATTTGACACAAGACTAAGACTAAAATTAAATTGAAAAATAGCCAACGAAATTAACACTGTTATAAGTTATCTGATTTTATTTATATTTTCCATTTCAATTCACTCACTTTAAATAAAAAGTAAATCTTAAGTGGAAGTCCCTCAGAATCATACCCCTTGTCCCCCATTGGGCTTATTAGCAGGTGGTCACCCTAAGAGCAGAATACACAATAGGTTGCTCATGGTTATCATGATGTATTGCTAATTTACTGTATATAGCCTAGTATGTTATATAGTAACATTCCCTTTATCTACTAATTTTGTTGGGAAAATCCACTAACATGCTTTCGTGCATATGTTTATTTGATAATATAAAATTGGATTCTTTAAACTAAAACGCTTTTTAAAGTTCACTACAGATGGTTAGCTCTGCTGTGGCTCTGTGGTTCTGCTAGCACTTCCTGCTAACTTCCAGGCTCCACGATGTGCCATTGCTGTAACAAACACTGATCTATTGGAGTGAAGGGAGCTGACTCCACTCGCTCTCACACTGGCTCCGGGACAGCCTAGTCATGCCGCCATGATGTCACCGGGGCTGTGACAGTTTGCCATGAACCCTGACGTCACATCTAGCATTGGCCACACCTCTGTCGCTGAATGCTACAGATCTATGAGGAAAAGCCAGAAGCCCCACACTCTGAGTGTAAGGAGAAGTTATTCTGCAAGTTCCATGCAGGCTGGTTGTTCATGCATGAGACAAGTTCTTGTCTGTGAAATCAGGTTTTGTAAGGAAAATATGACCTGCAAGTTCCGTGCAGGCTGGTTAGAATATGCACTGCACTCATGTAAAAAAGTAAAGTAATTTGATGTTTTAAAAACAGTGGTTTTTGAATTTTTGAATGCCCAGGAGTCCTTGAGAGGTTCAGGGGGTCTGCAAGAAATGGGGAATGATGGGTTTTCTGTTCCACAACAGATTCATTCACAAGTAACATGATGACTTATGTATTGGGATAAATTCTTAACTAATGGGGTTCTGTCATCTAATTGGTGTCAGTGAAGGAATCCTTTGAAAAAGTTTAAAAACCACTCATTTTAAACTTGTGTTTTAAAATTGTTAAACTGTATTTATTGTAACATATGTGTCTATTTTCAGCTTGTGCTAAGGGATTGCTGTCCTGTGCAGCTACAAAGCTACAAGTGTTCCTGCACAGCAGGTGATGCTATGACAAGTGATGCAATGTGCAACCATGTGGCAGCCCTTCTGTACCAAACTGCACATTATTGTCAACAGAAGATCACCGTTGTTCCTCCGACACACAGCTGCACAGAAACTGAGCAGAAATGGCACAAATGTATATTTGAATAGATTACTTAAACTAAAAAGAAATTGTTGCAGGGTGTTAAACCTGGTCTGGTAAATGGCATGGTGATTCGCTCAGCCAGACCCAAGGAAAGAAGAGTGGGAGAGGGCATCAGGTTAGTATTGTTATTTTGTAATTAGTTTAATTAATTGAATAAGTTACAGTAATCATGTCAGTAAGATAACAAAGCAATCATCTGTTAAATAGAACACTGTAAAGAATTGACTGTAGAATTTACAGTAAATAACTGGCAAAAAAGTTGCCAGCTAAGTATTGTAAAATCGCAGTTAATTACTGTAAAAATCTATTACAACATATTACTGTGAATTTTTTTACAAGTTTTTACTGTATATAAATTACAGTTACTTAGTGTATTATTTTTTAGAAAACAGCAATTCAATGTAATCTAGTTTACAACTGTTTCTTGTATTCTAATAAATTACAGTAATTACCTGGCAACTAAAGTTGCCAGTAAATACCTGTAAATAAATAATACAATATGTTGTTGTAAAATGTTTTCACAGTTAATAATGGTTTTTGCATTAGCTGCTTTGCAAATTATGCAGATTGTGAATGAAACAAATAATAACACAGTGTCAGAGCTGCTACAAAATACTTTTATTAAAACTTAGAGCATTCTTCTTTTTTTTGAACAGATGTGCAAAAGATGCATGTACAGTAACCTATTGCAATGGCAATGGGCCAATTTGACAAAATGTTGAACTATCCCTTAAACAATAAAAGAACATAATCAGAAAATGGAGAACAGTCCTCATCAGATAAACCATGTGAGGCTTGACTGTTATTCTGCTGAATGAATACTCAGTGACCAACCCTGTTCCTTACCTGGAGCATCTTTACAGGAGTAGCTATGTACACTTTTAGGCTGAGAGACCAAGCTATCTCATCTCAAAATATCCAAACATATAGATGCAAACCTGAGTCCAAAATTATTAACTGTGGTGCAGAAATACAAAAACAAGGCATATGCATTTTTGGGAAACACGTCTGCCAGCTGTCTGCATCTCGCCATGTCACTGGTTGAACACTGAACACTAGGTTTACCTGGATCCCAGGCTGCTTGTGAGTGTGTGACTCTAGTGTGTGTGCATTCTTGTGCATGCTGAATGTAACTCCTTGGTTGTATTTGTGTGTTTTTATGTGAGTGCAAATGTTCAGGTTGAACAAAGACAAAAGTTTGTTCTGCAGCTCTTAAAACAACACATTGCTTTTAAACAATAAAAGAACATCATCAAACAATGTAGAACAGTTCTTATCTTTTGGATCCTAAGCAGAAAGCCATTCATAGTCCATCAGCCACCTCAGCAGGGAGGAGACATGAGGATTGATGGTGTTCTTCAGCTTTGCTGTTTTCGTGCCACTGCTGGGGTTGATTCCAACAAAACATCTAAAATAAGAAAATAACAAAACTTCATGAAAAACTGTGCTCACAGCTGATTGACAAGCCAGCAGAATCAATCAGGTCATACAATACAAGCCAATCGTTTGACCTTCCATGGGCAAATCTGCAACAAGTAAAAAGTTAAACATAGTTTAACTCTCTACATTTTACAGGTTGCTCGTGCAATACTGGGGAAGTAGCTATATTTTTTTTTACATTAATATCAATTATTTTAACATGTACTAATGGATTTGAAACAATTTAACCACAGAAGGGTTTTTTTTGACATACAGCTATGAGTGTGCACATAAAATTCTAGCCTGATGCCTAGTTTGTGAGATGACAGACACACGCACAACCGAATGCATGATTTCTTGGCTGAGATAATAGTATAGTGTTAAGTGTGTGTAGGCAAATTTAGTTTACTTGAGGTAACCTGGACACAAACTGAATCCCAAATAAACTTTCACTGCAACAGACTGCATAGTCAAATGAAAAAATATTTTCACCTGAAAATCCCCTTCTCCTCTGTGTTTTACTTCAGGTCTTCAGTGGTGGCACTCACTGCATATGGCTTCCCTTGGCATCCCTCCACCTGTAGCTAAAAGATGCACAAGTTGCAAAACACAAGTAATGCTGCATTAGCCTCACAGTCATGCACACATGCATTGACTCATGAAGTTCATGATTCAAAACTTAATTGTCCATCAAAGCAGGTGATAATAGAGCAAGAAAACCTATTCCAGAGTGTACACTATGTCCGCGTTGCAAATGATCACCTACCAGTGGCTGGTAAAATCTGAGGATTCACTAGCCATTTACAGGTGGACAAAAAAGTTCATTTTGCACTGTAGTGTGTGTGTGTGTGTGTGTGTGTGTGTGTGTGTGTGTGTGTGTGTGTGTGCGTGTGTGTGTGTGTGTGAGTGTGTGTGACAGACAGAGAATGTCTAGTGTCACCACTTTTCACATGAAGTTAGACAAAGGTCAATTTAGTGTTTTTATTTATTTTCTAAATGAGATTAACATTACTGGCTGTAACAAACCCAGGGGGACAAACGTTATGTGGCAGTAACACATTGTAACTTGCATCCAAAGAAAAGAAACCTTATGCATTGGGTGTTTTCATATTGCGTTGTCACAGTTTAAACTGTAAATTGTACAAAATGTTTTTACCTCAAAATCCCCTTCAATTGTGTTTGGTCACCATGGGCTTCAGTGGTGGTGCTCACTGTGTGTGGATCCCTCCAGCTCTGTAACAATATGATGCACAAGTTGCAAAACACAAGACATGGTAGCAGTGGCGGATACAGAACATGGCTAATGGGTGGGCCTAAAAATTTCTGGATGGGCCTGTTATTTCATTTTGTTTATTATTTTAGATAGACATGTATAAAATGATATGATGAAAGAAAAAAAAACCTCTCGGTAAACGAGCCGAGAGGTTGTAAACGAGCATAAAATACACGTTGGAAAAAGGACATTAAAACATTTATTTATTTAGTTAGTTATTTTTTGGTCTTGAATCTGATAGGGTGGGCAAGCTGTCAATCTGGGTGGGCCTACGCCCATCCAGGCCCACCCGTAGATCCGCCTCAGCATGGTAGATTATTACTTTATTTTACTTTATTTACTTTATTATTTTTAACTAACGGGACTGTGTCTATGTTAGCAGAGGACCTGTCCTGCAGCTGCAGCAGCAGTTCGGCTGGGTGACTGTCCGAAGGAGGCACAGCTCTCAAAACACAGAACCACAGTTCACCAAGCACTCCAGCAAAGCCAAATTTTAACTGAAATAAATAAATAAATAAATAAATAAATAAATAAATAAATAAATAAATAAATAAATAACTCCGTTAATATGCGACACGGTCCAAAACACCACTAACTTAAAACTTAACCGAATACAACTGCAGCCGAGTGCATAAATGCATGTTACCTTAGCTGTAATGTTGCCTGTTTATCGGAGAAATGCGATGTGAAGACGATGCAAACTGCCCTCGTGCTAAATGTTACATCTGTCTTAGCTAAAGTTATGGAAAATTACCGTCACTGAAACAAATATTACTCACCAATCCGCTGAATTCTTAGCCTTGCTCCGGTGATTATACAGGCTCCGCCATTGCTTCCTCTCCTCTCGGAAGTTCTAACCGCCAAAATTCAAATATCAACAGTATTTACCTGTAATACACAGGAATCTACATGCCAGAACACACTTGCTGTAAATTTTACAATATTTAACCGCGAAGTTATGCAGCAGATTACTGTAATTTGTTTTTACCCATAATGCATTGCGGTATACAGTTAAACGTTGTAAAATGACAAAACAAGAAGATACTGTAAAATTTTACTGTAGATATTACAGCAATTTGTTACAGTGAAGGCTAAATGTTTTTTCATCTTATATTGTATCAATTGTATCAGTCGATCAAGCAAAAATGTCCAAACCTGATTTATTTTGTCCACAGAAAAAGGCCTTTCTACTACTACTATTATTATGTACTATTCATACTCTTTTGTCTTTTTTATTCAAACTTTTCTTTTTCATAGAAGCAACCTGTACAGGGGGGTCAGCTCACCTCTACCTGAGCTTTCCACACTCCAGGTAGATGAGGTTACCATGCGCTTCCCAGTGATATAGCTCCATTAATAACAACTATGGCAATATCTAATGATGTACCTCTGGTTGACTCTCTGTTCAGGAAAGTGCAAGAAGGAAGTGTGTTGTCCTATCACATGCCAGCAAAGAAAGTACCAAAAAGCTGTCCACACACAAATCCCCCTTCTCCCCCACAGTCTCTTGCTAATTATAGACTGGCCCCCTCTCAGGTAGAGGCCTCTTTTTGTCTTCACAGCATCAGCATCAACGATTGCAGATGAGCACCTTGCAAACATCCCTCCAACAAGCACACACTATTGAGAATTGTACAAAACAGCAGAGTTCCTGCCATGAGTGGCATGAACTAAGGCGGCCCCTCGTCACTTCCACCAAATTTAGAGAGGTCTGTCTCTACAGGGGAGAGAGTTTTGCCAAAAATCTAGCCAAAAGGCTTGTAGGACCTTCTCGTCAGACTGAAGACATGAAGTGGGGGCTGGACAAGGAACCTGCTGCAGTGGAAGAGTACTGCAGACTAATGGAGGTTAACCACTGTCTATGTGGTTTCCTTATCCATCCCGATGCACCATGGATGAGCTCTTCACCTGATGGTATTGTGTATGATCCACGGGGGCAGCCAGTGTTTGGCCTTGTAGAGGTTAAATGCCCAAATGTAACAAGCTATGTAGATTGCTCATACATTAAGATCAGAAAGGGCACAGAAACTTTAAGAAAATCTCATCCTTACTTTTGACAGATCCAGGGCCAGATTTGTTGATTAGTTGATCTCTGGACTTGACTGGTGTGACTTTGTGGTCTATGCACTGGAAGACATGTTCGTTCAGGGGATTCCCAGAGATAAGGAGGTCACAGAAAAAATTAAAAAGTTTACCATTTCTTTTTTAACTTTTACCTCCCTGCTTTCCTAGAAAGACAGAGTTAGGGTTCCCCTGCAAACAGAAACATCAGTCTGAAGGATGCACTGTCCGTTTTTATTATAGGAATAAGCTTTATCCCCAGCTACACTACTTCCTTAAATTAAACCAGCTCCTTTATATGTGTTAGTACAATGTTGTCAAGCTCAGCTTTGCATGGTTTTTAAGAGTGGCTTGAATCTCCACCCAAATCTATTTTGAAGTTACAGATGAAATGAAATAATAAAGCACTGCCGAATCATTTTGAAGTAACAGTAACATTACTGAACCCTGGAAATTGTTCAGCCTTCCGTCCCTGACCACGAGTTCTGCCTGCGCCCTCCTGGTCTCTGTCTGCCTGTCCCTGTGGCTGTTTGGCAGGTTTCTGCCTCATTACAACAGTGTGAGTTTTCTGTTTGACTTGCCTGTTACCTGGACTGTGACTTTGATTGTGTTGCCACACTCATCTTGGAGTGTGCATCATGTAGACCTTTTACCAGCTGGTTTTGTGATCCCTCACCTGGCTCTGGACCCACTGCCGCATCGGAGACATTTGTGTGCTGAACTGTTTACATTGCCTCTGCATTTGCATTTATCTGTCAGAACTACAACCCTCATTAAAAGTAACTTGCAACGATACCTGTGGTCTGCTGTGCTGCTATTGGGTCCTAACCACACCCATAACATCAGAAGCAGGCATCTGGGATCTGCCAAAGAGAAAGGGTGGCCTATAGATCTTACACGGCACAAACTCATCGACAAGAAAACCTCGGTCAACCATGACTGTAAAGCACTTTGTGCTACATGTCATGTATGAAAAGTGCTCTACAAATAAAGATTGATTGATTGATTGATGATGGCCATTCCGGGTCTCAACAGGGAGATGATTCCAGACTCTTGCATGATCTGCTTGTCACTGATTGAGCCTGTATACAGTGGAGAGATGAATGTGGTCGCCCCATGCGGAGCGATGCCGATTAGCCCTTTAAGAGTGCAGTGTGACTTGTATGCAAAGAACACTTCACTCTGGAGGAGAGGGGCTGGTGGGCACTGGCATCTCAGCTCATTGCAGTCCAGGATAACAGGAGTGTCTGTGTAGTCTGTCTTAAACTCTGCTGGCATGTGCTCCTTTATTTTCTCTGCAGGGATCCATATCCTGATTGCGCCAAGGACAGTGTAGAGGAAGTTGCTCCAGGTTGTGATGATCCAGCTGACCGTGGACTGGTGAACTTCATAACGGTCGGCTAGGTCACGCTGTTTGGAACCCAGAGCCAAATAGCTCATCTATGGGCTGCAGGGATCGTACCTGTTCAAAAGAAATTCAAAGTTACATGAAGTTTCTCTCAACAAAGAAAGTGATTAGGGAGATAAAAATCTAAGCCTAAACCGAGAGCTAACTGCACATTATCTATCACCAACACACACAGCTGCTATGAGAATACAAAATCGCAATTGGATCCCTGATCACTCGTAAGTTTACTGTTGATGTTTGACCTTCTCTGTAGTATTGCCACAGGCTGGTGGAAGCATTTCTTTATTTCTATGTGCAAGAAGAAAACAAATATAATGACATTTTAACGAATTTCTTAATTCCATTAATCCTGATCATCATTTTGTTGTATAAGTCATACAACACATTCGCCACACACATACACACACACAGAGAGAGAGAGAGAGAGAGAGAGAGAGAGAGCTACTACTGAAGTTACTGACGTATCACAACAATCAGGGTTACATATTTATGAATAATAACGACATTGCAGGTAATGTTACAGAGATCATCACTACTTTAATCCTGTAGCTGCAGGCTTAACATATTTTAAATGAGTCTAGCTGGAGCTGGTGACTCCTACTAATTTCAGGATCAGCAGGCACAGAGTGAAAACTAATCACCGAGCTGTGACATCATCACCTTGACGTCAACCGAGGCTATGTATCTGTGCTCCTGTCTCCAGGACTGCGGTTGTTTTTAGAAAGTGAGTTCTACAGCGCAGCAGGATGGAGTTGTTACATAAGAAATTTCGCTTTCTAAAAATACGCAACAAGGCCAGTCCAGAGCCGCCTCTGGACCAGGCCCCTGTTGCAACCCCAAAGGAAAAAGACTGCATGCAGGCCTCCTCTACTCCGGGTAGCTATGCAAAGCCAAGGGTCCCTGGCAAAGTGGAGGCAATTGACTCCATCCACACCAAACCCACCAGGCAGCATCTCTGCGCCGCCCCCAGTGCTGTCCAGGCGGAAAGAGACACTGCGCCTTCACAGACACCGGCAAAAAAGATGGGGCTAGATGGGCTTTCATCAGGTTCCAAGGATCTTAGAATAGAATTTAATAGCAGTATTCAGTATAGATAGGGGATGCAGGATCTTTATTCTTTTTTAATAGAAACAGGGGCCCCTAAAGCAGCAGAATCTTTGGGAGGTAGAGATGTCAATTCATTTTTTTCTCCAGAAAACAATTTCTATCCGGCATTGATGTGCTCATGTCTGAAGTGTATAATTCCGTATAGAAATTATAAAATGTATCGTCTATTAACTTCACCCCTCTGAGTTAACAGCTGGTTCAGTTCCATCTTTAATTTATCTTGAGATTTTGCTCTCTGCTCAGAATATTTTTGCTCTTGAGGTCTTCCCAAATCAGACAGGATAATCTCCAATTCACTGGTTTTATTGAGTAGGTCTTTATTCTGGGCTGCACAATCCCAATGTCCCCATGTGTCTGCCTGTGAGGAGACACTACAAGTAGCCCTCCCACCCAGATACAAGAACCCCATACTCCTCTCTCTAACTCACCAAGAAAATAATCTTCCAAAACTGGAACTCTGAGAGTTCTACTCACATCACTCACAGGCTTGGCTCTCTCACACAAAGCGTTTCAATATTCAAAAATCATACACACGCATTTTCACACATTTATTTATTTACTCAATGGGTTTTATACTGGGATTTTTTTTTCTTTTTTCTCTCTCTCCTTTTCCCCCCATACAAACACAAAACGTTAATATTAACTACATTGTATCAACATCTGTATCAACACAAATACATTAATGTCCTTGTTTTATGTTATGCCTGTTATGTTTTTTTTTTTTTTTTGCTGTCATACAGTATATCTTATGTTTTTTGTTTGTTTGTTTGTTTTGTGCCACTTTGTTGTCATGTCCTCCACCAGTAAAGAAAAACAGTTGGTCTTTATTCAGTTTAGAAGCAAAGGAGGAGGCTGTGTTCCTTCTAAAAGCCTTGACAGAATCCACGAGATGTTAAATCATCCATGTGATTAACCGCAGGCTGATTAACCATCATAAACTCAGGCAACTCCAATCGGAATTACTGACAAAACTCTGGAGTCTGTGATATTGTTACATTGCCACGCCATCTAGTGGCTCTCTCTGGTATATCGTTCAGCATCAAGATGCATTTATGAGCATGATGGTCTGTCAAGGGAAGCAAACATAAATAAGAAATCTACCCTTGAATATGATTTATGCCTGTTAGAAGAAAAGGTGTACGCTTTGGCTAAGGGCTTGAGGGTACGCCAAACATCCTCTCAAACAAAACAAGATAAACTTCAGAGTGATTCAGTCGCTGGTGGGATAGGGTGTAATTTATTTGATTTATCCAACCTACAACTGAGAAAAGCATTCATATCTTATCCAATCACCAATTCAAAATCTGATAAATCATGTAAAATGCAAGTACATTACTCAGAGTGGAAAAAAACATATATGTATTTGGGGCATACATATTGAGGAATGCCATTTTTCTAGCATTGCACATGCACTAACATAAGCAATCCCAGCCTCTTGATCTTCTCCTCCCCATAAAAGAGATATTACATTTTATATGCATAAGTATCACAGCCCCTTTGGTTTTATGAGGTGCAGAGGAGAAAGCAACAGCCCTGTAGATGTGATTTTCCAGTCTGTTTACATTCTTACGAAGCAAATGTTTTTCATGCTGCAGTACTGTACTACTCTTATAACCAGAAAGACAAAATCAACATGACAACATGTCTCAATTCAGGGGCTGCAGCCTTTGAAGGACTGGGCCTTTGTTGTCCACAAAGGCTTAGCCAAGTGGTGTCTGAAATGGGACGGTCCAGTCTACAGAGGACCTCCTGTTTTGGCCCTTTTCCATTAGTATCTACTCGGCTCGGCTCGGCTCGACTCTACTCACCTCGACACGGTTTAGGTGGTTTTCCATTACAATTGAGTACCACCTCGCCCTGGGTGGAGTCGTCATAGCAAGGCGGCGCACCGTCCAGCTCCCTCTGGATTCTTGGGCCTTACAGTGCAGCAACAAAAAATGGCACAGACATGGGGTCAACATTTTTGGAAAGCTCTTGACCTCTACTATCATGCCCGATGACGAACCAATAGGGGGCGCCACTGACTAGTGTGAAAACATGGAAAAAACATGATTTCACTATCTTTAGAAAAAAATGAATAAAATCTGACCAAACAGGCGTTCTTCCCACACCCAAAAACTATGATGAAGATTGAAAAATTAGTGATCACAACATCACATAATAGACATAACATATTAGAACTACAAAATCTATGGCGCAGGACACCTCTGTGTGTTGCAACTCCGCGCAGATTGTAGTTCTGGTATGCCTCTTCCAGGTTAGGGTAAAACCTTTGAAATTAGGTTTAAAAAACATACATACGGTAGTTTTTCAACACCAAAACTATAACCTTAACATGTAGCCTATGTTTATATCATGAATAAAGATGTGTTATGAAAAATAAAAAATATATATAAATCTTTAGTGCTATTTTGACGTGTTTCCGCGGTTTTTCCACCCGCTGTCTTTCGCTGACTGAAATGGTTGTGTTCAATGGCGTAACATATCAGCATATTATCAACTTTCATGCACTTTGTTACACTTTATTGACTTTATTGATGAAAGTCAAATCAGACACGTTGCTGATAAACACTAGGATTATGGGTAATGTAGTGCTTCTCCGTGATATGACATCGCAAATAAAACATGTTTCCTTAAAATAAAGTTGATATTATATCCCCATCCTCATCACATCACATCCTCATAGCTCGTGGTAAGTCTGCCTTGGATGGTTACAACGTTATGGCTAATAATCAGACCTTTTTCCGGAATATCGATTAAATTTGCACTTCCGGGATCTATGAACCACCACCCACAGCGTGACATCACGGATCCTCGCTGACTTTCAGTGAACACCGTTTGTGTGGTGACCACACGGAATTAAAACCATAGAAATCGATTAAAACAGGTTAGGTGCGAGGAGCACGCAATGCGTTATTAGGAGGTCATGCTCATTTCACGGATTTCTGTGAGAGCAGGTTAACCCCACGCCTCCCTCCCCAGATTTCCACGGTGACAGTGGAATACTTCCGAGCGGAAACTACATCAGCGATAGTGGTAGCAGCGTCCATAGCAACAGCTATAGCAACGATAGAAACCTGAAAGAATCTTCGTAATAACTAACAAAGTAAACATCATATGCATTTTTCCAAAAGATTTTGGAAATAAAATGCACATTTCCCGCTAGAAATGTTATCAAAACGCATTTGAATGCATAAGCTATCTTAAAATATTGCATTTTCCACTGAGAATAAAAGGAATGTCCGCCATTTTTCTTAAGGCTCTCACTTCGAGGCTCGCGCATGCGCAGGCGGTGGGCGGGGGCCCCCAGAAGACAGCCAATAGAACCCTGTTTCCATTCGATGGGGATTTTGGAGTAATTCCTGTAATCTGGGTAAACTGGGTTGCAAAAATTGCACAATTCCGCCCCATTGAATGGGGGATTTTTGAGTAATTTCTTCCCATCGAATGGAGTGATTCATTGTAGATTGGGTGGGGGATTGTTGCTCTGTTTCCATATCTGGAAGACCCATATTCACAACATGGATATGTAAGTAAAAAAGGTCCTTACAACATTAAACACATAATTGCCCTGAGAAATGTTGATGGCATAATCAGTCTGCTTGTATTTAATCACATAGGAACATTTCTATGATCCAGAAAGAGGTTCAGGACACCTTGCATGGCGGCTGAAGACCATTCAAAGAAAGACTGCAGAAGAAAGAGGTGCCTCAGTTAGCATCTCACAAAAGTAAGTTTACTTATCAGTTACATATGATATTGATTAAATGTGTAGGCAGGAGTCACTAAATTTGTGTTTTTGTTGTAGTTGGTAGGCCATACCATAGTCCACCCAGACCCTTCACCGCTGAAAGAGTGTTATCTGATGAGGAAGTGAAAGCAGCTGTTGCTGTTTTGAAACACTCTGCTGATGAAGACACTGTCCATGAGAAGATGAAAGCTACCTTCATGTATCGTCATTCACTGGTCAATGATGAAAAGAAAGCAGCAGATGTCTTCTCAGTCTTTCCACGGTTTCTGGACACACCAGGACTGGTAAGACATCTTCATTAGTTGAATTGCTGAAATATCCCATGCAGCATGCAGTGTCACTCATCACTCCTTTCAATGCACTGTATTTTTGCATTACAGATAGAACAAGATTTCAGGCTCCTTTTTGGTGAGGTCACTGCCAACAAATTCTTGGTGGCCCAGGAAACAACAATCAAAGCAAAAGTTATACAGGAAAGCCACCATGGTCTGGTGCCCACCACAGAGCTCTTGGAATTAATGCGCAATGTTGAGTCAGCTGCTGAAGTTGACAAAGGTATGAACTGTTTTTAATTGCTGTTGTTGGTTATATAGGTAATTGTGCCAATTTAATGTACATGTGGCATACCGCTAACCTGATGTTTGTTTTTCTGTAGGCTGGGACAGTGACATGTGTGCTATCTTGCTGCTGCTACATCTGCTACCACATCTGCACGAGGTCGAAAGAGGCCAGGAAAGATGTCTGCATCACAAGCTGTAGATCACCATCAGATTCATCCAAGTAAGAATAAGAATAATAATAAGAATTATTTTATTTATCCTGAAAGGGAAATTCAAAAGTCTGTCAGCTCATCTATTTAACAAAGATTCAGAGCTACCAGACTTTGCTGCTACCAGTTGATGCGCATGTTCCAGAACTAAGGAAAATAAAACAGGAAGTCATTTTAGGTTTGTCCAGATGCTGCCTGCTGTTTTGGCTGAGTGTGTGCATGTTCCTACATTGATGAACTTATGACAAGACTGTGCAGCTGTCAAGACAGGCCAGTTCCACATGATGGCTATTTACCAAAAGGATGAAGATAAACTGGAATTTGAAACTTTGGGCTGAACCTGCTGAACCTCAAACTCAAAGAGTTGTTAAATGTTTCGCCCAACTCAATAAAACTTTTCTCTTACTGAGGTGGTAACTATTGTGCTCTTGTGTCCTGATGTACATTAGGTGGTATTATTTATTTTATAGAAAGTTTAAATGATTAACAGTGCATGCCTTCTAAGATGGAAGGACAATGTACAGAAAGCGCGTGGTCAGGAAATCCTTGAAATATATATTTTTTTAAAGAACTAAACTTTTCGGGTGAAGAAAAAAATTCACGTTTGAGTCGCACCATAAAAAAGGCAATAACAAGGAACAAATCCAATTAAAGAGTCTTTATTATTAAAATATCAAATGAGAGTCTCCAATCGGCACATGTCTTTGGAGTGTGGGAGGAAACAGGAGCACCCGGAGGAAACCCACGCAGACACAGGGAGAACATGCACACTCCACACAGAACAAGAGCCAGGGCTGGGAGGCGAGCCGTGGCTCTTGTTGCTGCGAGGCTGCAGTGTGGACCACTGAGCCACTGTGCCGCCCACCGAGGGAAGCTGAAACACACTCCAGACATCCCAGCATGCAACACAATACATTTCAGCAAACAACACAATACATTTCAGTGTGTGTTTTGGATTTTGATTGGTCCTACAGCAGCTGCTATGTCCTTTTGCCCTCATGACTCTTTTAGGGCTGTGTCCAGTTAATCCATTTTCTGATTTCTATTGAGCTTCATTATTAATGATCTGATTTAAATATTCTTTCCCCTGTTAGCTTTGTGAATAGGCTACATATGACTTGTATGAGTTTGGTAATGAGCGGTGCTGATGGGGTGGGGGGTAGGGAATGTGTCTGTGTGTGTGTGTGTGTGTGTGTGTGTGTGTGTGGAGGGATAGGGGAGCGGGGTTTGTGAACAGACAAAGCACAGATGAGATGTGTACGACTATGTGAGTACATTTGTGTGTGTGTGTGTGTGTTTGTGTGTATGCATGTGTGTGTGTGTGTTTGTGTGTGTGTGTGTGTGTGTGTGTGTGTGTGTGAGTGTGTGTGTGGTGTGTCCACTGAAGCACACAGCCTTCAACTCGTCCTTATTTCCAGACCTAAAGGCCCTCTTTTTCTCCTTAAGGAGAGCCTTTATATCAGGGTTAATCCACGGTTTACTGTTGGAAAAACACCGTACAGTCCTGGGGGGTGATGAGGTGTATGCCTCCTTGGTGTTGGCATAACACTAATCCAGTATCTTACTGTCCCTAGTGCAACATGTAACATACTGGGTGAAAGTGGGCAGAGTGGAGGATGGAGAGGCATGATTAAAGTCCCCCAGAGATAAGAAGGAGGGCCTGTGGGTGCTCTGTCTGCAGCCTGCTTGTGACAGAGTGGAGAACATCACAGGCTGCATCAGCGTTAGCAGAGGGGGGGATATACGCAGCTATCGAGATAACATGCGAGAATTCCCGCAGCAGGTAATATGGCCTCATACTAACAGCTAACAGTTCAATGTCCCTGCAGCAGAGCTGTTCTTTAATAGTGATGTGCCCAGAGTTACACCCACGGACGTAATTTTTTGGGGGGGGGGGGGGGGGGGGGGGGGGGGGGGGGGGCATGAAGACAACATGTGTTTGGAAGCTTTGGCTAAGTTGACTGTGTTAAATGTTAATAGTTAACCATTCTGTGGTCTTTGAGTCAAATTGACCCATGTTCACTTTTCTTTTATATTTTAAATTTGATTTTCTTCCATATGACTGCCTGAAAATGGCAGATGGTTCTCTGTTACACTCACTTCAAATAAAATTGATGATCACTACTTGTATTGAATTATGGATATTTTTTTCAATTTCTCCCCTCCTGTGATATTCCCTGGTCAATTTGATCTGCCCATCACTGGGTGGTGCTGGGTGGTGGTCCAAACATTTGAAATGATTTCATTTTATTTTCACATATACCAGTCTGCAATAATCCATCCATTTATATGCCTGAGTTTAACTATAGTCAAAATAATTCAGAATTTCTGCTTATTTTTACTCAAAAATGAGGTATAATTTTATGTAAATGAGGTATATTGAGCATACGTTCCAAAAATAAGAGTAAAATTGGTGGTAATGAGTTGGAGTGAAGTTGACTAACAAGGTGAAACAGAATTGGGTGATAATTTTATGCTATATGCTTTACAACCACTCAAACCACAAAGGGAACAGTGAACTAGAAGAACTACTAGAAAACACAGTGAACTGAAAGAGTTTGAGTTTCACTAAAAAGTTTATTTTTTTGTATACCTGTGTCTGTGAAATTCTGTATGACAACTTTGTATTTAAAAGCCTCTAGGCTGGAAGAGATCTTACATTCCCCATGATGATGGACGGGAGGACGGGTCTGTATCTCCTCCTTCTAGCGCGGCGAGCAGCTCCGGCACGGCTCCCCCGTCTCCTCCTCTTCAACTCCCGGGGAACGTCGGGCCTCTCGTGGGGCAGCACCGGGGTGCCACGGAGGGCCAACAGCTGATCCCTACTGTAAACAATGGGGTCCCGTACGCGGTCCCCAGACACGGACAAAAAAAGTGAAAAAAACAAAAGAAAGACTAGAACAAACACGGCGACTTTGGTCTCCATAGTGCACTGATCAGTTAAAGAAACCAATAAATAATTAAATAGAAATAAAAGTTAAGATTAAACTAGAAAAAAATGGAAAAAAAAAACGTTCAAGTGAACGGGAGCTGCTGCAACAAGCTGCCACTAGAGCGGCGGCATCTTGAACTTATAGGAAATTCACGGTTCCGCATTCATTCCCACTACACCAGCCTGCTTGGTTCCGGGAACCAACCGTGAAAGATTTCAGCCCGGTTTGACATCTGGTGCTGGCCCAATTAGAACGGGGCCACGGAGGCGGGCCTAAATACGATCTCCTTCGTGATTGGTCCGTTACAATGTCAGTTAACCAGGCTGCTACAAACTGACAAGTGACAAGTGTCAACCATTAAACCTTCAGCCAGTAGGCTATTATTTACAAACATTAGTTTCTGGAGAGATTATGGAAGAAATTGATTTGCTTGCTGAGTTTTTTGTTGTTTTTTTCTGTTGTGTAGCGTAGTTACATTTTTCTTTCAAATGGAAATGGAAATGTGACCACTAAGCACAGATGGCACAGCATCTGTGAAGATGATGATGATGGCATCAGGCGGGTCCACAGGAGTCCGTACACTGATGTCGCGGCATCAGGCCGGCCGGCCCGCCTGACACCAACCAGTGGCTTTTTTATTCAAACAAGATTTTGTCCATTAGAAAAAGGTAGCAAAAAGCTAATGTAGGCTAACAACTGACAGCTCCTCTTGTTACTATAACAACTCCATGGCAACAAGCGCGCCTCTCTAATTCTATGACGCCGACCAGCTGGTACCATAAGCAATGGAAACACTCCAAGGCCAAACAGGGCCGTGCTGGGCTCAGCCTGGCACAGCCCTTCACAGCACGGCTCTTTATAGTGGAAATGAGCTAAAAGTGTCAAACACAGCCATTGTGGCTGGTGACTTGTGATTGGCTAAGTGATGAGGGCTAGAACGATCCTCCCAGGCTGCGGCCTCAGAGTCGGTCATGGGGGCAAAACGGACGACTTACTGGATGATCTTTCCATGGAGGCAGAACCTGTACAGGCAGGTGTAATCCTGATGGCCCCAGTTGCTGTCAACTACCAGCTTTACATATTTAAACACTTTGGCAGAGTCCTGAAAGTCCTTTGCCTTTCAGCTCAGCTCCTTCCTCACCACGACGGATCGGTACACCAGTACACCTTCCCTCACTCATGAACAAGACCCCGAGATACTTGAACTCCTCCACTTGAGGCAGGACTTTTCCACCAACCCAGAAAGGCCGTGCCACTTTTTTCTGGTCGAGAACCATGGCCTCGAACTTGGGGGTGCCGATTCTCATCCCAGCCACTTCACACTCGGCTGCAAACTGCCCCAGTGCTTGCTGAAGATCCTGCTTCGAAGGAGCCAACAGGACAACATCATCCGCAAAAAGCAGCGATGAAATCCTGTGACTCCCAAACAGGACTCCCTCCGGCCCCCAGCTGCACCTAGAAATTCTGTCCATAAAGATTATGAACAGAACCGGTGATAAAGGGCAGCCCTTCCAGAGTCCAACATGCACTGGAAACAGGTCTGACGTATTGCCGGCAATGCAAACCAAGCTCCTGCTCCGGTCGTACAGGGACTGAACAGACCGTAGCAAAGGCCCTCGGATCCCATACTCCCAGAGTACTCCCCACAGGATACCATGGTCAAATGCCTTCTACAGATCCACAAAACACATGTGAACTGGTTGGACAAACTCCCATGAACCCTCGAGCACCCTCCGGAGGGTATAGAGCTGGTCCAGTGTTCCACGGCCAGGACGAAAACCGCATTGTTCCTCCTGAATCCGAGGTTCGACTATCGGCCGAATCCTAGACCATAGACCTTCCCGGGTAGGCTGAGAAGTGTGACCCCCCTGTAGTTGGAACACACTCTCCGGCCCCCGTTCTTAAAAAGAGGGACCACCACCCCGGTCTGCCACTCCAGAGGCACTGTCCCCAACCGCCATGCGATGTTGCAGAGGCGTGTCAGTCAAGACAGCCCCACAACATCCAGAGACTTGAGATACTCAGGGTGGATCTCATCCACCCCCGCCGCTCTGCCACTGAGGAGCTTACGAACCACCCCAGTGACCTCAGCTTGGGTGATGGACGAGTCCATCTCTGGGTCCTCAGCCTCTGCTTCCTCAACGGAAGACGTGATGATGGGATTGAGGAGACCCTCAAAGTATTCTTTCCACCGCCCGACATTATCCCCAGTCGAGGTCAGCAGTTCACCACCTGCACTGTAAACAGTGTCGGCAGAGCACTGTTTTCCCCTCCTGAGGCGCCGGACTGTTTGCCAGAATCTCTTTGAGGCTGATCAACAATCCTCCTCCATGGCCTCACCGAACTCCTCCCAGGTTCGAGTTTTTGCCTCCGCCACTGCCCGAGCCACGGCACGCCTGGCCTGCCGGTACCCATCAGCTGCCTCCGGAGTTCCACAGGCCAACATGGACCAGTAGGACTCTTCAGCTCCTTGACAGCATCCCTTACTTCTGGTAACCACCACGGGGTTCTGTGATTGCCGCACACACACACACACACACACACACACACTCACACACACACACTCACACAGACACACACACACTCACACACAGAGGAATTGAAAAAGCAAACTGTGGATCTGCTCCACAATAATGTACATGTGTGAATGATGATGAAGAGGGTGATGATGAAGATGATTACTAACCCACTGACTCCAAAGCGTAATCAGCCATATTATCTGCCGTGGGCCGACTACAACACAGACTGAGGTGTTGCGGCAGTTCCAGGACAAGAGGAGGCGGGTCAAGCTGCTGTTTGACTGACAGCTGCTCCTCGTTCATCTGCAGCCACAAACCAGGAGCAGGAAGCCATGAGAAGAGCCAGCAGTGCAAAGAAAGTTAAAAAATTCACTTTTTTTTTTCAATTTTTTTCAATTTTTTTTTTTTTTAAGAGTTCTTTTACTAATGTTTTGCAAATTTTCTGGTCTATGTTTTGTTTTTGTTTTTTATTATACATAACTGGTAATCTTCTTGTAATTTAATTTGAAATATAGAATGTTTTTTGAAAGAAATCCAGTGCATTTGCTCAGGTTTCACAGGGCTAACCAGCCATGTTTCAGCAGGTATAGGGCTGATACTGGTTTAAGATGTTCATCCAGTGTGCCTTCATCAACATGTGAACAAGACAGATTCTGTTTTTTTTTGTTTTTTTTGGGTCTGATTCTGGTTTTTGAACAAAGTGAAGTGTAGTGTGCATTTGAGAAGAAGGTGTAGGTGTGTCTCTTGGGTCATATAGTAGAGGGGACGGCAGTCACTGAAGAGTTGTCAGTTCAAGGAGTCATGAGTAAAAATCCTATGGGACAGAGAGACACAAAGAGTAGAAGAATCGGGTGAGGAGCTAGTATATTTTAAAAATGCAGTATGGCAGAAACTTGACAGGTGCTCCTGAATAGCCTGAGGTGGCTGGCCCTGAGCTGCTTTGCCTTGGCAGGGCTGCTGAGAGGAGAGACAGACAGAGGCAGAAGGGGCCATCAGTAACACACACTGACACAAAGACATCCTATAGACATCAAACTGGCATTTCCAGATCCAATTATTCAGACATTACTAGCTGCAGTGCAGCAATTAGTCAGTAGATGTCGCCATTGTTCAAGCTCTGTCCTCTCACAGGTGCTGCGCTGACTGTCAGGATTCAGGGACCAAAAGTTGACCAACTATGGGCCCGCTGATGGAAGTCATCATGTTTTTTCTGTGCACACACTCGTTTTCATTTCATTCACTTGTAGATGTGAACTCACCGCTCATTATTGTAGCGTTTCTTGCACTTGAGCGAAGAATGAGGAGAGAAAACAAGAGAGGGAGCAGAAATTGACGAGGTGACTTGTCTTGTTTCCAGGTGAACTCCGCGGTCTTGTCTTGATGAACGCTGGTTCAAAAATGCAGAATCAGCCCAAGTTTCCTTCATGAAAACAGCATCTGCCATTGTTGCGTCTCAAGGTTCTGCTGACGTCACAGCGGCTGCAGCTCCTGCTGGCTTGCGGAAGTGAGGCCGCTGTTTGTGACCTCACCTGTACAGAGTAGAACCAGCGCATTTGCATTACCCACTTAATAATAATTTGTATTTATGTATACATTTTATATACTTTATTTTATCCCGCATTAAAAGTGCCACAGAGCCCCCACCCACCCCAGCCGGTGAGCCCCACGAGCAGAGACATCCCAGCCCCAGCCGAGAACAGCCCCCAGCGCAGAGGGCCCCCACTGAGGAAACACTGGATATATGGGATAAAAATATGAAAACATATAAAATAAGAATATAAAAAGTATATATAGAAATAACAACATATAAAGTAAAATATATAAGAACATTAATAAAAACCTAAAATAGGCATGTGTAAACATATAAGAACATTTAGTTAAGAGCCAAAACAAAAGGTATAGGGTATAAAATAAACATTAAATAAAAGTCAGGTTAAAAAGGTTAGAAAAAAAAAAAAAAAAAGAGTATATTAAGAGCATGAGTTAAAAGCCAAATTAATAGTAAGCACATTGCTATGATTTACAGTTTCAGGGATACAGGAAACATCGTCTGTGGTGTAAATTTGTTTTTAGACCTCTTGTTGCAATCTTTGACCAAATGTATTTTTTTAAGAGTGTGTTTTGTCTCTCCATATGTTGTAAAAAATGTTGGAGCTTCATAAAAATGACAATCACCACCGCTTCTCATTCAGGGAGATCATATTTACTGATTTAAAAAAGTAATACTGTACAGTTACAAGGAGGAAACAACAGACGCAACATAAAAGACGAGAGGAAAAAAATAACAGATCCGTTGCCTAGCAACCTAAAGATTCTTTTGTAGCAACTTAACGTCCAAACGCTACTCTAACAGAAGACGGTAATATTTTACAAATAGATGACGCATCAAGCCACAACACAGACACTGAGGAAGAGAAATATAATTTTTTTTTTTTTTTTTTTTTTTAAAAAGCGTGTTTTTCCCTTCTGGCGTGCCGTAGAGAGCAAAATGCAGAAGCTGATTTTAACAGCTTGGGCGTGCCGAGTGAGTATAAACAATGCGGAGACAATTTGAGAGGATCTTCCTGCGACAGACACAGCACTGATCACTTGTCGACCAACAACTCTGTATGTAAGTACAGCACACTGCTGGCGGACTCTTACCTTATTCAGTGCTTCTCACACGGCTGATAGATATATTGCAGTGAGATCAACAGAGGTGAAACCACTAATTCAATGAAAGTTTTGCCGGAAGAGAGGAACCCTGACAAACACATGCATGGAAAATGATGCTTTTGTCAGTAAGACTTTTAATCTTGAGTTATAATGGCTGCGATGGTTAAATTTAGCCGCTATCAGGGTTGTGATCTGTTATGGTATGACAAGAAGAAATGTCATCATATTCCATTTAAAAAATCCAAGTGAATGTGTCGTTGCTTGCTGGTTAAAGCACACTCACATCAGTGGGGTATTCCAGAAAGTGGGTTATGTGCATAAACGTCGGAACTAGGGGTGCGGGGGGTGCGGCCGCACCCCCTCCCATCCGCCCCTCTCCCCCGCACTCCATCAGCCTCTCTACCCACTGCATTAAGCTTTAAAAAATAAAGAATCTGAATTTAAATTCAATTTGTCTGACTTACGTTTATCTCTTTCATATAATTAATACATATGTGAAATGCATGTGAAAAGCTAGACACTGGCCTAGGCTAATGTCTCTCAGCGTATCCCTGGGGGTACTTGGAGGAACTCCAGGGGGTAGGCCTACTGGAGATTTTTTTTTAAATTATACAACACGTAGATCTGACCGAGCAATCTGATTGATCAATCAGACGTTTAGAATGTGCTCAAATGAGCATGACAGCACGGCCTGCTCAAATGAAAAATAGGGAGCGGCGGGGTGGATGACGCAGTTTTCAGTCTGATCCCATTTCCTCCGAAAATTATTGAGACAGAGCTCCCAAAAATCCACACACCCAACTTACACATGTCCTTTACAAATAACAACTGGATTTTTCGTTGAATGATACTTTAGTCTAACACAAACAGGCTGAGAAGAGACCGAGCGCCAATCCGTCATTCGTCCCTCCCGTCGGGACAAATGACGTACACAAGAGGGACAATTGAGCCGCCGTTAGCTTTGTTCGCCTGCATAATGGACCGTTTTGTTGTCAATTTTGATTTATTTGGCGACCTAAGTTTGGATAAATGGCTGAACGAGGAAGACAAGACAGAAGAGAAAAAGGAGAGATATGTGAGAGTGACGAGTGAAGAGCTGGATCAGCTGGAGAGGTCAGGAAATGAAGCCGTTACGGCCCGGTCACCGTTTGGCCGTCAAATGTCCACAAGACTACCTGACAAACACTGGGCAAACAGCTGATTTCTCACCTGTAAGGAAAGAAGAGCTAAACAAGATCCTCCGTGAATTTTATTCAGCTTTACTTTCCATAATAAAGTGCCGCAGCGGAGTCAGCACCACGGACAGTACCTGTAAGATTTTCCACGGAGATGTGCGGCTTTAACTTTGTTCTTGTTGTGTTAATGTTATCAGTTATTAATTAGCCTATTAATCGTTATTAATTTGTTTATTCTTTATAAGTTGCCTAGGCCATTGATTTAATAAATTTGTCAATTTGTTTGCATCTGTACATTGAAATTAACATTTAATAAATCAACACATCTGTGAAAACTGTCGTTTTTATTTCAGAGGTAAATTGATAATGGCCAGAAAAGGTGATTAGGAAAAGCCCGGAAAGGTGCAGTCGAGATGATATTACCCTGTTCAGCCTTAATGTGACTGCTTACTTTTGTTACTTTTGCTGCTTAGCCACATTAATCGGAGCTGACATTAAATTGGAGTGATTTTTTTTTTTTTTTTTTTTTTTTTCCAGCTGATATTCTAGTTACAATATGATTGAGCTAGCAGAGCAGTTTTGTTTTGCTATGTTTGGTATTTATTCAGTTTCAGGAAATCAACTGAACTTGGGGGTACTTCGGCTGCAAAAATAATTCATGGGGGGTACTTCACTGAAAAAAAAATTGAGAACCACCTGCCTAGAACCACCTGTGAAAAATACATAACTTGTTTCTCAGGCTTTGTTTATTTTCTGATAGGGTCGCGCGCATTGCTTTTATCTGTTAGCTTAGCCTGCTGTTACGGTAAGCCAATAAAGACAGCAGAAATGTCACGAAAAAGAATTTCTGATTTTTTTTCCCCAAACCTTCCTCTGGGCCAGCTAAATGTCTGAGAGAGACAGCCCACAGTGTGACATGATGTGAATCCTGTGTTCCACTGCCAGCAAGCGGGCAGCAAAAGGAGCAACAGCGGCAGCAGCTAGCTGAAGGACCCGGCTGCTGTCCCACCTCCCTAGTGCCACCTGGTGGTAGCCAAGAGGTAACATCTTTCAAACCATCGCAGGATTATAATTTTCCTGCTAGGAAGTTTAGCGGGGAGAACTTCACTCGCTCCTGCAAGGCCGCCTGGTTCAGAGAGTGGCAGTGGCTGGAATACATTGAGGACAGTGATGGCATTGTGTGTGGTGTGTGCAGGTCGGCTGTCAAGAGCAAGCTGGTCGTGTCAGAAACCGACAGTCTATTTTTGAAAGATAAAGACTTTTCAAACTGGAGAAAAGCAACGGAGAAGATCAGGGACCACGAAAAGACTCACATTCATTTAGATGCGACACAAAGATTGGCTGCATTGAAAACAACGCCAATTAATGCGTTACTCTCTGAGGCCGCTGCGAAAGATCAGAGAACAGCGCGGAAAATGCTGGAGCTCATTTTCAGCTGCATAAGATTCCTGGGGCGCCAGGGATTCCCTCTGAGAGAGGCTGCAAATCGGGATGGGGTGTTATTGCAGCTAATGGTGGAAAGGGTACGCACTGATCCTGACCTGGAGAACTGGATGAAAAGGAAAGACAACTGGATGTCTGGCAGCATTCAGAATGAAATTCTGGAGCTGTTTGCGCATGACATTCAGAGAAAAATCGTAGCCAAAGCATCCCAAAGTCCCTTTTTTGGCTTAACTGCTGATGGGACCACCGACGCAAGTGGCAAAGAGTTTTCATGCAACATACAGTTTGCTAATCACAATCTGGAAGTTCACAATTTTCTTTCTTGGCTTTTACAACGCCCCAGACACATCAGCAGAAATGCTGTTTTTGTGCTTAAAGCATGTCCTTATTCGGCTCAATTTGCCACTGGAGAAGCTGAAAGGCTACTGTTTTGATGGACATAACATGTCTGGGAGGTTCAGGGGAGTGCATGCAAGATTAAAGGAAACATGTCCTGACTCCGTGTTTGTCCACTGTGCAAATCACTCTCTGGATTTAGTGTTGCAAGAAGTAGCAAAAGAAGTGCGCCTTGTTGCTGATACACTGAACTTTGTACGAGAAGTCACAGTCGTCATCAATGATTCAGCAAAGCGAAAAAGCCTGTACCAGTCTCTTTTTGGTGAAGTGGTAAACCTGCTTGCCCTGTGCCCAACTCGATGGTGCGTCAGAGTTGTGGCACTGTCACGTTTTCTGGCCGGCTATGGAGAGATGCTACAGACATTCAGGACCTTGGAGAGTGACAGGAGTGTCAAAGGGGAGACGCGTGCCAAAGTGGCAGGACTGATCAAAAAGAGCACCAGTACGCGCACAGTGTTTGGCTTGTTTGCCTGCATTACTGTATTCACCCCATGTGAAGCAGTGGCTCGATCACTGTAAGGCATGCAAGGCTCCAAACTCGTTTGCCAACGACTGGACACACTGCGACATGAGGACACCTTCTCCGACCTGGTGGCCAAGACCAAGCAGTACGCAGGGCGCTACAACCTGACGCCGCCACATCCAGCGCGCACCAGCAAGACCCCAGCGCGTTTTCGCCATACAGCAGAGGAGGAGGAACGGGAGTTGAAGGACATGGAGGGTAAATAATAATAATAGTAATAATGTAAGGTCTCACGATAAACTTTATTTGGGGCTACCGGTATATCAACAGTATTTTGAAAACGCATAGCCTACCATAAAACTTATTAATAGCCTGTAATTGTGTAGGTTGCGCACACAGAGCGCAAATTTTTAGTTTTTGCATGTTGTGTTATTTTCTTTATTAACAAAAACTTGAAAAGATACAACATATAAATAATTTGTGTAAGAATGTGACACTCTCCATATAGCATATTGCGGACGGCCAGTTTTGATGTAGTTGTAGTCAGCAGTAGATGTAGTAATGTGGTTTTGATGTGTGACGACCCCTCCGCTCCACTAGTTGTCCCTGTTGGTGGTGGCTGTTGGGTTTCCCTTTTTGTCTTTGCAGGGCAGGGCGGAGGGCGTCGCCTGTTTGACTGGAGCTGCTGATGAGCCACACCTGGGCCCGGTGTGGTCTCTCCTATAAAGCTCCCCCTCCTCCCCCATGGAGCCCCCTCCACTCTTTTGCTCTCGCCATCCAGAGCGGACGCGGCCGCTGTTTTGTTGTTTTTTTGACACTTCCACACATCCACACATGCCTACACTACTGACCACTGACTTCCACATTTTTCCTCAGTTCTATGGGTTATTTTGGGGTAAATAAATATTCTTTTACTTTTGCGAAACTCGTCTCGTCTTCAACCTTTGTTGCAGCCTACGAGCCGGGCTGTGACAAATGGGGGCTCGTCTGATTCTTGTTAACTCGGTGTCGGCGTGACGTCATTGATCAGCTGTAGCGTAGTAAACGTGCGGCTCATTTTATGAATGAGTTGCGCTGTTTGTTTGTTTGGGGGACATTGACGAGTGTGGTAAGTCTGTGTTGCTGTTGTTTTGGTTAGTTTAAGCCGCTGTAGTTATTACCAAAACGCTTGTTTGTTGTTTTGGTCACCGAGCTGTATGCGCTGTTTTTGTGGCACTGAGTTTATGGTCATGTTGCACGGTCACAGTAAATTACCGTTGTTCTGTCCCTGGATAGGCCTAAGAGCGTGTGCCCTTTTGGAGCTCGCTGGGGGGTGGTTAGTGTGGTCGTGAACGTGGCTAGAGCGAATTGTCTCGGGAGCACATCCAGAGCTGCAGGTGAGTCGCCATTTTTATGGTTGCTTTGCCGGGCTGCTGGGCTTTAGTGCGTAAGTACCCACCACAAGTAACACCTGAAGACCAGGGGGGAGCTTAGCCAGATTCTGGATAGGCAGTTAGAGGGACGGGGCCGCGGTGATGTTTTGACTGTGTGGGGGCTATAGAGCTCAGAGTGCTGCAGGTAAGTTGCAATTTGGTTGTCGCGTGGTTTGGTTTGTGTGTTTTGGGCAATTGGTGTTAAATTGAGCTGTGTTTAAGTCATGGCGAATGTGGAGGATTTTTTTGAGAGCTCCGTCACTGGAGTCTTTGGAGCGATGCTCTTGGGAGCAGTTAGTAAAAATCGCCGAGCATTTCAAGTTGGAGATCGGTGATAAGAGGCTGAAAGAGAACATTAAGTCTATTGTTAAAGCTAACCTGATTGAGTTGGGGGTTGTCGGACCTGGTGAACTGGCTGCTGCTGGTCCTGTGCTGGAAGCCGCTGATGTGCTTGGCTCTGGGGAATCTCGGTTAACTTTTGAGCAGAGAAAGGAGTTGTTGCAGCTGCAGGTAGAAATTAAAAAACTTGAACTGGAGGAGCGTAGGTTAAGTATAAGTGGCTCTGGTGTGGGCCGTGCTTCTCTTGCTGCTCCGGGTAGACCTTGTGGTTCTTTTGATGTTGCCAGTAATCTCCGGTTGGTTCCGCAGTTTTGTGAACGGGACCCGGACACCTTTTTCTCACTTTTTGAGCGGGTTGCTGAGAGTAGAGAGTGGTCGGACTCAGACCGCACATTGCTTTTGCAATGCGTGCTAACAGGTAAAGCACAGGAAGCCTATTCTGCTCTCACTGTGGCTGAAAGTAGGGTGTATGCAACGGTTAAGGATGCTGTGTTACGGGCTTACGAGTTGGTGCCGGAGGCGTATCGACAGAGGTTCAGGACATGGGAGAAGTCGGGTAAGCAGACACACGTTGAGTTCGCCAGGGAGCTGGTGACTCATTTCAATCGGTGGTGTGCTGCGTTGGATGTTGACACTTATGACTCTCTGTGTGACCTGATCGTTTTGGAGCAGTTTAAGAACTCCGTTCCTAGCCACATTGCTGTTTATATTAGTGAGCATAAGGTGAAAACTGCCGCAGAGGCCACTAAACTGGCAGATGAATGTGTGCTTCTACACAGGGGTGGCCGGGAGCACTGGGCTCGGGATGATTTTGGTTACAGGGGCGATGGCAGTAAGTTTCCTGCGGGCAGTCCTCGCCTGGGTAACATTAAGCCAGAACGTGCTGCACGGGGTCAGACACAGTTTGACTCGACCAAAGTTTGTAACTATTGCAAAGGCAGGGGACATTGGAAGGCTGACTGTCCTAGACGTGGGAATAATGGGGGGCTTGTAAAATCTGCTGCGTTTGCTGCTACTGTTACACAGGAAAGGCCTGTTATTTCTCCCTGTCAGCAGGTGGAAGCTGGAGCGAAGTGCAGCTTGGAGGAAGCAGATTTCTCCGCCTTCGTGTCTGATGGCTGTGTGTCGCTAGTGGGGAGCGATGTCACCGTGCCGGTAAAAATTCTGAGAGACACTGGGGCTTTCAATTCCTACATTCGTAGCTCTGTGTTGCCTTTTTCACAGGAAACTAATACTGGAGACTATGTTCTGATGCGAGGGATGGGTTTGATGGTGTTACCTGTTCCGCTGCATAGGCTGGTGTTGAGCTGTGGTTTGGTGCATGGTGAGGTTGCCATGGGCGTGCGTCCTGCACTGCCAATTGAAGGCGTGGACATCATTTTGGGTAATGATCTTGCTGGTAGCCGTGTGTGGGCTGACGGTCCACCACCTCCCATAGTAACGTCTTCACCTTTTGTTACAGGAAATCCAGATGAGAGTGCACAGTGTTTTCCTGATGTGTTTGCAGCTTGTGCGGTGACACGGGCTATGTGCCGGGCAGAGGCTGAGCCTGCACCTGAGCAGGATGGAGCAGAGGAGAGTGGGGCCTTCTCTGTGGCTATTCCTGATTCTCTTTTGTCTGTTTCTCGCAGTGACCTGGTGGCGGAGCAGAGAGCTGATCCCTCTCTGAGTCAGCTGTTGAACAGTGTTCGCACTGCCGAGGAGGCAGAGAGCACTGCAAATGGTTACTTCTTGCAGGATGAGCTGTTGGTGTGCTGGGGGGGGGGGGGGGGGGGGGGGGGGGGGGGGTTG
The DNA here is from genome assembly GCF_902150065.1 of Myripristis murdjan. Lineage (NCBI taxonomy): Eukaryota > Metazoa > Chordata > Actinopteri > Holocentriformes > Holocentridae > Myripristis > Myripristis murdjan. Next base: position 23,324,578 of record NC_043999.1, on the reverse strand, counting down.
ACGACCCCTCCGCTCCACTAGTTGTCCCTGTTGCTGGTGGCTGTTGGGTTTCCCTTTTTGTCTTTGCAGGGCAGGGCGGAGGGCGTCGCCTGTTTGACTGGAGCTGCTGATGAGCCACACCTGGGCCCGGTGTGGTCTCTCCTATAAAGCTCCCCCTCCTCCCCCATGGAGCCCCCTCCACTCTTTTGCTCTCGCCATCCAGAGCGGACGGGGCCGCTGTTGTTGTTTTTTGACACTTCCACACATCCACACATGCCTACACTACTGACCACTGACTTCCACATTTTTCCTCAGTTCTATGGGTTATTTTGGGGTAAATAAATATTCTTTTACTTTTGCGAAACTCGTCTTGTCTTCAACCTTTGTTGCAGCCTACGAGCCGGGCTGTGACACTATCTATTCATAGACTATGATTTAAAAAAAAAAAAAAAAGATATAGTTCAACAATAGTGTACATCCATGCATGCCTATAAGCAATAAGCCTGTAATGACTTATACACAAACAACGATGTATCAACTTAAATGGGAAAAATAACTTTGACCCAGTTTAAATAGGCAACACATATGGAAACTATTGGTTGGTTAGAGAAGTTGTTTAATTGATGTTATATTTAATAATGCAGAATATCCAAGCCTGTGGAAGAGGGAGGTGTTTGAGTCCCTGGACCTGCACGCTCAGAGGTGGAGTGGCGTTTCGATCAGGAGGGACTCCGCATAGCTCCATTTATATTTATATAGGCTGTTTATATTTTTTAGATTTATTGTTTATAAATATCACACACGCCTCACAGTGAGAAGGTCCTGGGTTCGATTCCCACCCAAGGTCCTTTCTGTGTAGACTTTGCATGTTCTTCCCGTGTCTACGTGGGTTTCCTCCGGGCACTCCGGTTTCCTCCTACCGTCCAAAGACATGCAGGTTAGGCGAATTGGAGAAGCTAAATTGCCCCTAGGTATGACTGTGTGTGTGGATGTCAGTGTTTGTCTGTCTGCCCTGCGATGGACTGGCAACCTGTCCAGGGTGTTTCCTTGCCTTCGCCCTATGAGCGCTGGGATAGGCTCCAGCACCCCCCACGACCCTAGTGAGGATAAGCGGTTTAGAAGATGAATGAATGAATGATATTGGAGTCAAGCTTACTGGTAAACATCTACTCCAAGATAATTTATGTTATACAACTCATAAACATACACTAACACTACATACCGAGTGAATTTGCTACTACATACCGAACATATCTCCTCTGTGCTACAAAAGATCCGTGGTAACCAACCAACCATTGGACATTCCAAAGAGGCTTCCCACCAGCCATAAACAATGGATTCTTCCATAAAGGACATGAGGGTAAAGATATACCTCTGATTTTAAGTCGTTTATGTATTGCTTTGATTATTTCACAGGAGAACTGAATTAAGGGGTTTTTAATCTGTTTTTTGGTTGATACCATAGAGAGGCTAGGGGATTCTGTTAAGCCTGAGCTCGAAAGAACTGAACCCACAATGCAGATGCGGTTAAAGTAACAGTCTTTAATTAACAAAAATAAACTCCAAACAGAACTGATGTAGCACGGAGAAGTCCGAGGAAGGCTGGGCGCAGCAGGCAGGACACGGAGGGGCAGGCAGGACACACAGGCGGGCAGGCAGGGTCTAAAGGCAGAGCAAAAAATCCAATAATCAAAAGACTGGTCACCAAAGAGTAGCACAAGATCAAAAGTAGGAGCTGGGACGTTACCACGCATGGTACAGGACGAACTGGCGATGAGTGGAAATCTGAGCCGGGGTTATAAAGGCTGTAGATTGATGAAATAATGACGGGATGGAAACCAGGTGCGTGAGCGGGAACAGGTGAGTGGAAGAGACCAACGAGCCTGCCACGCCCAGCCTAGGGGGAGAAACAGACACACAACACAGGGGGAGGGGAAACAGGAAAAAAAGAAAAAACACACAGACAGATGGGACTCCTAACACATTCTTGCAATGTTCAGAGACAAAATTCTGCTCAAGCCATCTCCAGCTGCCTTCCTCCCACTTTTCTTTCTGGTATGCCCAAGCTAATGGGTAAATACCATTATATGCAAGATAGTAGTGATACATGTCTGGTATACCCAACCCACCTTCATTCCTAGAAATTGATCATCTTTTTAGACTGATTCTTGGTTTCTTCTCTTTCCAGAGGAACTGTGAGATCATCATATCTATTTCTTTAAACCATTTCTGGGGTATTTCTTGTGGAATTGCTAAAAATAGGAAAGCTATCCTTGGTAGAGTATTCATTTTTAATACCTCCGCCCTTCCCCACAATGATAACGGTAAGCTTGTCCATCTTTTTAAATCTTCTTTGATAGATTTCAAGAGCTTGGGGCCATTTAACTCAAATATTTTATCAGTTGGGGATACAATGTTTACTCCAAGATACCTCATTCCCTGAGACTTCCACACAATAGGGGCAGATATCACATGGCTGGGGTTTGCAATAGCCCCGTTTCCACCGCCGGAACTTCGGGGTAATTTTACAGGGCCGGGGCCGTTGTTGCGTTTCTCCACCGCAAGAACTACCCCGAAGGAGAGAGTTCAGGAACCTTTACAGGGGCTAAAAATCGGCCCTGCCTCGGAGTAGGGACTCTGAGTGGCCCCGAAAAACTCCTGGGTGGGGCTTGGGGTCTACTTGGCGCTGATTGGATGTACTCATGGCAGGATGTGACGTGGTGCCAACAGGAAAACTAACAAATGGTACCCGCTGTTGGATGCTATTCTTGGTCACCAGCCAGCCTACACCGGTGACCCTGGAACAAAAGACTCCGCACCCTTGCCGCAGCTGTCGGCAACAAACAACACCACAACCTTGGCTCTAGAGGACATCAGTGTTGTGTCGACGGTCTGTCCCAACAACGCTTTTTCAGAAGGTAATAGTTGCTTAACTACACTTAGTTAGTTAGTTGAGACATAAGAGCAGCACGTGCTGCCACACCTGTATCAGCCCCATCCTGCAGCGGTGCATCAGGCTGGTTGAAGAGAACAGGTTCAGCCCATTCCTCTCTAAAGTCCTCACCATGGCTCTCACACAGATTATGGAGGACACAGCATGTGATAACAACAGACTTGACTGTATCTAAGTTGCAGTCATTTCTTTTGAGCAGACATCGCCACCTTCCCTTCAGTCGGCCAAAAGCATTCTCCACCACAACCCTAGCTCTGCTGAGCCTGATATTGAAGTTGGTCTCCTCTTCAGTTAGGCAGCCATTGTCCATGAAAGGTTTCATGAGCCAGCTTGTCTGGGGATATGCAGCATCGCCCAAGATGTAGTAGCCCATGTCATGGCCCCCAGTCACGTGATGCTGTCCTCCGAAGAGCCTGTCAGCCATATTCCAGAGTCCGGATCTGCGAAGAACTCTGGCATCATGCATGCTGCCTGGCAGCCCAGAGAACACATTCCAGAAAAGTCCTTTCCCGTCCACCACTGCCTGCAGGACAACAGAGTACCAACCCTTACTGTTGTAGTATTCAGTGTGGTACTCCTGAGGTGCCAAGATTGGAATGTGAGAGCCATCTATGGCACCCACACAGTGTGGCAGCCCCCACCTGTTTTCAAAGTAGTTAGCCATTTCCTGAAGTTTGTCTGCATTTGGAAACTGGATAGCTTCAGGCTGGAGTATATCCTCCACAGCAGAACAGAAGGCCTTCAAACACTTGCAGGCGGTCGAAAGGCTAACCGCAAACAGGTGCGCGATGCTCCAGTAGTCTGCGTTTGTTGCAAGTTTCCATACAGCAATGGCAACCCTTTGTTGGAGGGGAACACACAGGCGGTAATTTACGTCCTGCTTCTCCATCGCCGGTTGCACCCGCTGACAGAGATATGTGAACGTTTCCTTCGACATGCGGAAGTTCTGCACCCACTGCTCATCAGAGAAAGTTGATACAACCACTTTCCACCACTCTGCACTTCTCTTGTGGGTCCAAACAATGGGAGCAGTACGCCGTGCACGGTGTAGAAGAATCTGCAACATAGTAAATTGCAATGACGTGAACTCTCATTTCACCGAACACCGTATTTTTAACTGAAGTGAAATGAACAACTTCTGAACCCTTACACGCTGCAGCGCAAAGTGTATACAGTACAGTGCAGCAGGCTAACGCAGAGCAGTGTAGCTGTTTGCGATATTAAAAATAGCTTACCCTTCGTCTGCGGAGCCGAAGTCCATCTTCTGCTGCAGCAGTTTCGAACAAATGTATTCTTCGGATTATCCGTTGTCTCGTTTCCTCTCTGGCCTTTTCAGCCCGGTCCAATTCCTCTTCGAGACGTCGTCTCCGCTCGTTCATAGCTTCCACCGATGCCACGTAAACGTAGAGACACACAAACAACGCAGCAACCACCTCAGCTCCTTCCATGATGATAAGTGTCTTTCTTTTTCTGCTTTGTTGTTCATACTTCTGCCTCGTACTTCTGCTGCGTCTGCTCTGCTGTTGTTCTTTGTTTGTTTACCGCTGCGTCGCCCCGGTCAAAACAGGCAGGCGACGATTATGTCATATCTTACGTCACACAACTTTACAGGAACCTTCCTCCTACTTCGCCCTCTCAGTGGAGACACGGCAGTTGAGAGGGCCAAGAGAGAGGACGTTCCTGTAGTTGTCCCCCAACCCCCCAAAACTACCAGGAACTACTCGGTGGAAACCCCCCTAATGGGGTTTAAGGGGATGGCCTCACTCTTAGACCAGTTAACTTTGTAACCAGAAAACAATCCAAAGTCATTAATAAGTTTCATAAGATGAGGGATGGAATGATCTGGCCTAGACAGTGTCAATAATATATCGTCTGCGTAAAGACTGACCTTGAAATCATATTTGAAAAGTGGGATACCAGTTATATTATGACTAGCCTGATGGCACAGGTGAGAGGTTCGAGTGCTAGAGTGAAAATAACTGGAGAGACCGGGCATCCTTGTCTAGTTGATCTAAAAAGTTGAAAAGGGGAAGATATTAATCCATTTCTTTGGCTACAGCCTACAACATATACATATGCTACATGTATAAGATACAGTAAGCGTACTGACCACTTTGAAGTATGTCTTTCTACATTTGCTCCCATGTTCTTTTTGCTCCACTGGGGTTGCATCTGAAATAATAAGGCTAAAATCACATGCCATAACCACAAATTTCATAAACACATAAATTTATGGAACACACAAATCTTACTATATAGTCAGATCTACTTGTGCCATCATGGTGGGGAAGTAATAGTATAATCCCACTAATTTACTCATTTTGAATGGGGTTTGATGCAGAGGATTTGCATTCAAGACAGAAGACAGTGATTCGTGTTCTGCATTTTCTTGATATTAGGCACAATGGCAGCATCAAGCCCTCTGTCTGAGGCCAACACAGCTTTCTGCCTGGCTTTGTTCAAACAGCTGGATGAAGACAAGAAGAGCAGCAACATCTTCTACTCTCCTCTCAGCATCTCCTCAGCCCTGGCTATGGTGATGCTGGGGGCCAGGGCCAACACAGCCACACAGATGTCCGAGGTACACACACACACACGCACACACACACAAACACACCTCCTAGTGACAGTTAACACAAATAAATGAACCCAAGGACTTTTGGCACAAGCAGTTTGGCGTCTCTCTGCACCAGGTTAAGTTTATTACTGGAATTTCAAATACTGAGATTATTTAAAAAGGTTTTTAAATGTAATGTTCAGCTCAACTTACAGCTGGGTGACTTGTAGTGGCTAATCATGTAAAGACAAACATTTGCCAATACAAACCATAATCATTAGTAATTTACTCGATAGAGTAAATTACTAAAAGATCCCATACAACAATAAAACATAATACAAATACATAAAACAAGATAAGACAAGGTATTAGTCAGAGTCTCAAACAGAAAAGTTACAGAACTGTCTGCAAGAGTGGGATGGGTGTGGCAGGGGAGGGGGCCTGTTTGGCCAGATCTGTTGGCCCTCATTCAGCATGAATCACTTTAGCTGGCTTCCAGTGTCTGATTCAGAACAGATTCCAGGTCATTTTGCTGATGCTGGCCCCTTGCCAGCTTTGTGTTATGTTGCCATAGGAATTCTACACAGAATTTATTTGTGCAGGGGTAATAAACACTCAGGGCACGGTGAATCGATCCATCCTATCAGTCCACAACTTGCAGGTGTACGTTTTTTCCGTTTGTGTGAGTGCCTGGCTGTCATGACTCAGTGGTTGTCACAGTTTGGCCTGGGTCCGTTGAAGATCCTTGAAGAGGGTTTCAAGAGGTCCCCAGCAGAATGAGGATAATGTAATTCCCCCGCAATTTAATTCACAACAAATTGTTCCCATTTAGATGATCTATATTGAGAATAATGACTACTGCGAGCACAGATTTCACTGTAACCACTGTTTAATCTCCATGTACAATACAGACAGCTGTACAGTTCAATATTAAATCAAAAACAGATGTCCTCTCAGGATCAAATATGGTCTAATGACCATGCTTGACCTAATGTGTGTCTTCTGGATGGTTTGTTATGTAATAATCACCAGCAACTAAGACAAATTCTCATCCAGCTACATACTAAGTACTTGGCTGAGGAAGTGATTCTGAGTTTGGATGTGATAATTGCATCACTGCTTGCCATGTGAAAACGTGTGTGCACATGTATACCTGGCTGTGTTGTGTTTTTTTTTAATGTGAAACAGAGAGGAGATGAGAGTAACATTAATGTAATATAAATGTACAATATATGTATTAATGTAATGTACAATGTAATGTAATTTCCTGTGAAGGATCAATAAAGTGCTCATCATCATCATCATCATCATCATCATCAACATGAAGCTGCAGTGAGGGTTTCAGCTCCTCCTTAGCAGAGTGCAGGCGTAAAGGCTTGAGCTCATAACTCGATCCTGTAACCCTTTGTGGCCAACATTTACACTGCAGTCTGTCACCACATACCGCATGGACTGTTGAGAGCAAAGATCATATCTTTTTCTGCACACACACACACACACGTTTAACTCAACAGTGATCCTAATGACGAGCAACACTACCAATCGCACCTGTAGGTCCTCTGCGTCACTAAGGCAAAGAAGCTGTGTGAGACAAAGGCAGAGGAAGAGCAGATGCTGACAGGCGCAGATGCAGATGCAGCAGCAGACCCAGAGATGCGGACTTCCAGACTATCTGCTGAAGGTGGTAACAAAGCCAACAGTAAAGGAATGACTAACTAACCTCTAACAGAGGGGCTGGGTGCTGTCATCGGTTTGTGGAATCTCACACTTGTTTGTCCACTCTGTTGTGTATTGTTGTCTGACCAGTAGAAACCACAGGGTTTCATATAGACTCTACCCCCCTGTGCAGTCATAAAATTTTGACTGCACATTCAAGATGTATTGTGAAAATTAATTAAACTGGCATCATATGTGAGGCACAGCTAATGTCACTGCAATAATTCTTTAATATTTATTATGTTCTAACTGATGCCTAAGTTATCAAACTTCACTATTACAGTCTATGAGCTGAGTGTTTAAGTTGATGGTTGGTGTTGTGCTGCTTTGAACACACACCAGTTAAAATACCCCGTGGTGTACAAGGGTGGAAAAATAAATTGATAATGCAGTATATCACAATAATTCCTCTGTAGTGCATTATTTATGCACACCAAGAAGAAGCAGTGTTTTAGTTTTCCCTGCCTTTAGGTATTTCAGCTGGACCTACAGTACAGGCCAAAAGTTTGGACACACCTTCTCATTCAATGCGTTTTCTTTATTTTCATGACTACTTACATTGTAGATTCTAACTGAAGGAATCAAAACTATGAATGAACACGTGGAGTTATGTACTTAACAAAAAAAGGTGAAATAACTGAAAACATGTTTTATATTGTAGTTTCTTCAAAATAGCCACCCTTTGCTCTGATTACTGCTTTGCACACTCTTGGCATTCTCTCGATGAGCTTCAAGAGGTAGTCACCTGAAATGGTTTTCCAACAGTCTTGAAGGAGTTCCCAGAGGTGTTTAGCACTTGTTGGCCCCTTTGCCTTCACTCTGCGGTCCAGCTCACCCCAAACCATCTGGATTGGGTTCAGGTCCGGTGACTGTGGAGGCCAGGGGCCTCATTTATCAACCGTGCATACGCACAGATGTGTGCGTAATGGGTGCGTAAGAACATTCCCACGCAAAGTATGGGATTTATCAACTTGTACTTTTGCGTAGGAACATGTGTAAATTTAAGTACAACTCTTACCATGCGTACACACAAAACCTAGTGGTAGAACGGTGAAACCACAAATAGAACGCACGAAGAGAGTCACAGTGTTCAGCAACTTCACACGTTCCCTGTTTCCTCTAATTCATAAAAAAAATCTCAATTAGTATTTTAGCAGACAATTTCAATAATTTATGTAACAAGTTATAAAAGACAGCTGTGACAGGACAACCTGAAAAGAAAACTTGAAATGCAAGTGGCTTATCTTGCACTATTGGAGGATTTGGAGAACCGTTTTCAAAGAGCGTGCTGACAGTGAGAGCACAGAGTGGCATCTCAGCAGGTACCGCTTCCCCAAAAACATACTGATGGATTTATGCCATACGCACCAAAGCCATCCCAGTGCGCATCCAGCTCCTGTCCACCCTGGGATTTTTGGCCACCGGAACATTTCAGCTAGAGTTTGGAGACATATGCGGCATTTCGCAGCCGACACTAAGCAGAATCATGCCGGCAGTGTTGGATGCAATAATTTCTCTGGCCCCAACTTATATTCAGTTCTCATACAGACATCACCAACAAGCCGAAATTAAACGAGGATTTCACGCCGTCGCCGGATTTCCAAACATAATTGGAGCCATAGATTGCACCCACATCGCAATAAAAACACCACCACACAATCCAATTTCATTCAATCAATGCACAAATAATCTGCGATGCAAATATGTCTCTGTTAAACGTTGTTGCCCGGTAGCTTGGAGGAACGCACGACTCATTCATTCTGCAGAACAGCTCTGTGGGTGTGCGCCTCCAAGCAGGAGCTGTTGAGGATGGCTGGCTTAGTGAGTGTTACAACGTTTTGAAATTATTTTCTGGGCTTCGTATGGTTTATTATAACAGCTCTATAGGTAATCGGGGATAACCACTGAAGCCATGGTTAATGACCCCCGGAGCCAACCCGAGGACCCCGCAGGAGCAGCGCTACAACCGGCTCATGCTCGTTCAAGAACCATCATTGAGCGCGCAATAGGCCTGCTAAAAAGCCGAGGGAAAAAATCCATTCATGCGCTCTTAAAGGGATTGCTGCTACCATATATGGTCAATTTGAGGCGTTTCTGAATGCAAATGAGCCTAACCATGCACGAGCATGGCAGTTTAGCACAGGTGGGATTTATCATTACAGATTGCTTACTGGTGTGCGTACGACCGGTGTCCGCACATTTGATAAATATGGATTTTTTTGTACTTACACACATTCTAAGTTTCATTCCTACGAAAGAATTTAGAACCTTTTCTACGCACAGGTTGATAAATGAGGCCCCAGGTCATCTGCCGCAGCACTCCATCACTCTCCTTCTTGGTCAGATAGCCCTTACACAGCCTGGAGGTGTGTTTGGGGTCATTGTCCTGTTGAAAAATAAATGATGGTCCAACTAAACGCAAACCGGATGGGATGGCATGTCGCAGCAGGATGCTGTGGTAACCATGCTGGTTCAGTGTGCCTTCAATTTTGAATAAATCCCCAACAGTGTCACCAGCAAAACACCCCCACACCATCACACCTCCTCCTCCATGTTTCACAGTGGGAACCAGGCATGTGGAATCCATCCGCTCACCTTTTCTGCGTCTCACAAAGACACGGCGGTTGGAACCAAAGATCTCAAATTTGGACTCATCAGACCAAAGCACAGATTTCCACTGGTCTAATGTCCATTCCTTGTGTTTCTTGGCCCAAACAAATCTCTTCTGCTTGTTGCCTCTCCTTAGCAGTGGTTTCCTAGCAGCTATTTGACCATGAAGGCCTGATTGGCGCAGTCTCCTCTTAACAGTTGTTCTAGAGATGGGTCTGCTGCTAGAACTCTGTGTGGCATTTATCTGGTCTCTGATCTGAGCTGCTGTTAACTTGCGATTTCTGAGGCTGGTGACTCGGATGAACTTGTCCTCAGAAGCAGAGGTGACCCTTGGTCTTCCTTTCCTGGGTCGGTCCTCGTGTGCCAGTTTCATTGTAGCGCTTGATGGTTTTTGTGCCTCCACTTGGGGACACATTTAAAGTTTTTGCAATTTTCCGGACTGACTGACCTTCATTTCTTAAAGTAATGATGGCCACTCGTTTTTCTTTAGTTAGCTGATTGGTTCTTGCCATAATATGAATTTTAACAGTTGTCCAATAGGGCTGTCGGCTGTGTAGTAATCTGACTTCTGCACAACCCAACTGATGGTCCCAACCCCATTGATAAAGCAAGAAATTCCACTAATTAACCCTGATAAGGCACACCTGTGAAGTGAAAAGCATTTCAGGTGACTACCTCTTGAAGCTCATCGAGAGAATGCCAAGAGTGTGCAAAGCAGTAATCAGAGCAAAGAGTGGCTTTTTTGAAGAAACTAGAATATAAAACATGTTTTCAGTTATTTCACCTTTTTTTTGTTAAGTACATAGCTCCACATGTGTTCATTCATAGTTTTGATTCCTTCAGTTAGAATCTACAATGTAAATAGTCATGAAAATAAAGAAAACGCATTGAATGAGAAGGTGTGTCCAAACTTTTGGCCTGTACTGTATTTCTGTGAATAGTCCTGGAAAGGCTCTCCAAAACTTTCTGACACTTTTCTGGTTTCTTTTGTGTGGGTATTAGTGGTGGTAATGCTTTTTCTTTATATTCTTCTGTTCTCTTTGCTCACTTGTACCTTTTCCTTTTTCTTCCAACCAGTACCGAGTAAGGCCTTGTGATGGCAAACTTACATGCAACCAGCAGCCGGCGATGTTCTCAGATAAAGATGAACTAATAGTCTCTTAAATTAATACAGAAAGTGTTTGGGTGATTGTCACGTTGGTCAGTTACCCTTTTAAGTGGTGACACCAAAATCATCCACGTGTCCCTGGTAGATCATTCTGGTTCTGGTGCTCCATACAAGTACTTGAGCATATGAGGCTGCTACCGTTTCCAAAAGACTACTTAAGACTACTGACCTTTTTAGTGTTATTGTTATAAATGTAAAAAAAAAAAAAAGATTTGCAAGTGTTTTTGTTATATAGCCTGTAGGTTTATTCACCCTAAAGAAGAAATACCTGTTCAGTGTTGTTGAACTATTTTATTTGAACTAACAGGCATTCATCCCAGGGAGATTTTATCTGTACACAGTCTCCCATCCCCTGTCCCTTTGACTTCCTGTCGAAACAGGGAAGTTGACAGACATCATATTTAAAATTACTTACTTAGCTTTAGAACAGTTACAAGTTATCATCTTTCCCCACTTTTAAAAGGCTTGGCAAACCCAATTTTTTTCCTTGAGTGCTGTCTTCATTGTCTACCAAGATTTGAGACTTCCTAAAAGTCAGTAACTAATAAAATAGAGCTTTAGGTGTGGCATTTTCTACAGTGATATTTTCCAGCAGGGCTTGGTGACCTTTAGTTCATCCTGTAGTGTCACAAGATTGTCTGGACCACCAAACTGTCCAGCAAAGTGAGAAATATCCCGCTTGTTTGGACTGAAAGAGCTTCGGCTCTTACTAGCACTGCAACAGTGTGTCAGCTGATGTTTTCCCAGCTGACATTGCTGTAGAGCTCACCTGCTAAAAATTGATCATTTGAGTCAGGAGAAATCAAACAGACGTCCCTTTGCATAGAAAGGACTTCAAATTTACTTTCAAGATTTTTACTGCACCCAATAAAAAAAAAAAAATACATATTTTAATTGCCACTCAAAATAGTTAGCATGGAGCACCAGGGACAGATGGATGATGTCAAAACTATGACTATGACTGAAAGGATAGAACCCAAATGCAGGACTCACGAGTGTTCAACAAAAGTAGTCTTTTAATAAGGAAAGGTAAAGTAACAACTGAAATTCACTATGAAAACCAAGAACAAAAGTAGCAACAGAAAACTCTTAACAAGGAATAACTAGAACAAAAGGCAAGACCAAAGTATCAAAGAAACATGAGAACAAAACTATGACCAAACAAAGTAACAAAGGAAATACATAACCTGACATGACGTGACATGGAGCATGGACAAACACTTGACTTGGCAGGACGAACTGGCACAGGACAAAGGGAAACACGGACTATATATACACACACACAAGGTAATGGGGAACAGGTGGAAACAATCAGGGCGTGGCAGACAATCAGACTAGTGGGAAACACACAAGGGGAAGGGCAAGTGACCTAACACAAGAGGAGAGTGGGATTTCAAAATAAAACAGGAAGTCACGAGACAAGACATAAAACTTAACAAAACAAAACATAATTTCTATGACATGACAGATGATTTTGGGTCGATCTCTCACTACTGACAGGGGCAGCTGTGTGTGAGCAACAGGTCAATCTCCTAGAAACTTTGGGGATTCCTTCAAGTCCACAGTTTCTACTATAGGCTGTAATAAAGTAGTCTTCATCGATCACCAGTTCCAGCTCTGGCTCTCATCTGCTTTGACTGTCCACAGTGTCTGAAGGCTCAGGATGATGTCCATGTCAAGTTTTCCAAGCTAATAAAGGAGCTGAACAAGGCTGGAGCCCCGTACTCCCTCAGCCTGGCCAACAGGCTGTATGGAGACAAATCCTACCGGTTTGTTAAGGTGTGTATGAGTGTACACCTGTATGTGCCTATATGGGCAGGTGTTGGTATGTTTACACAAAGGTAGGCCTGACTGAATGACATGGGAGTCATCATGCTGTGCTCAGCGAGTGTGAATGAAAGAGTGAGTGAGAGTGAGTGGCAGGTCAGAACATGAGTCAGAGAAGCAGCCACACTCAGCATACTTCACTACAATGGCTGTAACATCTTTTATCCCCTCACTGTGAATGAATCTCAAAGTCTGTCTGTACATCATCATCATTATTATTATTATTATTATTATTATTATTATTATTATTATTGTATTGTTGTATTGTCGTTGTTGAATAGAGTCAGTCGAGCTAAATGTATGTTGGTGGTTCCAGGGGTTTCTGGCAGACACCAAGAAGCACTATGATGCAAAGCTGAAGTCTGTGGACTTCAAAACCAGTGCAGAGACAGCCAGGATCAATATCAACAACTGGGTGGAGAAGCAGACCCAAGGTGGGTCTGACACACAAACACTCACACATACACTCTCAAATGTAAATAGACTGGGGATCACATCCAATGAGGTGGATCTTGGGAGGAAGTGGAAAAAGTGGACATTTGAATCAGAAAGGCTGAATGCAAAAAGCCAGTTCCAGTAAATTTCCTCAGCATTGCAGAAAGGGTATGGATGTGTAAATACAAAGCTCTAATTCGCATTTTATTTTGCCTGGAATTTTCAAATTTTACTCCAAATTCACTTGAATCTTGGGTGTAAACATACAGTATCTCTAGTTATTAAACCCTGTTGTATTCATCGCTGCTCCTTTGTTTCAATCCAGATAAAATCAAGGACCTGCTTGCCCCGGGTGTAGTGGACAGCATGACCAGGCTGGTGCTTGTTAACGCCATCTACTTCAAAGGCAACTGGGACAGGAAGTTTGACGCCAACCTCACCAAGGATGCTCAGTTTAAACTCAACAAGGTAACGCTGCACAACGACAACACAGTTTGGCAGGTGAAATGGTGATAAAAAAGTAAAGGTCTGTATGGATTTATGGGTAGGGTGAGGTCAGTAAACTGTGCATACTGAAGAACAGTATAACTGTATATTCGTTTTTTGGTCTCAATAAAGATCTGCTTGAGGACAGTATGCAGAGATCTCTTGGGTCATTTAATTTCTGGAGTGTCCTGGAATTTTGAGAACTATGTTTCAGATGAGAAGTCAGGGCAAACTTTTTTTTTTTTTTTTTTTTTTTTTTTTGCAAACTGTTTATACTGCAGAAATATACCAGAAAGTCCAGTACCAGAATAGTCTGGTCTGCACATTCATTGCATTTCTCAGTCCAACTGGAGTGGAAACCAGACTATTCATGTCTTAAGAACACCACTGAAAAAACCAGGAAGGACTCATATTTCAGTTCATGAAAGTCCTCTGATTTAGTCATGTAAAGTCAGAAAGAGGTCACAGAATTTTCCATCATGCCGTCTCCACTGATTGTTTGAGATGTCTTAAACCAGTTCATCATATAGGCACATTTTCTTTGCATTACATAGTGTACATCCAGGAGTGGGTGGTAGGATTTCGCAATGGCTTTGTCAGACGTCCACATACTCATGAGACCTTCAGCATGAAAGATCCTTTCACACTGACAGGCCTGCACAGTGCCTACAGTATGGAGCTACCTGTTTGGGGTGTGTTGCTGTGGTCCAGCGAAGCTTTAATGAATTTATGAGTCTCTCTTGTGGTGTCGACAGGCACACCCTTTTCATTCAAAGTGGTGTTCATGAAGAATCAAATAGGTGGGGCTTGAGAAAGTGTAAAGGTTGAGGTTGCAGCCACGCCTGTGTATTGCAACACAAAGTTTCCCCACAAATTTCAACCTGACCTGACTTTTCTTTAACCTGCTGTTCAGTGACTCACTAATGTGGAAGAAGATGGGACTCCAAGAGTGTCATAGTGAGCTAGAGCTCTGACAGTACAAATGGTTTTTAGCTCAGTGAAAAAAGACTGCTTTGTGTTTGCTGTCATCCTCAGAATGAAAACAAGCCGGTGAAGATGATGTACCAGAAAGCCGAATTCCCTCTCACCTACATCCGTGAGGTCAACTGCCAGGTAATCAAACTATGAGTCATTCAGTTATTCACCTGCTCCTCATATCTCGACCTCCAGCAGGGAGTCCTGTGATCACCCCCATCCATGTGTCGATGGCAGGGGAAAAGTGTGAGGTGGATCACACAAAACCTGGTTGGAAGGAACGTTTTGGGCAAGCTGGCCACTTGGCCACAAGGGGGCATGGAGATGGAGCTGAGCACCGACAGGGCTGGAAAATACCAAAAGCTTGCTGCCAGGCCCCATGTGGACTGGGCATTTAACAACACTTTGCACTGTGCCTCATGAAAACAGACCTCTTGATCGGCTTCTTGTTTTTTTTGTTTTTTGTTTTTTGTTTTTTTTTTGTTTTTTAAATTTTATTTTATTTGAAGGTATTTTTTGTGAGGACCAGGGACTGTGTGTCCGACACCGTAGTCTGCAGCACGGGGGCCCCGCAGGGAACGGTCCTGGCTCCGTTCCTCTTCACCCTCTATACTGCAGACTTCTCATACAACACCCCCACCTGTCACCTGCAGAAGTTCTCTGATGACTCTGCAATCGTCGGTCTCATCACAGATTGGGACGACAGAGAGTACAGAGAACTAACGCAGGACTTTGTGAACTGGTGCCAGCAGAACTGCCTCCAGATCAATGCGGGGAAAACCAAAGAACTGGTAGTGGATTTCCGCAGACGAGCACTCTGCCCCCCGACACCGGTGAACATCAAGGGAACGGATACTGATACTGGTCTGCGATGAATTTGGGAATGGCGGGACTCCTGGCACGGTAGTAAGTCATCATGTAGGCAGTGGCGGCGGCAGCCTCGGTTCCCTCTTCGTTGACCTCCACAAAAGCCTTGTGCACCACCTGGGACAGCACCAAGTCATTGGCTGGAGACATGCCTGACAGCAGAAAGAAGAAAGAGGAAAAAGTTAAACAATAGATTAGAACTAGACTTTATAAAGTTCCTGAAGAAACTTTGATGTGCTTGCCTTGCGAGCGCCTGGACATGTGCTAAACCGCCAGCCCTATGCTGTTTGTGGGCTGTGTAGTGTTGTGGCTCTTGCCCAGGTGGGGAGTTGAACCCTGGTCTCCTGCATGGCAGACAGAGACACTATCCACTGTGCCACTGGGGCTTGTGTGGGCGGAGCCAGAAATGAGGCTCTATGAAGCACACAGCATGAGTGACAGTGCTGCTTCTGTGAAAAATCACCTAAAGTAGTGGTCAAACTACTGCTTTGTTCTCAATGACAGTAAGTCCGAGCAGAAAATAAAAGGTATCATGAGAAAGGCAAGGCTTTGGGCTTTCAAACTGTGTCAAAATTATTTTCCAACTCCCAAAAATGCCCACCTTACAGCGAGTTGGAAAAGTGTGTCCTTCTGCTTCTCTCCTGAGACTTTGCATTCCAGATATAATGGGAGTCTATGGGGGAGAGAGCTGGCACTCCTGCCTCGTTAAGGGTCACAGTTTAAAAAGTTGAAGCTACTTTGCTTTTGTATTTGCATTTTTCAAAGCACAACTATTTTTCCTACTACTTTCCAAAAAATTATGCATGTGGAGTGAAAATTGTGGCCAGGAGAGCAAGTTTAAGACAAAAGTTTTAGGCGAATTTTAAGGGCTGCTCCACTCTAGCCCTCAGGAATGCCACTCTAGCTCACGCAATACACACTCATTCAAAACTCAGAGGCGGCTCAAAAATAACTCCAAACTTAAACTGTGTTTTATGCCAAACTAAGACAGACATGAAAAATTGAAGATGACACACATAAAGTTGAACATCTGCTGAGTCATTTAATTTTTGAATGGAGTCTGTGGGCCAAAGAATGAGGGAGCTGTGAGGCTTTGAAAATGCATGAGTGTCTGCCGATTTCCCATTCTTTTTCTATGAGGGCAAAATCGCGATTTTAAAATTGAATTATGAGAAATCGCAAGGTCCGATCGGTTTGAAAATTGACACACCTCTTCTTCTCCACAAGACGCACATTTTTCGTATTTGGTGCGTGGACGCAGGTTCAAAGCTCTGGGCTCTGGAGCCTTCCAAAGTTTTGGCCATTCATTTCGGATGGCCGAAATTTTCAGGAAAATTGGAATTTTGAGAATTCCGTGGGTCGGATTCCTTATAAAAGTAATAGCACACTTCTCCCAATGGGGCCGCACATTTTCCCAATTCATTGTGGGGGCCTAAAACCAAAGCTGTAGGAGTAGTAGCGCGCCGAACTTTTGTCCAGAATAAAAATAATAAAAATAAGAAATATGCAAGATAATAAGATGTGTTGCCTTTTCAAGGCAAGCACATAATAATATTGGACACCAGAGAATACAGGAAACCATCAAACAGGAAAATCAAGAGAGCAGGCTCACAAAATATGAAGTGTACCTAATGATATACTCATGTATCCCACATTTTAGCATTGATATTTAAGAATTTGGAAACTTATTTGTAATTCCTCAGCTGTTTAGCTGTACCATGATAAATTGTACTGACATCTTATAAGTACCTGGGAGTTCACCTAAACAATAAACTGGACTGGACCCACAACACAACTGCACTTTATAAGAAAGACCAGAGCAGACTCTATCTGCTCAGGAGACTGAGGTCTTTTGGAGTGCAGGGGGCACTCCTGAAGACCTTTTATGACACCGTTGTGGCATCAGCCATCTTTTATGGAGTGGTCTGCTGGGGGAGCAGCATCTTGACGGCTGACAGGAAGAGACTTGACAAACTGATCAGGAAGGCCAGCTCTGTCCTGGGATGCCCCCTCGACTCAGTGGAGGTGGTAGGTGAGAGGAGGATGATGGCTAAGCTGTCATCCATGATTGAGAACGACTCCCACCCCCTGCAGGACACTTTAACTACACTGGAGAGCTCCTTCAGTGACAGACTGCTTCACCCAAAGTGTGTGAAGGAACGCTATTGCAGGTCCTTCCTTCCTGCAGCCGTCAGACTCTACAACAAGCAGTGCTCCCAGTAGACCACACACTCCCCAAGACTGCACTGACTGCACTATAATGCACATTCTCCCTGCACCTTAACCCCCACCCCCCCTCCCCCCGCTGCCCCACCCACCCATACACACACACACACACACACACACAGCACTACTGGTAGATAACACGTAAAGACTGGAGGGGAAGGGGTGATTCCATAAGGCTGGATCAAGTCTGACAGTTCCTGAATCCCAGTACCGGGCGTCAGGTTCTGTCACTTGGTCTCATAGTTTCACACTAACCCTGAACCTCCGTCGGAGCGGGTTGTTCCCCAGGTTTAGGTTTTTTCTTCTGTTGTTTAAATTGTTCATATTTCTATTTTGTTTTTTCTATAGTCCTTTTTAGAATGTTTATATTGCTTTTTGCTATTTATTATCTGTTCATACTGTTTATAATGTAAATTATGCTTCATATCTTGCTATCCACTTTGCTGCTGTAATGCGTGAAATTTCCCCACCGTGGGACTTATAAAGGAATATCTTATCTTATCTCTCTTATCTTTTTGCTAATTCTCTGTTAATTATCTGGTCATGTTTTACTAACCTTCTGTAAATTTTTTGCTAATTGGCAAATCACATTTTTTTCCATGTTTTTGACAGAAACCAAGTGAATCTGCTCCGGTTTGAAAGGACTAAACAATTTATCACAAACAAAAATATTTTTTTTTCATATCAGGGTCCCAAGGAAAAAATGGGGGTTCATAGCATATTTATTTATTTATTTATTGTTTTAATTGTCTGGGACAGTACCCATTTAGTCAACAGTTAAAAAACTGCAAATGAGCCAGAGTTAGCCACAGAGGCTAATTTTCATCTGTTGTCCATGGCCAGAACAAAATAACATGTTAGAATAAAATAACATGCCATACCATCAGAGAATAAGCAAATCAACTAAAATAACAATCACTACAGCATGGATAATCACAGCAACATAGATTCAACACAGGACAGCACAGCTGCACACATTAGGCAGTGAAAACAAAGGCTAAGATGATAAGAGGCAAAAGGACGAGACAAAGTCAACTTGGGGGTCCGAAACAGGGAACACGTTTGAAAGCACCTGAGCTCACCTGTCGGTCCAGTCATTTTTCTGTTTCTCCTCAGCCAGTTTTGATCATTGACGACGAACATTCAGGCTGTTACTGCATCAGTCTACATTCAGTGTAACAGTTAAAACTCACTGTGTTGGACAGATCCTGGAGCTGCCTTACAAAGGGAAGGACCTCAGCATGCTCATCTTCCTGCCCAATGAGATGGAGGACGACACAACTGGTCTGGAGAAGGCAAGAGGCGCACACACACACACACACACACACACACACACACACACACACACACACACACACACACATATTCATAGACGCAAACTTAATTGGTGACATTGTATCCATTGCAGTTGGAGAAGGAGCTGACCTACGAGAAGTTTGTGGAGTGGACACAACCACACATGATGTACACAAAGGAGGTTCAGGTGGGCCTGCCCCGATTCAAGATGGAGGAGTCGTACAACCTGAAAGACATCCTCACCCGCATGGGGATGGTCGACGCCTTTGATGTTAGAATGAGCGACTTCTCTGGTAGGACGTGTGGCTGGACCACCATCAGCCATTCACATAATCAACTGAAGAGCAGGCAACAGAGCATGCAGCCAGTCCAGTCCTGACTCTAAAAAAATGTCCACCACTGTGAAGGAAATGCATGACAGCTGACGAAATCCTGAGAGGGGTTAGATCAGTCAGCATGCATATTGATTATTGTGTACAATTTATCATGGTACAGCTAAACAGCTGAGGAATTACAAATAAGTTTCCAAATTCTTAAATATCAATGCTAAAATGTGGGATACATGAGTATATCATTAGGTACACTTCATATTTTGTGAGGCTGCTCTCTTGATTTTCCTGGTCGATCGTTTCCTGTATTCTCTGGTGTCCAATATTATTCTAATCTATTGTTTAACTTTTTCCTCTTTCTTCTTTCTGCTGTCAGGCATGTCTCCAGCCAACGACCTGGTGCTGTCCCAGGTGGTGCACAAGGCTTTTGTGGAGGTCAACGAAGAGGGAACCGAGGCTGCCGCCGCCACTGCCATCAGGAAGGTTTACTGCTCCGCCAGGATCCCCGCCATTCCCAGATTCATCGCAGACCACCCCTTCCTCTTCTTCATCCGACACAAACCCAGCATGAGTGTCCTGTTTGCTGGCCGATTCTGCTCGCCTGCCTGAGCACTGCAGTGCTTTCTCAGCCAGGCAGTATTTTGAAAAGAGGCTGAGAGTCACTGCTGCAGAGTGGATGCACACTACAAGATTTCTCCGGAACATTTACAACCTGAGTTTCCGTCCAGTATTTATAAAACCAGGATGTTGCCAGAAAGCCTTTGAGTGGAAACTGTGGTGTTGGATTCTCTAAAATATCATGTGGGTTAGTTAAATTGTGGCTAAATCTTATTCAAGATTTGTAGTGTTCATCCACTCTTACACTGTTTATTTTTTTTGTTCATTTTTTTTAATGTTTTTGTTTATTGTGTGCCTCTAATTTTATATATATATATATATATATATATATATATATATATATATATATATATATATATATATATATTTATATATATATATACACTACTCACAAAAAGTTAGGGATAGAGAACAGCAACTTGTGCAAAAAGTACTGAAACATTGAACAGTTGGACATGTGCATTCAGAAGTTTACAGAAGGTCACATTAAGTTCACCTGTAAAGGTTATAATGCATTTTAGGTTCATCCTGAAATTTCACCATGTGCTGCGCTGTGCATCTTTTGCCCTGGATTATTTTTGTGTCCCACAGCTTTGCACTACCCTCTGCCCAGCGACTGTTGGTCTGTGATTCATCCTCAGACCTCACCCAGCTTTATCATGAGCTTCACATGCTCAGCGCCCACTTTATCTTATCTCATACATGACCTGAGATTTAATGCTGGTTTCAACAGCCAGCATAGCTGTTAACTGTAACTTTAGGCCATGTATGAAAATATCTGACACTGTAATCTTTCAACAGCAGCAAGTAGCCTTTATCCGTACAATGGATATCCATGCTATTCCACCATTTGTTTGATTTAATCAGCTCACCTGCATGTGTGTCATGTCACTGAGGTGAGTCTATAAAGGCTTCAATGCACTTGGCATATTGGTATCATAATACCTAATTCATCAGTGGTTGAGGGATAAGAACCACCTCCCGATCAAATGTCAGGTCAGTGGGCAGAACCCCAGCTGGCATTCAACCGACGTTCAACATTGAAATATAATTTAAAACATGCCAGTTGTTGTTTCTACATTGAAACAATATTGAAATAATATATAAAGCTAACAATTGCGGAAACGTTGACAACCTATCAATAAATCAGCGTTGAAATATAAACAAGATCTGTATGTTGATTCAACCTATTGGCCTCTTCCACCCAGCTGGCATTTTAACATTTATTCAACACTGAATCAACATCATAACTCATGGGTGAATCAATGTTGAATTTGGTTTTGATTTTGCAAAGCGAATCGACATTGATATTGTGATGTTGTTTCAACATGAGTGAACTAATATTGAAGGCACAACAGTGAATCGATATTGAATTAAGTGTTGATTTTGCAAAGCGAATCAACGTTGATATTGTGATGTTGTTTCAACATGAGTGAACTAATGTTGAAGACCCAACAGTGAATTAATATTGAAAATTCCGTTCCCGCTGCCGGGGGGTGCGCGTCTGAATCACTAGGAAAGTAGTAGGAAAAATAGTTCTGCTTAGAAAATTGTAACTAGAAAAGCAAAGCAATGTATACTTTTTACACTGTGACACTTAACGAGGCAGGAGTGCCAGCTCTCTCCCCCACTGACTCCCATAATACCTGGAACCCACAAGCTGGGGAGAGAAGGACAAACACACACTTTTTTAACTCGCCGAATCTCGGGTATTTTGGGGAGTTGGCAAATAAGACACAGTTTGAAAGCCCAAAGCCTTACCTTTCTCATGATACCTTTTATTTTCCGCTCGGACTTACTGTCTTTGAGAAAAAAAGCATTTGTTTGACCACTACTTTTAGGCGATTTTCTCCCAAGAGCCACTGTCACTCATGCTGTGTGCTCACACACTTTATAGGGCCTCATTTCTGGCTCAGCCCAAATAAACAGCATTAGTCCAGCGGATAGGCTCTCTGCCTGCCATGCAGGAGACCAGGGTTCAACTCCCCACCTGGGCAAAAGCAACAACACTCTGCAACCTACTAACAGCATAGGGCTGGTGGGTTACCACGCGGTCGCAAAGGTGACAAGCACGTTCAGAGTTTCTCCTTTTTAATTTTTAGTGATTCAGACGCGCACCCCCCGGCAGCGGGAACGGAATTTTCTATATTAATTCACTGTTGGGCCTTCAACATGAGTGAACTAATGTTGAAGACCACATCAAAAAATCAACGTTGATTCGCTTTGCAAAATCAAAACCAAATTCAACATTGATTCACCCATGAGTTATGATGTTGATTCAGTGTTGAATAAATGTTAAAATGCCAGCTGGGTGGAAGAGGCCAATAGGTTGAATCAACATACAGATCTTGTTTATATTTCAACATTGATTTATTGATAGGTTGTCAACGTTTCCGCAATTGTTAGCTTTATATATTATTTCAATGTTGACAGCTCATCTTGGTAAAACAAGTTACACTAAAATGTGAACCAACACTTTTGAAATACATTCCAAAATGAAGAAATTTTTTTTCTTTTTAACACAAATGACTTTTTGAAAATAATTTAAAATAAATTCATCAATTAATTCTAAGTACTTGACAGTGAATAATCCCAATGTGTGATTCACAACCACAGAGATCTTTACTGTGGCAGGGAAAGATGCCAATCACAGATTATTGAGATACAAAAATATTGGTTGAAAGAGATCTGTGTGCACCAGCAGCTGATCAAATGTATGAAAACAATTTTTAAGTAATTCTAAAAATCCTCCAAATTCACCTGTACAGGACTTTCCAAAATAGAGTTGCATTGTACTCATCAGCAGATAAAACAATGAACCTAAAACTGCTTTTAGCCATAAAAATTTTGTCCATGAATTATGGCATTTGAATAATAGGAAATACAAAGAACTAATAAAAATAAAACAGCAAGTCATTTTAGGTTTGTCCAGATGCTGCCTGCTGTTTTGGCTGTGTGTGTGCATGTTCCTACATTGATGGACTTCCGACAAGACAGTGCAGCTGTCAAGACAGGCCAGAAAGGCGCCTTTAAATAAAATGTATTATTATTATTATTATTAGTTCCACATTTTGGCTATTTAGCAAAAGTTAATTACACCAACATTTAGAGATATCCTGATAACAAAGAACAAACCCTGTCCACCTTTATTGGAGCGTGTAATAAATATTTGTATCATTATCATTTGGGCAGGATGAAGATAAACTGGAATTTGAAACTTTGAACTGAACCTCAAACTCAAAGAGCTGTTAAATGTTTCGCCCTGCTCAATAAAACCTTTCTCTCACTGAGGTGGTAACTATTGTGCTCTTGTGTCCTGATGTACATTAGGTAGTATTATATATTTTATATAAAGTTTAAATAACTAACAGTGCATGCCTTCTAAGATGGAAGGACAATGTACAGAAAGCTGCGTGTGGTTAGGAAATCCACAATATATATTCACTGCTCACAAAAAGTTAGGGATATTTGGCTTTTGGGTGAAATTTATGGAAAATGTAAAAAGTTCACGCTACAGTGATATTATATCATGAAAGTCAGGCATTTAAGTAGAAGCATACACTGGTGATTTCCTCATCTCAAACAATTTCTTGAAACAAAAGCCAACAACAGTGGTGGATATACCACAACAAAAAATGTCAGTGTCAATAACTTGTCATGTGCCCTTGAGCATCAATTACAGCTTGACAACGACGTCTCATGCTGTTCACAAGTCGACTTATTGTCTGCTGAGGCATGGCATCCCACTCTTCTTGAAGGGCGGCCCTCAGGACATTGAGGTTCTGGGGTACAGAGCTCCGAGCCTCTACACGGCGACTCAGCTGATCCCATAGGTTTTCTATGGGATTCAGGTCTGAGAAAGTGCAGGCCACTCCATCTGAGGTACCCCAGTCTCCAGCAGCCGTTCCCTAATGATACGACCTCGATGAGCTGGAGCATCAAACACCTGATGTGAATTTTGCCGTTAAACTCCTTGTTAGAGAACAGCAACTTGTGCAAAAAGTACTGAAACATTGAACAGTTGGACATGTGCATTCAAAAGTTTACAGAAGGTCACATTAAGTTCACCTGTAAAGGTTATAATGCATTTTAGGATCATCCTGAAATTTCACCCAAAAGCCAAATAACCCTAACTTTTTGTGAGTAGTGTATATTTTTACTATACTATACTAAACTATATTTTTCCAGGTGAAAAAAAATCCACATTGGAGATGCACCATAAAAAAACAACAAGGAACAAATCCAATTAATGAGACTTTATTAATAAAATATCAAATGAGAGTCTCCAATCGGCACGTCTTTGGAGTGTGGGAGGAAACCGGAGCACCCGGAGGAAACCCACGCAGACACAGGGAGAACATGCAAACTCCACACAGAACAAGAGCCAGGGCTGGGAGGCGAGCCGTGGCTCTTGTTGCTGCGAGGCTGCAGTGTGGACCACTGAGCCACTGTGCCGCCTACGGAGGGAAGCTGTGAACAGACAAAGCATAGATGAGATGTGTACGACTGTGTGTGTATGTGTGTGTGTGTTTGTGTGTGTTACGTGTGGCATGGAGGTGCAATACTGCACACTGCCTGTGGGGGATGTTTTTTTGTGTTTGTCTCTCTCCCCACCCCTTGTTCTCTCTCCAGGGCTCTTCCTCTTTTTTTTTTTTTTCCCTCGGCCCTCCTCTTGTAGGAAGAAGCACCTGGAGCCAATTACTCAGGAGAGAAAAGGGGGGGACCTAAGGTGTGGTGGCTCTCTCTCATACCTGGCAGCAGCAGCAGCAGTTGTTTCTTTTTTTTTCTTTTTCTTTTGTTTCGTCCCAACATGATTTAGAGTTGGGTTTTGTTATTTTAGTTTGTTATTTTAGTTTGGGATGGAGATTTCTGGTGGTCCAGTTTTCGGGTTTTGTTTTGACTAGGTTGAGTACTTTTTTTTCCTTTTTAGGGGAATGAGCTGGGTGCGACGGCCCATTGCGTGGCTGGCCCAGCGAATTCCCTTCTTTTGTTCCTTTTGGCCGGGATCTCCATCTCCTTTTGTTTGTGTTTTTCCTTAACCCTTTAAGTGGTTTAAGTTGATTAAGAAAATAAATGATTTAGTTAATTTAGCAGTGGTTTTGGCATCTGTATTATGTTTGCGGTCTCCAGGAAAGAGCCTTGGTTGGTGAGGCCGTAACAGTGTGTGTCCACTGTAGCTACCACTGGCGAGCCTTAAGTTGGGGTTAATGAGAGTAAATGCCCAATTCTTCATTTGTTCATGTTTAACAAATGAAGAAATTAGATGGTTTGTTAAATTTACCTCAACACAATGCATATCGAATTGTAATCTTGTATGGGAATCGAATCAGCCAATCAGTGACGACCCCCAGGCCTAATGAGTCTGACACTGCAGCTCATTCTAGCCGTCATTGCTCTCAGCCAATCACTAATGTCAAAGTGTCAAACACAGCCACTGTGGCTGGTGACTTGTGATTGGCTAAGTGATGAGGGCTAGAACGATCCTCCCAGGCTGCGGCCTCAGATTCGGTCATGGGGGAAAGTCTAGATTAGCTGGGCGCTGTTGTTGTGACTCACAAACACAGAAAAGTTTCTGGGCGCCTCGTCCGTCCAGCCTGCGGGGGATGTCCTCTGTGAAATGTGGTCCAGCGTGACATGGGTTAGGATGATGGGGTAGGACAGGGCAATGACCAGGTGCCCCTGCCCCCCTGCAAAGGCCCAGCAGTTACCAGGACGGACATGTGGGTTAGGGTTAGGGTTAGGGTTAGGGTTAGACAGCAGGGAAAAGGAGAATTCAGGAGGGCTGTATACATATATGTATGTGTCAGAGCTGCCCAATAAGATATGTAAAATGATTTTAGTATCCAAAAGTTTCATTTTAGCCATAAAAAAAAAAAAAAATATACTACCTCGATGACAGTCTGATGTTGTGGTGGGCCCCCCAGGTCAGTCCAGAACACATTAAAAAACAGGTAGTTGGAACCCTAACCCTAACCCTGGTTGCCGATATGTGTCTGAACTGAAATGTTTCATCACCGTGGCACCTGCACACACACACACACACACACACACACAGAGGAAATGAAAAAGCAAACTGTGGATCTGCTCCACAATAATGTACATGTGTGAATGATGATGAAGAGGGTGATGATGAAGATGATTACTAACCCACTGACCCCAAAGCGTAATCAGCCATATCATCTGTCGCGGGCCGACTACAACACAGACTGAGGTGTTGCGGCAGTTCCAGGACAGGAGGAGGCGGGTCAAGCTGCTGTTTGACTGACAGCTGCTCCTCGTTCATCTGCAGCCACAAACCAGGAGGAGGAAGCCGTGAGAAGAGCCAGCAGTGCAAAGAGAGATGAAAAATTCAGTTGTTTTTTGTTTTTTTTTTTCAATTTTTCTTGTGATTTTTTGTGAGTTGTTTTACTAATGTTTTGCAAATTTTCTGGTCTATGTTTTGTTTTTTATTATACATAACTGGTAATCTTCTTGTAATTTGATTTGAAACAGAATGTTTTTGAAAGAAATCCAGTGCATTTGCCCAGGTTTCACAGGGCTAACCAGCCATGTTTTAGCAGGTATAGGGCTCAAACTGGTTAAAGACGTTCTGCAGTATGCATGCATCAACATGTGAACAAGACAGATAAATGTCTGTGTCTTGATGGGAAACCGTCTCTGGACTCTGATTCTTGTTTTTGGATGTTTTGCACATGAATAAAGTGAAGTGAAGTGCGCATTTGAGAAGAAGGTGTAGGTGCGTCTCTTGGGTCATACCGTAGGGGGGACGGCAGTCACTGAAGAGTTGTCAGTCCAAGGAGTCATTAGTAAAAATCCTATGGGACAGAGAGACACAAAGAGTAGAAGAATCAGGTGAGGAGCTAGTATAGTTTAAACATGCAGTATGGCAGAAACTTGACAGGTGCTCCTGAAAAGCCTAAGGTGGCTGGCCCTGAGCTGCTGCAGTAGAGACGACTGGAGAGTGAGAGCAGGAGGGACGTGTCACTCATCAAAAGAGAAAAGTGCTGAGAGCAGGAGGAAAGCAGCGAACTTTCCACCAGCAGGGCAGAACGCGGTCCAGATGCAGGGAGAAACACACACAACACTTTTTGTAACTTTTGACTTTTTTCTGTAAACTTTTTTCCAATAACTGTGATTTCAGGTGAGCAGCAGGACTTACCTGTGCTGCTGCTGTGATGACGGCTGACACGATACGCAGCAGCCCTTCTTCTCTTATTGAAGGGCCTGAAAGATGCAGGGACATTGAGATGTGTGAAGAGTTATGAAAAAATAAAAGAGGACTGCACACATATTCACACCCAGACATAAAAACTTACTTATTATCTTCTCGATAATACCCCGCAGATAACAACCTCAGGCTTCGCCTTGGCGTGGCTGCTGAGAGGAGAGAAAGACGGAGGAAGAAGGGGCCATCAGTAACACACACTGACACAAAGACATCCTATAGACATCAAACTGGCATTTCCAGATCCAATTATTCAGACATTACTAGCTGCAGTGCAGTGATTAGTCAGTAGATGTCGCCATTGTTCGAGCTCTGTCTTTTCACAGGCGCTGCGCTGAATGTCAGGATTCAGGGACCAAAAGTTGACCAACTATGGGCCCGCTGATGGAAGTCATCATGTTTTTTCTGTGCACACACTCTTTTTCATTTCATTCACTTTTAGATGTCAACTCACCGCTGATTATTGTTGCGTTTCTTGCACTTGAGCGAAGAATGAGGAGAGAAAACAAGAAAGGGAGCAGAAATTGACGAGGTGACTTGTCTTGTTTCCAGGTAAACTCTGCGGTCTTGTCTTGTTGAACGCTGGTTCAGAAATGCAGAATGAGCCCAAGTTCCCTTCATGAAAACAGCATCTGCCATTAACAGATGCTGTTAATGGCAGCATCTGTCTCAAGGTTCTGCTGATGTCACAGCGGCTGCAGCTCCTGCTGGGCCGCGTGGCGGCTGAGAATTGTTACTGCCCGTAACCGTTTCCTAGTCATTCTCATGCGCCTTTCCCCATCACATCCTCAACAAGCCAGCTGTGTGCGTCGGGAAACTTAGACAAGATGATTGATTGATTGATTGATATGGAATAAAAAGACACTGATTTTGAGTTCTGCCTCAGAATAATCAAATAGCCTATTCAACCTCCAGTATCTGGTTGCAGAGTGTCTCGTGCCCCGTTCCTCCACCAGGTAACTGACAGGTGGAAACTGGCAGTGAGTGGCAGGGGTCAACACAACACCTACAGGAAAAAGTTTAGTTGGCTATGAACTTAGCAGGCCTGCAATATCATTAATCCATAATGTATTATGTGTTGTAAAATGTTGTCTATCAGCATCTTTTTTTTCTCTTTTCTTTTCTTTTCTTTTCTTTTTTTTTTTTTAAAGAGGATATAGGCTATTAAATATATGCAGCCAGTAATTTCTTAAGCATAAAACAAAGGGAGGGCCAGGGAGAAATGCTGTTTTTCACAAGCACTGACTGGTCTATCAAAGACAAGGGGATGCATTTGACAGAGCAGAGGTATTGTGAGAATACATCTTGAACTTTGGCAAGAAAAAGGGAAAATCCTTCCAGTGGCTGCTGGAAAATGGTGTGGTTTATACCATCTACCTCATCAGGCACACCGAGAGGGAAGAGGCTGATGGAGGATGATGAATAGATGGAGAAAGCCATGCTCAGTCTATCACCCACTAAGGAGCTGCTGCACTGCTGTAACTTCATATCATGTTTGTGAGCATTCAAAAGTGATAATGGCTAAAATCACTTCTTCTAAAATGGGACTCTGTCATATATTTGAATCAGTTTGTTTTTTGTCAGCTGCGGATTCATCTTCCTCCACTGCTGCACTTGGATGAGCCACGAGACCAAAAATTGTTATTTTGTCAAATAGAGAGAGATGGAGAAAGAGAGGGGGGCCTCAGACAAAAAGAAGAACCAGTCTTGAACTTATTTATTTACTTTTTGAATCCACCATAGCATAAAGATTTTTTTTAATATAAATTACATAAGCATACTTTAATTATCCATTGTTTAGATGTCTTTAAAATCCAAGTAAATTAGGCTTTTAAACTGTACCTTTGTCTGTTTTTGTTTTGTAATAAATAAAAGTGTAGGCCCTCTTGTTTCAGACCAGACAGCTAATTGATAAACTTCATTTTATACTTATTTGTTTTTATACTTGTTTCACCTTTTTCTTGTTTGAATTTACACTGGTCTGTTTGTGTACTTGTTTTGCCTTTTAATCTTGTTATATTTGTTTTACACTTTGAAACTAAGAAGATTTAAGTAAAGAACTGGATTTCATGTGATTTTATCTCAAACTTTTGACAGTTTATTTTTTTAATCTGAATACTAATAGGTGAAGTACGATTTCACATTCGTTTGAATGCACTTATGAATCTTGATATTACACATTATACCTTTTGCATATAATAAACCTGCATACTATTTAGCTTCATACATTCTCAGTATACATTTGATCTTTTATCATTGTGAAAGTTCCAACCTACAGGAAGTGATTTTATCAAAGATATAAAACACCAGGAAGAAAGAAAAAAAAAGTAGTATTACACATTTTAAAGTGAAGCGATGTGGACTCTTAGTCACCTCACACTGTGGAATATTAAAAGACCAGAAAAATATTTCAGCACCATGGACAGGGAACGTTCTCTTCAGAACCATGGACAGCGACGACTGCGTGCTGCAGTCTGGTTGGCTGAAATGAGGAGCAACTGTGTGTGACGGACCCCCTCGGGGGAAGTGAGGCCGCTGTTTGTGACTTGACCTGTACAGATTAGAACCAGCACATTTGCGTTACACACTTAATAATATTTGTATTTTTGTATTTATGTATATACACACAAACATAAATGCAGAGCTAAAATAAAGTCCCTAACCCTAACCCTTTTCTGTCTTTTATGCTGAAATTTTTATTAATGAAATCAGAAAAATCTGAAATCTGAAATCAGATTTATATTCCAAATGTCAGTACACAAGGCTGCAATGGGAAATAGCTGGGACACAGATACATATACACCGTGTCCAGCAGATGGAGCTGTAATTACAACTGAGATGTGCTTTGTGGTGGATGCTCTGTCTGGTAGGCAGCTGGCTCCATACCTCTTGTGCTCTTGTTACACAGGACTCTAGGTGGTGTTGCACGCCTTCTGTTCTTATTCCAGGTCAAATCCCAGGTATTATCTAATGGATACTGAATTTGAATTTGTTTCATCTTTTTTTTTTTTTTGCCTGCTGACATCACTGTCAGGCATTTTACATAAAGGTACTTTATTGTGAGTGACAGTGTCCATCTTACGTTTCCTAACTTCAGATGTGTTGTCTGTTTTCAAAACAAGTCTGGTGTGTCCTTAATTTAAAAGAAAGGTCATGCAGTCTACAGCCCTAGACCTCAAATGTATAGTGAAGGGGTAATAAAAAAATACTTACTAACTAAAAATAAAAATAAAACTTAATCCTTTTAAACTTAGTCCTTTTAATCTGTTTAATCTGTTTTTAGAAAAAAATGACAGCAATTCTATTATATGCATCAGAGCTTGTACATAGTAGAGAACTGTGTGAGAATACAATAAAACAAAATAAACCACATTCATGCCTTTTTGATTTTGCTTGCAGGTGAAGTAACATGAAGCCCACCCCAATCCACAGCACCTTCCTTACCAGCAGAAGACACACACACCTCACCTGCCGCACAGTCTGCAACAAGCTAGTCCAGACTGTTTATAGTATTCCAATGAGGTCACGTGCATTTCCTCCGATGGCTGTGGTTGGAATATAATTATATTCCCCTTTTGACTGATTATGAAAAACACAATTTTGATATTTGCACAAAAGAGGAACATTTGTCTTACATGGGTCATGAAGTTGTCTTATTTCTAGTTTAGAGTTTACAAGTATTTTGTGTGCTGTTAGCTGGGCTGTGATATAGCACATGTTTGCTGTGATGCACGATGTAGTGGTGTGGAGTGGGCCGAGAAATCGAGGAGTCTCTGTGGGGAAGGCAGAGAGGAGTCCTGTGGCACACTAAATGGGGCGGCATGAGGTGGGGTGTCATCTCTGGTTAAATGTAGAGCTCTTAGCACATGTACATAAAAACACACATTTAACACTTAATTTATTGGTATCTCACAAGGACACACTTTGCATCAAGAAAATGTAACCTATTTTTTTTTCTGTTTCTTACATGTCAAGCAAATGTAATGTTCAGAATCAGAATCAGAATCACTTTTATTGTCATTTTCTCCATGTACCTACATACATCAGGAGCCTGAAATGTCGTTTCTCCTCAATCACTTGCAGTGCAAGACAAAAAAAGGACATAACATAGACAACCATTTAAAAAGAGCCCCACTGTGACATGCAGTTCATATCCATATGTCTGTATATCCACATACATCCATACATCTATATATAACCATATGTATGTATATATACACGTACACATACATACACACACACATACATACATATACACATACACACACATATACATATATATACACATACATACATACATACATATACATGCCTACACATACATACACACACATACATAAGATTTAAAAAAATAAAAAATAAAAAATAAATTAAAAAAAAAAAAATTACCAACACAACACAGCCTATGGATAAAGTGCCATGGTACAAACCAGTGTTTGTAAGGTGCTGTTGTGTGTTTCTAAAGTGCAGTGCACAGTTCAATCCATGTCCAATCCAGTTCATGTCCATTAGCTGGGACAGTCATGATGTGCCCATTTGGAGACAAATGTCGCACTGTTGGACTGATGTTGCTTACTAGAAGACAGAAGACTGAGAGTACAGGACAGAATCTGAATTAAACAACTCAGGGGTTTAACTCCTTTTGGTTTAAATGACGTTTAAAAGGATGTGATGTCTACTCCATAGAAGATTAAAATTGATCTCTGTTTATGTGAAAGATGATCTTAGAGTAGTGCTGGTTAAAAGCATGGTTCTCCCACAAACAAACGAACCTGTTTGACTGATTAACCTGCATGCAGAGTTGTTATTGTTTTGTTTTTTCATTAGTTTTTATTTTTATGGCGTTTTTAATTTTTGTTTCCAATTCCGCTTAGTTTCAATTAGTTTCCAGAGTGTGTTTGCTTGTCTCAGTTTGGTTTTCATTGTTTAAAAATCTTTAGTTTTATTAGTTTATATTAATTTCTGTATTAGTTTTAGAAGAAGTTGAGAATAGGCATTACAGTCCAAACCCAACACTTTGTCTACAGTCATGTAGACGCCCCAGTCTCAAAAACACATCAGCGGCAATGCCTCCTCATGTTGTTGTGTTGACAAATTTGACCAAACTGACAAAAACTAGACAAGAACACAATATTGTTTGTGTTAGGTTTTTTTTTCCCCTAAAGAATAGTTTTTAATTTTTATTTCCTTTCACTGACTACAATGTTTTTAGTTTTTAGTTTAGTTTTAGTTAACTCTAGTGACCTAGCCTGCAATAGCTTACCAGAAAAACACAGTGAAAGGAGAGAAAATAAATTGCAAGGCCAACCAAGGCCTAATCATGTTCTTATATGAATGCCAAGTGAAAACATTATTATCCAGTACAAATAGGTTTCAAGGAGAACATAACCCAATAACCCAATAATTGTTTCTGTCATGGAATTGGATTTCGTCATTGGGATTGGATTGCACTTTGTCAGGCCTCTACCCTAAGACCTGTCCAACTTGGCTGTCCCACCTGAAGACTAAGCCCTTGCTGGTGTAGCTCTTAGGGTCACTGAAGCACGCAACCCCCCGACCACAATAAGGTGGCAATCCCTCACGGGGAAAATTGAAAAATAAAACATTAAAAAAATAAAATAAAATATTCCTCATCCAGATTATAACAACTAACAACATGGCATTTAACTTGATTGGATGGCCTACATTATCAAATATATTCTCACTATTCCCAATATTAACTAAACTAAAAAGGGTAGGCCTAGTTATAAAAAAAAAAAAAAAAAAAAAAATCAATTCACCAAGTCTTGAAAAATAAAACTGAAAAATGAAATAAATTTAAAAAAAAAAATGTAATAATAAAGAATGAAATAAAATATCCATCACTCTGTGAGCCTGCACAGGTACACAGAGCATGGAGGGACAGAGAGATGAGAAACTGGCCCTGCATTCCAGTACTCATACTACCATACTATTTAGTAGGCAAAAATAAATAAATAAATAAATAATTAGTATGTCCCAATACATAGTATGTCAGATGCAGTATGCCAAGAGTACCAGGATGTTCTACTACATCTGGTCAGATTTTGTAGTATGCATTTCAGCCACAGATATGAATACGTAGATACGCCACGCCCATTTGATCTGCATGCCTAGAGCTAAGCTAGGCTAGTGAGGGCAGATTCCTGACTACATAACCTGCAGGTGTATAGGGTGGTTACAGGTTTGTGGTCGTTACTTGCTCAATTTCCCTCTAATTTTTTTTTTTTTTTTTTTTTTTTTGTAGACATGGCAGACATCTACACAAGTTTTTTGTGCTGTCCGATCAAAGGAGAAGAATTTTGAAATTTGTAAAGTATATCTTTTCCAGGGGTGGGAAACTTCATCAGTCCTGCCCCAGCAACAAAGATTCCAGCACACTGTGCAGCATATGGTTGTACGAACCGGAGAAATGTTGAAACCAGCTTTAAGTAATTAAATTTGTACTAAAAAAAAAAAAAAAGAAAACTGATACAGAAAGATACAGATACCCTGTTTACAGGACCAAAGGAGTCCCATAATTTGTTAATAAATATAATACAAGATCAAATTCAATAAAATCATATGTATATATATATATATATATATATATATATATATATATATATATATATATATATATATAATTACAAAAAAATTGTAAAACATTGAATTGGAGATGGCTTTTAATTGAAGCTGATAAAGTGTATGATTGGATACAGATCTCTTACTGAGAAATCTATATCCAGTCAGAACAGTCTATCCTAAAAAGACACTATCAGCTTCAATATTAATTATTAAAATATTTCCTTATATAAATATATCCTCCAAATTTTTACTATTTTTAAAATTGATTTTTTTATTTAATCAAAAATTCTATATTATAACAACATGTAATGACGTTGGTAACAAAAAAAACGCGTGAAAAATGGTTGAGAAATAAGCCAGTTATGATTTATTTAAATTATACAGGCATTGTCCACAACGAGAGGGATGCCCCCTTTGCAATGGCCGCAGCATAAGCACGTCGCTCAGCGTGCTAAAACAGCGCGATGACGTATCCAGCTTTTTTTTTTTTTGTTTGTTTTTTTTTTTGTCTGTCTGTGTTCTTCACAGAAAGGAGACGGCGGTTTCCAGTAAGTGGAAAGTGAAAGCAAAGTTAGCAAACCCGGCTCACTTTGAAAGTCAGATTAAACGGAAGTACGATAAACAGTCGGGCCGAGGCACGGCTGAGGCAACAGGGCCAAAGCAGAAGTCGGGAAACGGGAAGGCGGTGAGTTTTATTGCAATGTCATTATTTTACTGTAAAAGTGTCCGAGTCATGTTCGCAGTCAGTGGGAGTGTAGAGGGAAGAGGCAGCACGGACTGAGCTCAGCGGCAGGGAATTAGAGCTGCGACACACACGCCGCTACTAACAGCTTTTAGACGAAGGCATGTCCGTCCAGCTCCTCTGTTCTACCCTGAGAATAAAAACAAAACAAAACATCAAAATATGTCATTTTCAGCCTCCTTTTTTTTTTTTTTTTTTTTTTTTTTTTTTTTTTTTTTTGTTTAGTTGCTGTGTAACCTGTGTGCTTTCAGCTCTGAGCATAAATACACGAGAAAGCCCCATATAGGAGACGGGGGTTGATGCATTTTGTTGAGGTTGCTTCAAGAGCTGACAGGGTGAATAAAATGAGCAGTGGGTGTTAGGATTCCTCTTTTACAGGAGAGTGGCTATAATTATGGAATTTCATGTTAGTGCTTAATTAAATGCCGCAAAGAACTGGAACACAGGAAGGGTGAGCCCACTTGGCAAATTGCCCGGAAATCCATCTGTTTAAAGATAAGGTGCATGGAGTCAAATGTTTGGCCTGAGCGTGATGCTAGAAGAAAGGTTATAAGGAAAGGGGGATTTACTGGGTAACGTGAGTATGCTTACCAAATTGGTAAACTCTTGGTAGCAGAGATACAGTATGTTTCCTTGGGGTAAAGTGTTGCATGGACAAGCCAACAAACAAGGGAATTGTCATGGGGCAGTCAGACATGAATTGGCAGGGGAATGGGAAATTACCCACACAGTTTTGTTTGGAAGATGCAGGAACAGAAGATTGCATTCTCTTTGGTAGGCATAAGTATTTTGCTAAAATGGCGTACTGCACTGTTTTGCAGCTCTTAGTGTACTGTCTCAACAAACCCACATTACATCCAAACTAGTATAGGGCTGAGCGATTTTTTGAAGAATGCTCCCTTTTCACTGTTGCCACATTTTAAATATTGTTGAAGCATTGTGTTGATGCAGAGGTTGCATCAACACTATTATTTTTTTAAATTTACTTAAATGCAGCCTAAGATGATGATTAGTCTGTTCTGATCAATGAAAAACTTTGTGACGTAACTGCATGTGCTATGTCCATTTGGTATAATTATACTTTTTCATTCTGAAGAATGCTTAACTCTCTCTGTTGCTACTCTTAAAATTTCATACCTTTAGTCATGTTGTAGTCATATTGTTTATCATATTGTGATATTTGGCATAAATATCGAGGTATGAAATTTTGTCCATAGCGTGCAGCCCTGATCCAAAGAATGTTCTGGCTCTGTCTCCTGTTAGTTAAAGGCGGAAGGCAAGCCATTTTTCACAACAGTGCATT